>NC_091117.1:81845000-82445000 GCF_040183065.1 Periplaneta americana
AAGAACGACATCAAGATATTCATATGCAGAAACTAAGAGGAAGGCAGGAAATAGGAAATTGTAGGTGCTGGGTTTGCAGTGAAAGACCTTCCATTGGGTAGAAAACTATGACTAATAAGAATAATAATAATAATAATAATAATAATAATAATAATAATCGGTAAATTACAAGTACAGCACCAACCCAGTCGGTGTAATTATAAGACAACTAATCAATAATTTATTTCTCTAAAATTATTCTCTAAAATTAGAGAATATGTAGTAGTCCTGGGAAACGAAAGAACAGAAGGTCAGCTAAATTATTAGCTGCAAAGTAAGAACTATAGACTTTTACAACGTTTGCCCTCTAGTTTTTGTTAAAATAAATTTAGTTTGTCATTGAATAGTGAGACCAACAATGGAGGAACCAGCACATCATCTTTAACAAGGTACTTACTTTTCCCGATTGTGCTGGACAGAGTAAAGTGTAAACTATTTGCAGACTACTGGTACCTAACTTTATCATGATAATGTCTGTCGGGTCACGGTAAATTTAGAGAATACATTATACTTTATAGAGAGAACATACCGTATGAAGTGAAAGGATAATACATAGAACTGTACACATGACTTAACACCAACAAAGGTAGTAATTACAGTGGAAGCGAAGGCTAAAAATTGTAATAAGTCCTAATAAGAAAAATGTCTGTTGCAACAGAAAAAATTTTAATTTGTTGTTATTTTATATTGTAGATTTTACATAGATTATAAAGTTCGTTCATGATTACTTTCATTCACTGTAATACTTTGTTTTGCTTAGTTTCAGTTTGTTTGTTGGAGAACCCCATGACATCCTAATTAATTTGATTTTTTGGGGACTTTGGATATATTATAGAACATAACTAATGGGGAATAAACCTCATATTTATCAACTAGTATCACTTGTTAAATACATTTTAGTAATTGAAATAAAATCAATGAGACCAAACAGTTTTTATTGGTTTCCCAAAAGTTCTATTTTTGTCATTTGTGAGGTTTTAGAAATAAACGATTCAATTGAAAGCTAGGTAATAGTAAAATATCTAAAAAAAAATGCCGTATTTAAAATTTTGTGCATATTAACGGTGAAAAAACATGATGTATTATAATACTTTAATATACTGATATATATTCTCACTTGTATTCATTTTTTATGAAATGTACAACGAATAGTCATTCTGCAAATGAAGAAGATTCTTTAATCTGATCTGTTAGTTTTTATTACAATTCCAAAATCAGTATTTCTGGTTCTCATAATGTGGCTTCTATGGTATATTCAACTTAGTTTTCATTCTGTGTATGAACGCTTACTACGTCTCTCTCTCTCGTGCATTATAAGCATTAAGCTTATCACAGAACAAAGCGCAATTCAGACGTGCACACATGGGTAAACAACCTCTCAGCGAGGATTTGAAATTCTCGTTTCGCCTTCAAGGCTTCTTTAAGATAAAGTTACAATTATTCCTGTACGAGTGGATTATTTTCATAGACGTTGCAAATTTGTGTGGATTACAAAAGTACTTCCCTTCCTTTATCTAGACACTCGCTAGATTATGAAACTAGGGAACAGCAAGTAAACGCTTTCTCTCCAGGGGTTTCCGAGTATTATGATCATAATATCAACTTAAATGGAGACCTGGACAATTGAATAGCATAAGTTATAGAGTGCATGCTTGCGAAGGGAATTTAGCCAAAGACTTTGTGGTTCAGTGAACGTGCAATGGCTTCTTACGTCACCAAAGGCGGTGTAGATTGTATTGTACAGATGACGTACCTCACAATAGATCATTGGGCTTATGACGACTGATTTTCCTGCCACGAAAAGGTAGAGGATATGGCGCAAGACGGAAATTATGAAATTATGCTGGACAAAGAGAATGTGATTAGGTTTTTTTAACTCATTTCGACTTCTAAATTTCATTTTCTTACAAAACTCCTTTATCATTTTTCCATTTTGGTTTACTTTTTATATCTACCAAGTAATCATTAATGTTGTTTATTTATCATGGTTATCCGATTAATAAACCACCAAACTTTGACTTCTTCTCCTTATGTGTTCTAATCGCTCTATTTATTCTCCACTTCTCCTCTTAATCATAATTCTGGCATTCCTTCTCGTCTTCATATGAATTTTTGTCAACTCTCTATCATTTTAAACATATTAGTATTGTTAATTCTACATCTTATCTTCCTTATTTCGTACTGTTGATATCCTTTCTCCTAATGTTTCAAATCAGCATCCTTCTACATCGATGCAACATATGTAAGGAGAGCATTTTGAAGAACTGCTACGAATTTCAATTAAGATTCTCATTTCTGTAAATAAATAATACAAAGCAATGTACAGCTGTCAAAAAAAAAAAAGTGGCCGCACTCGTGAACAGCGAATATTTTTAAAGTCCACTTCGGGTCGCGGCGATGTTACACGATGCATGTGCTTGTACAAGCAGTTCCGGAACTATGAAAGTGTTCCATATCTTCGCCTCGCATACCAGCGGTAGAGTGCTTGTTTAATGATTCAAAGGTCGTGGATTCGGGCCTTCTTCAAGTTTTCATTTTATTTTTTAATCGTTCTTTAGCGATGTAAATGATATTCAAATTATCATTTATATCCAGTTACCGTTCTTTATGGATATCTCGTTATTTATATTTTGTTATCGTTCTTTAGAGATATGAATAAAATTCAGGTCATCATTTGTATTCTGTTATCGTATTATAACAATATGAATAATAATTATTATTGTATCTCCAATGGGGGTTAGCCCTATTTTACATATATATGTTAGGGCTATAGTTTTATACACAAAAAAGATAAGCATAAAGAGAAATGGAAAAGAAAATTAAATTAGCTTACACGATGTAAACAAAACATAAACAATCCGTAAATTAGCAATTGCGATTGCAAAACAAATATCAGGTATCAATTTGAAACATACAAAAACATTAACACAAATATGCAGATTTCCGTACCATACATCATAAATTAATACACAATAGTCACACAAACACAATCAAACTATAATTACGACATTGCGATGACATCAAGCATCCCATAACTGACTCACATACATAACAAATCAAGCATCCGTTGCAACACATAACTTCAACATAGTAACCACACTTTTAAAAGTTACAAATTTGGCTCCAAGAAGAATAAATAGGACACTGTTACTAATTACTATTCTTCTACAATTTCTTAAATACATTTGTAATAAATCTGTGAAATTCCGATATGAATAATATTCACGTTTTTTATATTGTTATCGTTCTTTAGCGATTTAAATAATATTCAAGTTATCATTTATATTCTGTTTTCCTTCATTAGCAACATAAAACAATATTCAAGTTATTTATATTGTTATTGTTCTTTCGTAATATATTAATTAAACAAACCGATATTTATCTTTTATATTCTGTTATCGTTCTTTAGTGATACTGTATAAATAATATTCAAGTTATTTATATTGTAATCGTTCTTTAGCGATATAAATAACATAAATTTAATATTAGGTTTGGAAAAATCCAGTTACATAATACTGGTATTCGTTTTTCTTTTTGTATTATTACATTATACTATCTTGAACCACAATAAAATGAAAAGGAGTAACGAGGAATTGAACCTGAGACGTTGACATCTAAATTCCGACGTTCGTCCGCTGAGCTACGAGGGCAAAAGTGTGGAAACATTTTCGGAAAAATTGGCCCAATCACACTCTAAGATTTTATGATGATTCGTAGAAGCTAGTCCAGGATGCGGGGGGGCAAAGGCTAATTGAGATTTCCCGGTCTCTGATCGGGTCAAACATCCTGAGAGAATTAATATTTAACCCTTGCCGTGGCTTTCGGTGAAGTCCGGAGGGCCCAATTAGTCAAATCCACTCTCCTCATCTCCACGCTTGGGCCCCCTGGAATTTAATAAGATGCGAAAGAGATAGTGGTGTGCGGAAGACAACGGGATGTTACCGCATTTAGGCCTATCCTTCCCAAGAAAAACTGCAAACATAAACAAAGCAAGCTTTTAATAGAAGAAGAAGGATCTTCTGCGGACCTCTGGAAAAAGAACTAAGGAAGAGACTAGTGAAATGCTTTGTGTGGAGTGTGGCATTGTATGGGGAAGGAACATGGACATTACGACGAAGTGAAGAGAAACAAATTGAAGCATTTGAAATGTGGATGTGGAGAAGAACGGTGCGTGTAAAGTGGACAGACATAATAAGAAATAAAATTGTGTTTGAAAAAGTGAGTGAAGAAAGAATGATGCTGAAACTGATTAGAAAGAGAAAAAGGAATTTGTTGGGTCTCTGGTTGAAAAGAATAATAGACGACATTAGGATATGTGGATCATATGCGGAGACTAAGAGGAAGGCAGAAAATAGGAAAGATTGGAGATTGCTGGGTTTGCAATGAAAGACCTGCCCATGGACAGAACACTTATGTATGTGGGTATGTTCAGAATGCCTGGAATATCGTGTCTAAGAACAGTCGCTATTTGCAAAGACTAGTCAATTCCATGCCCACTCGACTACAAGATGATCGAGATAAGAGGAAGATAGACTAAATATTGAATTGTGGCTTTTTGTTTTGTTTTTTGAACGCTTAATTGTTTGAATGTTTTAAGGCCGACGCCAGTAAATTTGTTATGTTTATGCCACGAAAGATATTTTATTGAGAATAAAATCTTTTTTCTTTCCATTTGCAGCCACAATATCATAATGATAATGATAAAGTCATGGTATAACATATTAATGAACCTGATGTTAATTACTAAAATAATCATAAAAGAAAAAGGAGCCATTATGTCTAGTTTGTCTCTCTCAAAAACAGAACAAAAAAGGACATAAAAAGCACGAGGTTGTAGCCGAACGCAGGACCTCATGAATAAGAGGCCTGAACACTACCATTATGTTATCGAATAACACACAGTATACTTCAATTATAACTGTAGATATCAGGCAACGTGGTCCAACAACATGTAACATCGCCTGTCTCCGAATTGTAGCGAAGATACACGAAGGGAACTTTGTTTCAGGAGAGCGGCCACTTTTTCTTTTGACAGCTGTACAAATTCCAAGAAATATATTTCTAAATGAATGGAGAGAATACCAGGATGTGCCAAAAATTATTTTGCAAGACTGTCTACTTCAAACATACGTACCAATTAATATAATAGACTTTTCGGGGAGAGGTAACAATGGAAATTTTAGTAACATGACAGACAAGGAGAAAAATACCCCCAAAAATAAAACTAGCGATCAAAACATTGACTCTGTCGTACATTCACACATAGTGTCCTTACTGCCTGAATTTACTACACCAGAAAATCGTCCCAACGTAAATGTTTCAATTCAAATGTAAATATTTAAGGAACGCAATATCTTTACAAAGGAGAGTACTTGAATAAAAATGTTGCACCGGTTAGCCTCGTCACTTATCGATTAATATTTTGAAATTGCTCCAAAATTGTGTCTAATCAAGCGTAAAAAGGATAAGTGTATAACACGTACGGTTTATGAAAAGCCTAGTGCTGAAGAAAACTAAAATTGCAGGATGTTTTTATTCTCAAAATGCCAGGAAAATGTTATGTTGGAAAAATCAGCTGATAAGGAGAGAGCCACTAAGGACTCATCATTTAAATCTGCTACTCTCGACTTGCAGAGTATATTGCAAATACCTTCTGATGTCAGTCTGTTAAATATGAGTAAACTTAGTATTGATTATATATGATGCAGTCCACCGAATGTCGGATACTGCAATTTTTGGACAAACGTAAATGGTAAATTGAAAGGTGTGAAAGTGAATTACGAACAGCTTTCTATTTGAACAATTTGTCTGTCTATGTCACTGAAGTGTCTTAATTGTCCGACACATGTTGTGGGCAAAACAAAAAATGCATTGATGCTTTATGCGGTTCAACATCATAATATTGATCTTTCACATTTTTGCGAAGAAAAGAATTTAGAAATTTATGCTGCTGAATTATAAAATGAGACATATAATTTTATTATAATATGTCTATATATAGAGCACATCTGGAGACTACGAAAATGTTATTCATTTTTTGGAGAAGACACTGAAATACTTACAGAAACTGAAAAGTGAATGTATTATTAAGGGAGATATCACTGTCGATTATCTAACAGAAAATAATAGGAAAGATCAATTAAATTCATTGGTAGCATCTTTCAATTTAATTTACATAGTACATTTTTCGACCGCAATACAAGAAGATTCAGCTACTGCAATAGACAACATCTTTATCGGAAACTTCAAAACTTCATTTGTGTTACAAAATCTACTTTCTAAAAGTGTTCCATTGAGCACAGCAGAACCGGCTTTCTCAGATTCTGGACTGGAATAAATAATTGTGGTCTGCACTAAAGCCAAGAAATATCTCAAAAAAACATTTGAATATAATGTAATTGAAAACATGATTAGACTGCCTCCGTGGTCTGTTGGTCAGCATGCTGGCTTCCAGATCAGGAGGTCCCGGGTTCGATTCCCGGGCTGAGCTCTCGGTGAATTTTTCTTGAAGAAGAGGAATTCCCTGGGTGTCTAGAGTCTGAAAATTAATGTGAGTGTGATTATGAGTGTGCCGGGTTAATATTAATTAACCAATCATCACAAATATAAAAATACATCAGGACTGTCGCTGGGCAGTAACCTGAACACACGTTTCAGTGTCACATTGTTGACAAGTAACTCCATCTGTTAGCACAACCATAAAGCATCTAATAGATGCTATAGAGTTACCAACAACGAAAAAAAAAAAAAAAAACATGATTACATCCTTATTTTGTTTTGCAATGTGTGAAAAAAGTTGTAATGTTAATCACCAATCAATAGTATTATTTCATTCTATTTGCTGAGTTTTTTTTAGACTTTTTTATTTTTTCTTTATCATCAATGATAATACAAAATATTGGCTTCCGAAAGAAATAATTAAAAAAAATTGTGATTTGCTGAAATCTTTTTTATTTACCATTGGGTCTGGAAAGAGAAGTCTTTTCACTGTCTCATTAAATTACCGATTCTATAATAGTTTACCAAAACAGATTCATTTATGTCAATGTATTATCTAATTTTGTTAATTTTGAACATATCTTATACTGAGATAAAATATCAGTAACTGTAGGAAAAGTAACACTAAAACCATGAGAATTTCCATTTTCATTACACAGAAGAGTTAATAGCAACTGTTGAAATTAGATGTGCACTACCTGAAATAGTCTGGTGAAACACACTGAAAGAAAGAATGATGTTTTACAATGGAAAAGGGCTTAACTTGCCCTTATTCACTCCGACTCTACGAAGTTGCTCACTTATTTTGCTAGGAAAAAAGAACCTAGACCACTTAGTTCGTCAGAGACTATCTAGAGTGCACAGCAGGTGGTGGCTCTACATTACACTCGTAATGAACGATGATGATGGAGAACTGATGTGCTGTCACGGGGGAACAGCAGATCTGGAAATATGTTCGTGTTCCTTGTACCAAAGGTGTCCCAAAGAAATTCATACATTTAAGGCGGCTCAACGGGATTTGAACAAGGAACCCCTGGCTAGCGTTGAGTCACCTAACAAGCAAACGTTCTGATGGGGGCAGATAAAAAAGTTAAATTTTTTCTTCCACCATGTTAATAATGTCAAAAGAAGTGCTTATACAAATTTTGACCACTCGACCGCAATTACGAAGCCGTCCACAAAGTGATTTTCCCTGTGGCCGTGCATAGGAAAAAGCACAGTTGCATGGAAATATTTATTGAAACAGATACAGTAATTGTTGCGCTATTTTTCAACATATCCCCCACTGGAATTGAGACATTTGTCGTACCATGGGATCAAGTTTTGTGTCGTAGAAGTCAGCCGCCTCAGATCGGAACCAGCGTTTGTCTGCGTCTGCACCTCTCTCTGTCGATCTCATGATGAGAAATGTCTCAATTCCGATGAAAAATATGTTGAAAAATAGCTCAACAATTGCTGTGTCGTACCAATAAATTTATCCAATGAAATTGTATTTTCTTTCTGTTAACGGCCCCTGGCGAACTTATTATTTTACGGTTCTCGTAATTGCGGTCGAGTGACCAAAATTTGTGTAAGTACTTCTTTTCACATTATTAACATGGTGGAAGAAAAAATTTAACCTTTTTAGCTGCCTCCATCAGAACGTTTGCTTGTAAGTTTAGAAATCAAATTTAAATTAGGCCTAATAATAAATACTTACTGGCTTTTAAGGAACCCGGAGGCTTATTTCCGCCCTCACATAAGCCCGCCATTGGTCCTGATCCTGAGCAAGATTAATCCAATCTCTACCATTATATCCCACCTCCCTCAAATCCATTTTAATATTATCCTCCCATCTACGTCTCGGCCTCCCCAAAGGTCTTTTCCGCTCTGGCCTCACAACTAACACTCTATATGCATTTCTGGATTTGCCCATACGTGCTCCATGCACTGCCCATCTCAAACGTCTGGATTTAATGTTCCTAATTATGTCAGGTGAAGGATGCAATGCGTGCAGCTCTGCGTAATAATAAGTTGAGGGAAATAGGAACAGAACAGAACGACATATAAAAATGAAAGATTTTGTTTCTGGTCTCTTATACATTTTCGACTTGAGTTCTAATCTCCCGTGTTCTTTATCTCTCGTTTATTTCCAAATTTGCGTCTTTCTCACCTGCATTTCTTTACTCTTGTATATATTTAGACTACTGTTTTTTTCTCCCGTGTTTCTTGCCACATGAGAATGTTCACAGTTGTATTCTTCTCTCCCGTGTTTCTTGCTTCTTGTGTATTTTCACACTTGTGCTTTTCTCCCTTATAAATCTTGTCTCTTGAATATTTTCACCCTTGTGTTTTTCTCACCCGTGTTCCTTACCTCTTGTCTATTTTCGCGCATGTGTTCTTCCATCATGTGTTTCTTGTCTCTTGTATATTTTCACTTTTGTGTTCTTCCATCCTGTGTTCCTTGTCTATTGTTTATTTTCGCGCGTGTGTTCATCCATCCTATGTTTCTTATCTCTTACATATTTTCACTCTTGTGTTCTTCTCACCCGTGTTCCTTGCCTCTTGTTTATTTTCCCGTGTGTGTTCTTCCAATTTGTGTTCCTTTTCTCTTGTATATCTTTATACTTGTGTTCTTTTCACCCGTATATCTTGCATATTTTGTATTTTAACACTTGCGATCTTCTGACCAGCATTTCTTGTCTCTTGGATGTTTCCACTTTTGCATTCTTCTCTCCCGTGTTGTTTTGCTTCTTATTTATTTTCCCACTTGTGTTCTTCTCTGCTGTGTTTCTTTGTGGCTTGTATAATTCCAAACTTGTGTTTTTCTCTTCCGTGATTCTTGCCTTCTATGTGATGTATTCTTCTGTTCCGCGTTTCCTGTCTCGTGTATATTTTCACATTTTTATTCTTCTCTTCCTAGTCTCTTGTATACTGTCACACTTGTGTTCCTCTCTCCCGTCTTTCTTGTCTCTTCTATATTTTTAAATTTATGCTCTCCTCTCCCGTGTTTCTAGTCCCCTGTGTGTTTTTATTCACACTTCTGTTCTCCCTTTTGTCTCTTATATAGGCTCTTTTCGCACTTGAACTCTTAAGCTGCGATCAACGCCGGACGCACATCGTTGGAGATTGTCGCCTGGAATTGCTAGCAGTTAAAATGAATGCGCACGGTTTCTTTCCAGCGATGATCGCCATCGTAAATCGTTGACACGCGACGCAGATCGCTAGAGGTTGCTTCTGAAGCAAATTCAGGACACACATCGCCTCATACATATTCAATAATCGATATTTAGAGAAAACCATGTAGAAATATTGAATCGAGTTATGGCAGCAAAACAAATGAGAATTGACAGCGATGTATTCTGATAAATAAACCACTTCCTGACGATCATCGCCAGCGTTTATAATCGCCGACGATTTGCGTCCGGCGATGATCGCCGTAACAAGCCGTAGATTTACTGTACCTCCCATGTTTTTTTTTTTAATTTGCATATTTCTGCACTTGTGCTTTTGTCTCCTGTGGCTTTTGTATATTCCATAATTTCGCACTTCTGTTCTTCTCTTTTCTTCTTCTTTTGTGTTCTGCATATTTTCGCACTTGTATTGTTACCTTCTTTGTTTTTATGTCTTGAATTTCCGTACTTCCATACTTCTCTTCTGTTTTCTTTTCTTGTCTTTTCAATATTTCTTCCGATATTTATTATTTCGTCCTGTGTTTCATGTCTTTTACATTATTCATAACTTATGTTCTCTTTTTCGGTATATATCTGTTAGATATTTTCGCATTCCTTTGTTTCTTGTCTCTTACATATTTTCGTTCTTGTTCTTTCTGCAGTAGTTTTTATACATTGAGTCCTTTTTATTTGTCTTCTCTCTTATATTTTCTCTGGCTTTTGTTTTCCTTCACTACTTTTCTTCTCCCATTTCTTTCTTTGTCTACAGTTTTATTACCACTTCTGTGCTTTTCTTTTTTGGCCTTTTACCCCATTGTTTTTATCTATTTTGTTTTCCCGAACTCCTTTTTCCCCCGCTTGTGTTCCAATTAATTACGCTCTCCTTGAACTGTCTTGTGGTTCATCTCCGTTGTCGTCTTTTACCCTTTGCTTCTACTTTCATTGTAACTATTTCTATCGTTCTTTTTTCTTGGTTCTCTATGAAGTTTGCTTGCATTAAGAACGGAAAATTTTTTTTAACTAAGTGAAAGCGAGTATGAGTTCTATTAGGTGAAATTCGTTGAAATGCATCTCATTTTTATGAGACAGGAATTTTAAGTCTTACTCTTCTTGAATACTGTTCTTATATATGTACAATTACGTGACATGTAATTAAAGTAGCAAGTAACAAGATCTACTTCCTCAAACGACGTAATTCCTATACTTCGTTAACAGTGACTGTCGCCTGGAATTAAAAAGACGATATAAGTATTATTGTACGAAATAATTTTATTTTAACCTTCTAATTCAAGTTTGCTTGTGTTAACAATATAAAGAAGGAGATTTGGTCATAAAACACAATTTCACAACAGCCATTAAAAATGAAATGAAACAAGTTGAGATTTTCTTTAATCACAATTTCCTCTTTTAATCTCCTCCCTTTGAGTTACCTTAAAAAGATACCAACTTTAGAAAGACTGAAAATGAAAACTCTTGTGTGAATCGTTTGCCTGTCTTTTAGTTAACTGCTCTAAAAGCGGTTCTATTATCCATCAGTAACGCTTTTGACACTTTCTTGTCAATTTTAATTTCGACCAATTATTATGAGACTCGAGTGAATAAAAAAGTTGTGGGAAAGCTTATATTTAATTAGTACATTTATACATTTACCTATTTTCTCTATTATTATTTCATATCTTGATGTTATCATGCCAACTTTTGGATCCAGGCTGCTCCAGTTCAATCCCTCCCGTAGGCGATGGGCATTTTAAAAGGTGATAAAATCATTAATAAAGCTTCCCCCTTAACAGACATAAAACGTGAGTCTGTGCCGATCATTTGTCGCACGTGAAGGATTCCTGGTCCTGCTAGAAAGCCTAAGGCAGAACTTTGTGCCATTTCTCCACCAAATTTAATATTTTGCGCAGGATGATCTTTTCAGTTGAATGTGTTGTTAAATTACTACCAATTTATCATCATCTCTTCGGTAGTGAGTATATTCTTTTAGTGAGGCGTAAAGTTAAATAATTATTACAATTATATATGGCCTTATTCTCCGACTGTATACAGTGCTAAAGGGGACCGATGCACCAAAATTTCAGAGGTAATTCTAATGTTAAATACAACAAAAATTTTATAACACTTTTTCTTCGATGAAGCACCGTTAAGCAGAGGAAAAAATTGTCTTTGCCCAATGTTTGCAGCGCTCTATTGCGGTAATGACTTGATGGAAATGGCTGATTGTTATACAAGGAAATAGGTACGAATAAATAGTTAATGTCTTGAATCTTTGTTTTATATAAAACCGTTTAGCCATGAATTTGCATTGAATAATTGCGAAAATCATTCAAATAAATCTTTCAATGTAGCATACTATCGCGCGTCACCTACTGGGTACAACAGAAATGAAGGAAAAGGGAAAGGTAAGGAGTGCAGGCATGCTCGGTAGAGTTATTGCCGTGATGTTTACTTTTATTATTTTAGTACATTATTTTACGACGCTTTGTCAACATCTTAGGTTATTTAGCGTCTGAAAGATATGAAGGTGATCATGCCGGTGAAATGAGTACGGGGTCCAGCACCGATAGTTACCCAGCATTTGCTCGTATTGGGTTAAAGAAACCCCGGAAAAACCTCAACTAGGTAACTTGCCCCGACCGGGAATCGAACCCGGGCCACCTGGTTTCGCGACCAGACTCCACAGGATGTTTCCAAATGCTTTTTATACTAGTTTCATGGAAGGGAAGACCTTATGGTCATAAATCTGAAAGTAAAAATAAATCAAGTAATTAAGAAATAAATTAAATTGTAGGAAAGATAATCGTAGTATCAATCTTTATCATTAGAATGCATTGTAAACGGTGTATGAGGTCTAGTTTTGAATCATGAATAGAACGTCAATCGCAGCACAAACAAGACGCAAGTGTTCCCTGATAGTACCTGTGCCACATAGCAAGTATGACATCACGTCGATATAGTCTATGAACAAGTGACCTTATTTCCGTACGTCCTGAAACAGAATACGGTCCTTACTTATCAGCTTGTTACAATTTATTTAAAGTATACCTACTAAACTACTGTAACATTATAACACTATGCTTTCATTTTGAAATCTGGTCTCTTAAAAAGGAAAAATGAAGAAAACGACTATTCAGTGGCTAGTCGGTGGCGAAAAGGAGGTAAGAAAATACTTATTTTACGGGATTTTACATCAGTTCTAAGAAACTTCGGTCTCTAAGAGGGATGATCTTTTAATAGAAACGACCTTTCAGATAGGTTTCACTGCACTCGATAAAAAATGTACTGTGACCACTCAGCCTAACGAAACTTACAGTATTATCTCGGCCTGGAATGCCAACACACATGATATGGAAAACTGAACACATTATGGTGGAAATAATGGGAGTCACGATGCGAAAAAGTGGTGGAGGTGAGGAAGAAGTTTTTAATGCTTACGTTCTGTGTTAGAAACAAGATAATAATTTAATATTCAAACAAGGCTAATATGAAATTAAAATTTACTCGAAGCTCTCATCTGTAAATGAGTTAGAATTTATATACAGGGTGTTTAAAAAATACGAGGCATAATTTCAGGTATGTATTTCCCACATGTAGACAATCAAAACAGTTCATTACAACATGGGTCCGGAAATGCTTTATTTCCGAGTTATGGCCTTCACAACAATGAAATTCACCGGAACGTTTTTCTTTCCGCAGGTCGTTGCCGTCAAAGGAGACATTAAGAGGGCACTCTGACAGTTCATTCCGAGGCGAAGGTTACATTCAGTGTTGTGTAGGCGTTAGACTGTGCGACATGTATTCAAATCAAGAGCTGGCAGAGATACACTTCATGTACGGTAAGGCGGACGGCAATGCTGCGCTGGCTCGTCGTTTGTATCAGGAGAGGTACCCACAGCGACAATGTCCAGCTCGGAAGACATTTGTACGTCTCCATTACCGTCTGTGCGAGTATGGAAAATTTAACTCTCCTGGTTTGGGAAGGGGACGACCAAGATCTACAAGAGTATCAATTGTATCCTTATCATTTGCAACGTGTACAGGCCCTGTCACCAGCAGATTAGCTTTTTCCTTTAAATGTGCAGAAATTTGATGAGAACAAATGTAACTTTTTGTTCTGCCAAGGAATTTTACAATGTTACATTTGTCCGGAGGAGTTTTCTGTACATTTAAAGGACAAAACTAAAACTCTTTAAATCAATAAACCATTAATTTTATATTTTGTACCACTCAGAAGGTCTTAATTAAGGATGTGCTAATTTTAAATAAATCTTTTATTTATAAATATAATATTAAGTTCATCTTCTAAGATATTATTTTATAATTGATAATAAATGGTGCTTAATTATTACATTTTATTTTTATAACAATATTCATATTTAATTAATTATATTTATTTGCTATTAATTTCCGGATCCTTGTAGTCATCCTTAATTAAGGCCGGACGGCTTATTTCTCTCTCTCTCTCTCTACCATAATACAAAGCTCTCTTAAACTGACTTAGCTATTGGGAATTTAATCAATGGCTTTCACAAAACACGATATTAAATGTTTCATATAAAACAATTTTTATCTCGAAAAGGAAGCAAAAACGAGCAAAATTGCAGTTAACTTTTGTTTGAAATATCTCAAAGAATAAACCCTTGAACCCAATGACATTACTTACGTTTCACCCTGTATGCAAGTTAAATCCAAAACTTTTGTATGGTGAAAATGTGTTCATGAAATACACCTTATTTTTTTACAACATATTTCCATTTGTGAAAGTTTTTCGCCGACGGAAAAGCAAATCTCGTTTGTTGTAATTCCAGAAAAACAATAATACACGGTCTTGCGTCATGGTTCACTAGCCTTCCGGCAACTTTAATTTAATGCATGAAACTCTAGAAACTATTGAATACTACTGTTCTCTATATACTGCAGAATTTTAAAACAAAACATAAAAATGAGTGCATTTTGAGTTTAGCTGATGCGTACATTAGTCTACAAAAGTATACTTCTATTGTTTCCTTCCATCATCGCCTTCGGTCCCCTGCACGTTGGGCCAGAACGAAAATCTAGCGGGACAAAATTAATTTCTCTCGTATCCTACAGATTTTTATGAAACTTTGTACACTAGTTACAGGTAGCGTAAGTTTTTTGTGTACAAACCCTGTTTACATTTATAGAAGAGGAACTACCCCTTTACAGTATAGGGAATGCACTGCTACAAAATTAATGAGATCTATCGTATCAAACATATTTTTATGAAACTTTCTACAGAAGTTAGAGGTAGCATATATTTTTTGTGTGAACACATTAATTACATGTGCACGTCATGTACTACTCTTTACTTGGAGTGTATTTAGACGAAATTAGTAACACTTCTCGTATCCGACAAATTTTTATGAAATTCTGAACAGAATTTAGAGATAAAATATATTTTTTTTGTTCAAACTTTGATTACGTTTTCGTAAGAGGAACTACCTCTTTACTTACAAGAGAATGGAGAAAGTCACATAACGCAGAACTGCTTCAATTTTATTCTTCACCTGAAATAATTAGGAACATTAAATCCAAACGTTTGAGATGGGCAAGGCATGTAGCACGTGTGAGCGAATCCAGAAATGCATACAGTGTGTTATTTGGGAGGCCGGAGTGAATAAGATTTTTGGGGAGGCCGAGACGTAGATGGGAGGATAATATTAAAATGGATTTGAGGGAGTGGGATATGATGGTAGGGACTTGATTAATATTGCACAGAATAGGGACCGATGGCGGGCATTTGTTAGGGCGGCAGTGAACTTCCGGGTTCCTTAAAAGCCATAAGTAAGTGAATAACTACCTCTTTACTCGGGGGTGCATTTAGGCCTATACAGAATTAAAAATTTCTTTCGTATCAAACACATTTCTATGAAAATTTGTACAGAAGTTTGAGGTAGCATACACTTTTTGTGTGAAAACTCTAGTTACGTTTGTGTAAGAGGAACTATCCCTTTACAGGGACTACATTTATACAAAATTAATAACGGTTCTCGTATCAAACACGTTTTTATGAAACTTTTTACAGAAGTTAGAGGTAGCATTCTTTTTTCTTTGTGTGAACACTAGTTACGTGTGTACGATGAGAATATCCCTTTAATGGGGATGCATTTATACAGAATTAATAACTTCCCTCGTATCCAACAGATTTTTATGAAACTTTGAACAAAATATGCACATAAAATATATTTTTGTGTATATATGTAGGCTACATTACGGCAAAGTGAAGAGCACGCGAATAGAAGCATTTGAAATGTGGAGTTAGTTAGTTAGTTAGTTAGTTAGTTTGTTAGTTAGTTAGTTAGTTAGTTAGTTAGTTAGTTAGTTAGTTAGTTAGTTAGTTAGTTAGTTAGTAGGTTATTTTACGACGCTTTGTCAACATCTCAGGTTATTTAGCGTCTGAATGAGATGAAGGTGATAATGCCGGTGAAATGAGTCCGGGGTTCAGCACCTAAAGTTACCCAGCATTTGCTCATATAGGGTTGAGAGAAAACCCTTGAAATGTGGATATGGAGAAGAATGGAACGTGTGAAGTGAACAGACAGAATAAGAAATGAAGCTGTGTTGGAAAGAGTGGGTGAAGTAAGAATGATGGCGAAACCGATCAGAAACAGGAAAAGGAATTGGTTGGGCTACTGAGGAGAAACTGCCTACTGAAGTATGCACTGGAAGGAATGATAAATGAGAAAAGATTTCGAGGCAGAATAAGATATCAGATGATAGACGACATTAAGCTATATGGATCATGTCAGGAAACAAAGAGGAAAGCAGAATGTAGGAAAGACTGGAGAAAGCTGGGTTTGCAGTGAAAGACCTGCCCTTGGGAAGAACACTAAATGAAATTAAATACTTTGAATACGATTATATAAGAGAAACTATCCCTTCATAGGAGGTGCATTTAAACAAAATTAATAACATTCCTCCTATCTGACAGATTTTGATGAAATTGCTGATAGCATATATTTTTCGTTCACAAACTTTTGATTACGTTTGAAAAAAAGGAACAACACCGTTATAAGGATCGTATTCAGATAAAATTAATGACTTCTATGTAACAGATTTTTATGAACAGGAGTTAAACGTAGGTAGCATAATTTTTTCTTAAAACCAACTGATTTGCTAAACACAATTCTTCTTTCGAAGTTTCTCTGATAAGCGATCTTACTAGTCTGTGCTTAAAATTGACACGGCACCTTCACGAAAAGATAACGCGGTCTGCCTACTTTTGAAGAATAGTCTCAGTGGCATAAAGTGGTTTCAGTAATTTTGTGATACCAGTAAGAAATTGTATTCCAGAATTTAACCAAACCTGATGTTTCAATAAAACCGTATGTTAGTGTCTATTCAGCTGTTTTCAGAACTTCTGAGAAACAGATTTAGTTTTTTTTTTTTAATTTTGGTAACTTTAAAACTAGCAACAGTCCTGTAATCTAATTTCTTCTCTGTACATTCATCCATTAATTCATTCATAGTGTTCTGCCCAAGGGCAAGTCTTTCACTGCAAAGCCAGCTTTCTCCAATCTTTCATATTTTCTGCCTTCTCTTTGTCTCGTCATACGATCCATATTATCTTAATATCGTCTACCATCTGATACCTTCTTCTGTCCCTAACTCTTCTCCCGTTCACCATTCCTTCCAGTTGATCATTCAGTAGGCAGTTTCTTCTCAGTCAGTGACCCAACCAATTTCTTTACATCGTCTTGATCAGTTCCAGCACCATTATTTCTTGATCCATAGGCTCATGTCAGTAGATTTACTGGCATGTAAAAGAACTCCTGCGGGACAAAATTCCGGCACATCCGTCGACGCTGATATAACCTCTGCAGTTGCGAGCGTCGTTAAATAAACCATAACTTCTTTCTTGATCCACCCTATCCAACACAGCTTCATTTCTTATTCTGTCTGTCCACTTCACAAGTTTCATTCTTCTCCATATTCATATTTCAAATGCTTCTATTCGCTTCGTCGTAATGTCCATGTTTCTGTCCCGATACAATGTCACACTCCACAAAAAGTATTTCACTAGTCTCTTTCTTAGTTCTATTCCCAGAGGTCCGCAGAAGATGCTCTTTTTCCATTAAAAGCTTTCTTGGCTATTGCTATTCTCCTATTGATTTCCTGGCAGTAGCTCATGTTACTGTTTATATTATTATATACCAAGTATTTAACGCTGTCCACTTGCTCTACTGTCTCATTTAGAATTCGCAAGTTTATCTTTTGTATTTTTCTTCATATTACCATGCTCTTCGTCTTATTTGCATTTATCTTCGTCCCATATTGCTCACAGCTGTCATTTAGCTTTAGTAGCATATCCCTTAGTATCATCTCCTTTTCTGAATGAATGAATGAATGAATGAATGAATGAATGAATGAATGAATGAATGAATGAATGAATGAATGAATGAAATGCATTTATTGATACACAATTATATACAAACTCATGTACACAAGATCCTTCGCATGAGCCCGTGCGGCCATTCGTGCTATAACTTAACTATGCACAGTTTCAATTTTCAAAGGAAACAAAAATAATACTACTAATAACAAAAGAGTAAAACAACAATTGTTATTATTTCTACCGTTATCAATAATTATCACAATTAGAACTAATCTAATTTAATACCAAGTTTCCCAAAAATAATAAAAATAAAATAAATGTAAGATATGAGGGGAAAAAACACACAGTGAAACATATAAATATATATTAAACAGTTCAATTCCTTATTGAAACTGCAATAAATAATCCAAATAATAAATATAAAGGTAAGACGAAAGAAACATATACACACGCAATAAAAACACAAATAGAAAAAAATCACAATAAAGACAATAAGAAGATCATTACCCCATATGACCTTATTCGCTCAGTGTTAGTACTACTCATTACAACACTAATAATAACTCTTCCCCTTATTTCCTCGGCCCCCTCCCCCTCTGCCAGTTCCAATCTCAGCTGTCGAACTTTTGCCATAAATTTTCCCCACTCTCACAGAATTTAGCGTTATTTAGTATATCGTATGTTGCCATCAGAAATATTTAAGGCTGTTCTTGTCAATGAGAAATTTGTACAAAGGGTGCAAATTGTGTTTAATGATTTAAGTATGGGAAATATACGGAAATTTGGGCTACATCCATCATTCATGTCCTCTTCTGCTAACACGCCCTCTCTTCAGCAAATCTTATGCACTTTATTCTTCTTCCTCCTACTATCACTCCTCCCATGTTCTGAAAACAGTTCTTTACGAAATCTTCCAAGTAGATATTCAATAGGGTAGGTGATAAAGGACATCCTTGACGTACTCCTCTCCCAATTTCAATTCCTTCTGACATTTCTTCTCCTATCCTGACTTCATTCGTTCCATGTAAAGATGACTGAACAATCGACTATCTTCCTAATCCGCACCCATTTTCTTTAGTATCTCATTAGTTTATTCTAATCTGCTCTGTCAAAAGCCTTTTCTAGGTCAACAAATACTACATACACAGCTTTATTCTTCTCTAAGTATTTTTCGCCTATTGTCCGTAGCAGTCCAATTGAATCTCTGGTACCTTTTCTCATCCTGAAGTCAAACTGCTCTTCTTGCATCTGTTCTTTCACCTTAGAATAATAACGACGATTCAGTATTCACAAGAGAATCTTCGCCGAGTGCGATTTTAGGCTGATAGTCCTGAACTCGTTAAATTTCTTAGCATTATTTGTCTTCGCTATTGAAATCAACGCTGTCTCCGTAAAATCTTCAGGCCATTCGCCTTTCTCATGTATTTCGTTGCATCATGATATAATTTGCTCCTTGTCTTCCCCCAAGCATTTCACTAATTCAATGGGGATTCCATCAACTCCTGTTGCTTTCTCATTCTTCATTTCCTTAAGCGCTAGTTCAACTTCTTGCCTTAAGATAGAAAATCCTTTTACGTCTTTTGGTATGGCTTCTTCGTTTTCTATAGCTACGTCATCTGGACTGTTCCTTGTCTCACATAACTCTTCTACATATTTCCCCATCTGTTTAGTATTCTTTGTTTGTCTCATATTTTATTTCCGATTTCGTCCTCTATCAGCCATACGGAATTATTATTTTTTTTTTGATATCTATTGTTTATTGGTAGTTTTACATTTTTGTGTGGAGGTTTTTTTTGAGATATAGGCCTAATCTTAATAATTGTTATTTAAATTGTAATTAACTTAACAGAAATAATTATGTTATGGAATTATGTCTTTACATTTTCATTGTGTTGTTCTGTAATATTTGGAGTGATTTTTCTAGAAGGGAAATATACGTGATTGTGAGTACCATTTCGTAGATTGACCTGTTTGTGACACAAGGTTGGAGGCGATATTTGTGGCAATATCTCGTCCACGTTGAAACTCAGTGCTGAATAGGTTCTGATGTTCAAGGCATCGTTAAATAAAGAACTACTACTATTAGGCCTACTAATACTACTACCACCATTATCACTAGTGCCACCACTATTCCCACTGTTCTGTGTTACCTCTGGCGAATATTACTTCATTCTGATGTAATGAATTCAAAGTAGTCAAAATTGTTTCTTCAAAATTTTACAAAATTCTATCATATAATATGGTGTTTAAAAATAATGCGTATGAGACAGCGGGTATTGAATTTAATAATATTTTCCCTGCACTATTAATGGTGCATATGCCCTAGTTTAGCGTTAATTATGCCTACGTATCCATAACAAAGTCAGTTAATTTTCTGAAACGTGTAGGAGTATATCTCTAACAAGATTAAATGAAGTAATTCTCCTGAGGTATAATAACCGCATGCTGTTGCGAATATGACATATTTCTTCATAATTTATTATCCTACATTCATTGGGGAAAACGGCTCCCTTCCCAGCATGTCTACTAATTCTGTAATGTTAAGTGCCTTGTTTTCTACTTTTGTTGCAATGTTTTTCTTTCTGAAGTGCTCAATTACGTAATAGTTTCTGAAATCAGCAAAATAGTCCTCCTTGTATTCAATAAGTGTGTACAACTTATGGGAAAAAACATTGAGAGATGAGAAGGAAGAATAATTGCTTTGTTTATTATAAAATAATGACAAGAAAATGTGTTTCGCTGAATGTTTGAATGGATCGAGTATTTTTGTCTGCATTTTAGAACACGCTTCTTTTTAATTAAATTATACAGTGTGTCCACAGAAACTTTCCATGATTTAAAAACTACTATAATTTTTTAACTATGTGTGTTACGAAGTTCATACCGGTGTCATTACAAAGAATGGCTCAAAGAATTTTAGGGAACATGTAATTGAAGGGGAGACTCGACTCATTCTGCAATATTAAGAAGTAAATGTATCATATTTTTACCCAAATGTTTATTGAAAAATATTATCAAAGTGTGTTGACATGGACGAAACCTTTGTTTACTAAATGAGATAAAGAGACCTATTGAAATGCAAATATATTTAGTTGTACATTGTACATACATTACAATTGAAAAAGGATATTTTGGATAATTCCACAACAGTGCGGATAAATCCGTAATAGGACTTGGGTGATTCCGCAGTAGTAAATAAATGTGCGACACACTGCTTATTTGGGTAATAATACTAATCCGAGACACGAGAGCTCATGAAGGACCATGACCGACCAGCTTGCTGCTGGCTTCACGTCCATATGCCAAAGCAGAGGTGGAAGATCATCCAATCAGAATGGAGGTACCGTGTGGTTAGCACAAAGATCCCCCAGTCGTTATAGCTGGCTTTCATAACCGGTTTTCGCTACCTATCGTAGCTCTCCAAGCGCATCATGACGGTGGGTGGGCACCGGTGCTATACATTTTCCGAAATTTCTTGAGAAAATGTTTTCCTCCGTGAGGACTCGAACCAGCGCGCATTCCGTAACGCGAATCCTAGGGAGGATGCCTTAGACCACGACGGCACGACTTATTTGGTTATAATAATTAATACTAACTAAAGAAATCGGTATGATATTTGAAAAACTCAAACAACTTATCTGACAATTATTCACTGTTCTCCCTACAGGCCGGGCACTGGAAATCAGGCACATAGTCATGAAGTCCATACATTTATAATGAAACCTACCCTAAGACTGAAGACCTGGATCCACTCTCTTCCCAGTTTATCATCTTTAAAATGCCCACTGCAAGCTTGACATATGTTTTGGTTGGTCACCTTTGGTTAGTCATGCCTTTCGGAGAGACGCCTTTGGGTGGCTTGGTCACGTTATTGAAACCAACCTCAAGATTCCACCATAGGATGAGGTTTGACTTCTATTGCATATTTTCTCACAACATTTTCCAATGAATCGCAAAATTCTTCCACGTTCTCTTTTGTTGAGACAGCAGCTCGATTAAGTTTTCTGGTAGTCTCATAGTGAAAAACATATCTTCCTTTAAATGAGAGTCACCATTCCCACCCTGCAAAACTTACGTTCACGCTATTGTAAAGCCGCAGTAAAATCATAATTATATGCACTACTGCGGAATTACCTGAGTTTCCCTAATTGTTGGCGGAAAAGAATAGATGGTACCATGACAATAAAAAAGAAGCTGTCCCCGCTCTTTTGCTCGTCATTCTGACATTGATGACTACAAGCAGATTGTGTTAATTGGTGTGAATGTTTACATTTCAACTCAGTGTGAATTCTGCAGCATTTAGAGTATTACGACGAACCTACAGGGACGTGCTTGGTGTGTATTGGAATGCCATAGCACACGGAGTGCAGTGAGAGTTCAGCGTGCCTTCAGATGGGAGTTTCAACATGCGGAAACTACTGACGAGGCGTTCTGAAGTTCTACAACTTCTCGTTCTGGAAAAGAATTTTGCAATGTTACATTTGTTCCGATCAAATTTATGCACATTTAAAAGACCAAAACTAAAATGCTTTCAATCATTTATTACAATACACTGCTGTCTTAAATTGACTGAGCATATTGGAAATTCAATCAATGACCTTCCCAAATCAGAATATGAAATGTTTCATATAAAATAATGTTTGTGTCCAAAATGAAGCAAAGTCGAACAAAATTGAAATCAAATTTTTTGTTTGAAATATCTCACAGAATAACTTCCTGAAATTAATGACATTACTTACGACTCATCATGTATAAGATGTATACGAGACGAAAGTAGAGAATTAAATATCTTGAAAATTGGCAGTATTTGAATGCAGAAGACTCATGACGGTGAATCATAAAATACCATCAGTCTACAAATTTAATACAATAAATGTTTGCTGAATATAATATCAAAATCTTTGCATTACACAATTTTAATTTCAGAAAATGATGCCTTCTTAATAATTAAATTTGAATAATGGCATTACTTCTGTTTATTGACCTAAGAATATTTTACAGTCATTATTATACTTTTACTACCTCATACTACTTTTGAGCAATAAAACGGTACGAAAGGACGTGTTTCAACCAATCATGGCTGCTTATCGATACAATTTTATCACTCCCATAGCATTTGTTCATTTTTATCACTTTTTTATCACTTCCCTAATATTTGTTTCTTTGTTTGCCAACATTTCAAACCGCAAACTCTTTACGGTACTATAAAACATGCCTTGCGATCATCATTTGTTTCTCGCATAGATAGTGGACTGAAAATGGCGGCTCCGTTCAAACGTTTTGGTGAAGCTAACATTAGGGAAATAGAATTTTAGTAAATCAATTAATATCTATTTTATTGTATTAGAGTATTTTATTTCTTCTAATCTTTACATACCTACTTTTATCCTGTTTTCGTCACCTCCCAACCATTTGTTTCTTTGTCAACATTTCAAACTGCAAATTCTTTACGGAACTATAAAACATGCTTTGTGATCGTTATTTGCAGTCGACTTGGTTGCCGAGTTGGTATAGCGCTGGCCTTCTATGCCCAAGTTTGCGGGTTCGATCCCGGGCCAGGTCGATGGCATTTAAGTGTGCTTTAATGCGACAGGCTCATGTCAGTAGATTTACTGGCATGTCAAAGAACTCCTGCGGGACAAATTCCAGCACATCTGGCGACGCTGATATAACCTCTGCAGTTGCGAGCGTCGTTAAATAAAAAAAATAACAATAATAAAAATCGTCATTTATTTATCGCATAGATAGTCAAATTAAAATGGCGATTCCGTTAATATTTTCTTGTATTAGAGTACTTTATTTTTTTAAACGTGTAATAGTCAATTAAATCTAACACGAGTTTTGATTTTCTCTAGATAAATCAAAACCTCTAGTGAGATTACTGTTGATAAATAAGATCTTTCGTCAGTTATAATATGCAAATGAAGAAATTCGAAATTTTGTTGCCTCTCTGAACTTTTACAGAAATTCGTAGAGTAACCTGTGACTGCAGGCCCTCTCTAATATGAAAACGACAGTACTTCCATCGAAAGTCCGTAATGTCTCCATGTGGTTGTCAAAGTTTGTGGAGTTGAATGAAAGCCTCGTTGAGCTGACAGCTCTTGTCGCGAATACCGAATTCGTATATTTTCTCTGTCAGCTTTAAGTAAAATGATTTCTCGAAAAGAAAATCCTGAACTTCGTCTTCTTAGCGAGTGATAAAAAATACACTTTATATGCCGTAAGCAGCAGAGTAAGAGAATAAATATGTACGTTGGTAGAAAGATACAGAAAGTGATATTATTTGCTAACGCCTCCAGTCGACAGTGCACTTTGTATCCATATGTATGTAAACTTCTCGGAAACTGTAACATTGCAGCTTCCGAGAACACTACCGTAACTCCAGGAAAACATTCGCTATCCTGATGTAATGAGTTTCCATACGTACTTCATCCTGAACATATTGATTGGCGTATATTTGTGCTCATTGTAAGACCAGTTATAACAAAATATACAGCGAGTTTGTGAAATGTTCCAACAAGCACTTTGAGATGATTCAAAGCACAAAAATAATTATAGCCTAAATATTAATATACAATTTCTACAGGTTTTAACAGGAAAGAGCCGTTTTACATTATACAACGTACTGACTGCTAGTTACTTGGCTTTTCAAAGTCCTGACCCGGGACAAATTCACACACTAACAAGGGAACTGTCCCAGGTGACCCAGGTCATGTTGCTTGAATGTAATGAAAATACATATTGAAGCTAATTTTCGTTCGTAAAAAACCTGATGATAGTCATTCGTTTCGCTTTTTCCAATTTTTACGAAATATATTGACTTAAAAATCTTTGCTATTTATACGTAGGCCTACATCTTCTTGTGCGCACTCGGATCTTCGTAGTTCCACGACACCGTATCACAGCTGTTGCATTAATGCTCTAGTCTATTATTTTCTCTTAACTCACATTAAAACAGTAATAGTGAAATCCATGACATCTATCACTCGTTCGTAAACAGTCCAAAACCATAGATATGCAGCTGGAAATCTAGGAATACGACTGTACACATACTTTCAGGAACAGAAGGGGAATTTACACCTAAAGTAAGACAACGTATAGACAAAGATAATCCATTTAATATTGTGGTGGATGAAAGTAGTTTCAGTAAACTGACAAAAAGTCACGTAAGAAAATGATTAAGAGGTTTATTTCTTCCGGATGTTAAGAAAGACATACTACTATTTCTGGATTCCTGAGTGATCAGACAGATAGCACTATATTTAATGAAGAAAAAGAAGTAGTAAGCAGTGCTTTACATTGTAAGACTATTAAAACACAAATTATCCTTCCAGAAAGTACAAGGTTTGTGAAACCCTTGGATGTGTATTTTTTTTTAGGTAATATAAAATTGCAATTCGAAGGATAGAATATTAACTATTTCAGACATAAAATTACTTGTGAAAACATTCCATATAATTGCACGATAGGGTCTTCATAATGGCATTACATTCTGTTTTGTATCACCAGTTTCATTCACCTGTCCTCAAAGACATGCCAATGTACACGTGACAGAGGTGTGGATATTTGACGGAGAACCATGTGAGAAAGTTTGATAACGTTTTTTGCAACAATGTTACACGTTGGAAACAAGTTGTGTGTATTTTATAGGAGAGTGTGTTGGAAAAAGTGTATGTGTTACAGAAGAATTTGAAAAACCAGCCTATACAGACTGATTCAGGAGGATGTACCGTCCTTTACGGAGCTTATTTCCGAAGACATTCTGAGCAAAAAATGCCATATAAACATGGGTCCTATTCTCAATATTTACAGAGTTATGTTTCGTTATTGGAACGCATTGCTGTGAACGCGTGTAGACAGGAGCCAGCTCGAGCGCTACGGAAATCAAATATAGCCGTATGCAGTTAGGTAGAGAGCGTATTCCGAATCTCACCGGTGAGCAATCCGATGGCATCACGGTGTTCCGAATTCCACCGATGACGTCATTGATGCTCCACCGGTGTCGCACCAGTGCCATGAACTTGCAGAGGTGGTGGCAGTCTCTATCAGCCGCCATCAGTGAATCTGATTGGTTCTTGTATAGGGCGGGAATTAGCAGACGAATGACATCGTGCACTGTTGTGTCATGGCGGTGTGTTCTGCTTTAGTTCTGCTGTATTGTTTGTAATGAGAACAACGTAAAAGCAATATGTTAATGGCTTATGAGCGAAAATGTCAACGGACCCGTTATTACTACCGGTTCAAGAAATAAATTGTTTATCCTATCTTTTCTTTGAACGAGATGGGAGTACGAAAATTTCGCAAAATTTTGCTGCGTAGCACAGACAACAACTTGTACAGTCGCCATGACAGCCATCGATCCTTCCAGCAGTTTTGTTCCTTATTTGACCGCAACGTGACGTCATTGATGCCACCGGACCGGTGAGATTCGGAATATGCTGAGAGCGACGAGTGCCGTTCACAAGCGTGCAGCCAAGTGTACTCAAGCGGATGGTGACATTTTTTAAATCGTGTTGTAAACTATCCAAGACTGTAAATTAGGATGCAAAATTGAACTGTAAAAAATTAAGTCGGTGGAAGTGATGTGATTTGTAATAACTGTTGTGATAAGTGCGTAGGAATAATGTAATTTTCTAGTTGAAAATATAACAAGATGTCTGCACGAAGCAACTGAGGAGTTCACAACACATTTTTAGCTTCATAATATTTGCCAATTAAAGAAATGATACTTCTGAATGGATCATTCTCTATTTGAATTATTCTCTTACCTTCAATCTAAAGTAAAATCGTATTTTATAAACAATTTTAAATTAGTGTAACTCTGAAAATATTGAGAATAGAAACTATGTTTATACGATATTTTTTGCTCAAAATGTCTTCAGAAATAATTTCCGTAAAGGACGGTAAATCCTCCTGAATCACCCTGTGTAAAATGTTTGTACTGTTCAATGGTTCTTCCTTCCGACAATTGATTTCGAATCCACACTATCATATTTAAGGTGATTCACAAAATTAATAAATAGTTTTAATTCAAATTGAATTTGTATTTAAACAAGACTACTCTATTAACGAGTCACTTAATACATATTTTAAATTCAAATTGAATTTGTGTTTCAGCATAATAAATGTGAGTTAAGAGAAAAAGAAAATAGACTATAGCATTAATGCGAGAGCTGTGATACGGTGTCGCGGAATTACGAGGATCAGAGTGCGCGCAAGAAGTGGCATATGTAGCATCGATTTTCAATTATAATTCGTAAACGAGGAAAAAGCGAAACATACGACTATCACCAAGTTTCTTAACGAACGAAAATTAGCTTGAATATGCATTTCCATTACATTGAAGCGCCATGACTTGGGACGATTCCCTTATAAGTCTCACTGTAGCCCACTATGCGCTCTTTATAAGCAGTGATTGTTACAGTCCGATAGGTAAGTAGGTGGCATTCGTTAATCGAACCCTGAAAGACGGGCCTTCTGCCTTCACAGAGCCAGGTCTCTCTTGATATACTGTACTCCAAGGCCCGGAGTCCCAAGATACAAATTCACTCTATAGCAGTACTCGGAATCAACTGATCGCAAAAAGCAGCCATGCATTTCCATTTTCCAGTGAAGTTCAAGTCGCTGTATCAGCTCCCGCTTTCTAGCGGCCGAAAAACAATCTCACCACTCAAGTAGATCTCAAGAGATCTCGCTAGCGAGAAATGTGTTGCGAGAAAGAGGCGAAGAGCCTTCCTTCACACACTTAGCGAGTTCTCGCTATCACAGATCACATCTGCCTACATGCAGACAGTATTTTTTTGATTACAGTAACCACTCATTGGGGAAAATAATACAGGTTATGTAGTTATGTAGGCCTATAGTGTCGTACTTAAATATATAACCTAAAGTATATTGTCGTACTTTACAAATTATGTGCGAATGCTACTATGTTCAATCTGAATCTTCAGATGATGAGGAAATGGAGTTATATGAACATATTTTGTTAATGAAAAGAAAAAAAAACTAGGCCTAAAATTAAAGCCAGAATTATCCGGAAATCACATTGTATCTCAAGAAGATAAGGGAGAGTTTCGGTCACTGATTTCGATTTGGATGATGAACGTTTAGGCGTTATTTCAGGTTGAACAGACCCCAGTTTTTTTTGTCATTTATGATATGATAGAGGATTCTTTGCTATGTTCTGATTAAAATTACGTAAACTGTTAAGACATATTGATACATTATTTCAAATGTTGTAAGTAATACTATTAAATATCGTCAAAATAAAAAAAAAAATATAACCCTATTTATTTTCAGATCATCTTATATTTGTCTCCAGATTTCTCCTTTAAGTTTCGTGTTTTTATAGTTTTCATCCCATGTATCATATAAATAGGCCTACGGGTGACATCGTACAAGTTTGATAAGTTTCTGACTGCAATTATCAGCCATCTTTCCTTATTGTCAATAAAAACAATACAATTCATCGCCACCTGTGATATTACTTCTTCACATTTTTCTACATTCAATCGTCATAAAGAGTATAAATGACAAAAACATCTTTGATAACTGTTTCAAGAAAATTCGATGAGCTACCGATTTCAGCGAGAAAGTTTCTTTCAGTGTGTGGACGTCCATTTGAATCCATGTTATCAATATCTGAATTTTCTCCCAACATATTTCTCTCTAGCGAGATCTATTCTAGTGTGTAACGGGCCTTAAAATGACATTGTCCTGATTGTTTTTGTCATTAAGGATAACAATTTTTAAACGCCATTATACAACCAAACCACATACGAACAACAAAAAGGCATATGCTGCTAGTCATCAGTCCATAACAATATCAACGTAACGCAATTTGTTTACTTTGAAGAGTGACGGAAAATTCATTAATTCTCATGTGATCAGATTGTTAGAGGGTAGGGATTGCTGGCGAGGAGTGAGAGTTGCGCTGTGTGATACAGTGCTCATCAAGGTCAACTGTTACCTACACATTTGTTATATCTTGTTGCGTGGATTGATATTATCCTTTTTGTTTGTGCTAGCGCAGGTAGTGATGTCGAAATTTTGTATCAGCGTGTTGTTGAAGCTTACGCAACAACGCCAGGAATGTTGTACTATGGTTTATTGCGGTCAATATAGCACCCACACTAGGTCTTCACTGAGATGGGTGGATCGCATTTCGGATCCTAACGCATTCTACTTCAGTGTGTAAACACTCGTCATACGGGTCTTTCCAAGTGGTCCTTTGGTTACAATGAGAACTGTTGTATCAGAGTTTCGTTGGTTTTCACCCGCCAGATGATGTTGAAATGTAAAGGAATGTAAAATTTGCCTTCTCCTAGAGCCGAGGGTCTTGTCCCAAACGAAGGGTTAGAGGCGAAATTTATCGACCATTGCTTGCCCAAGATGAATTTAGACTTCTGAAAAGCCTATACTAGAGCTTAATTCGTGTGTTTAACGCATATCTCTACTAGAATTTTGTTAACTATTCCATGCAATTTATATCCTTATTCTTCTGATATAGGAATTTCTCTTGTTTATTTCCCATTCCAACCTTTTTCATCTGAAGATAAGCATCCACTTTCCGTCCGTCGTTTAGGAAACATTCCTCTTCCTCTCTTTCCCTGCAAAATCCTGTAATCTATGAATTTCTCGTTATCCGATCTGCCTCCATTCTGTCTATACGTCTAATTACGTCTGTCTTCAATAAATTTAGTTATATCTTCAGTTTTACTCTTTTTTCTCCGTTCTGTAATTGGTATTCTGGAAGACAATTTTTTCCCGAGAATAGTCCTAAAAATTGTTATTTCACGTGTGTTTAGTTTTGTTTAGTTTTCACTTATTATCTCTGGTTTCTCCTGCATTTACCAAAATTTGTGTAAGCTTAACTGCTGTTTTACAAATTCTTACTTTATTTCGACTGTCAGATGTTTGTTGCGCCAAATGATGTCTTTAATGCGCTTCGATAGTTTAGGTGCCTTGTAACTTGCTTTTTTACTTCGTTCTATAAAATAATTCTGATTGTTTCTTATGTGAACTCTCAAGTAACTAATTTCTCACACCTGTGCGAAATTTTCTCCTTCAAGTTTTAATTTGCATCTTATTTTGTTATTTCGAAAATATCAGATATGTGAGTTTATTCGTATCAATTTTCCGTTACAGTTTTTAGCAGCAATGTTGAAGAGATGTAGCAACATTTATAAACAAATGCATATTTTTTTAAATTCTGGAAGATTGTTTGAAAATATTTTTCGACAGGAGGTTGTAATTAATAATGAAATATTACAACTGCAATTTTTTATTATTCTTTCTAAACGGTTTAATTTATCACTTCATTTTATATATGAAACAAAATTATAATAGCCCTTTATAATAAATATCCGCCTAATGATCATTTATGTTTAGATCAGCGGTGACCAAAGCGGGTGTCGTGATTACATCGTGTAATCCCTGACATTCAAACAGGTACGAGCAGTTTCCTGTACATTGCTGTGTGTTTCATTCACGAACTGGAGGCAAACAGTGGCGGTATCATGTCGCTCTACAAACTCTGCCTCTACAAGCAGTGAGAGGTGGTTTCGTAAAGAATGAGAAAGATAACTTTTTTGTTGTTCTGTCGGACAAAATGTAATATATTTACTTTGCTCAACGGATCAATTAGGAGTATATAGAAACATTAAATGCCACGCTGAATAGTGTATTATTATTATTGTTATTATTATTATTATTATTATTATTATTGTTTCCATAATTCTTCTGTACGTGCATGAATATTGATATTTTTGGATCTTCTCCCTAGAAGGATAAAATTATTAGGTTTTATCTCAATTTTAATCTTTAGATGAGGGTAACTATTTATTAGTTATTCATTTAGTAATATTGTGGAAAAACTGATTCAATATTATGTGCCAACGAACTATTAAAAGCCAGGAATTGACATGTCTTAAATCAGTGGTTGTTAGCACTCGCTGAAATGGTTAGAGTGCATGAGGGGTAAGGAACTCTGCTCCGTCGTGCACAAGGGATAGAGAGACACCATACCCGCCAGCAGCGACGAATGCATGCTAGGACTGTGTCTTGTCTGGGTAAGAGACGCTAGCCCGAGCGTGCAGTGTTTTGGTAAGTGCTGTCTTAAATTATAACCAGGCAGAGAAAGATGAGATAAATGTAAGGAAGTCAGCTACCTAATGGGGTTTGAAATATCTCGTGCTCTAAAGCCTTTTAATAGAATAGAATTTCTAAAAAAAAGTAATGATTAAAATAGCTTAAAAACATGTCCATAAGAAGTTTATAATTTTGAAAAACTACGAATTTCTCGACCAAGGATCGAGAGAAGAGTTTAGAAAATTCCTGATTATATTCAAGAGGAAGGTTAAAAAAAGAAGCAAGAAAAATCGTATATTATTCACTGGCTCTTGATGACAGCAGTGACATTACTGATACAGCAAAGCTTGAGATTTTTATCCGCGGGATTGATCAAGATGTTAGTACAGGAACCACCACTGGTTGTAGTTTTCATGCCAAGTACCTTTCCTCCGTCTGCTTACTTCATAGTGTCTGCCGCATGTAATCACTGCAGCTCGAGCTTTGGTCACCGCTGCGCTGGTTTAGATTGTTTGAAATAAGTAACATACATTTTATCTTTTATTAAAGTGAATATAACTTACTCCATGTGCTTCATTCCCGATTGAATTATTTACTCGCAACTAGCGAATATAATTAAAATCTACGCAATACTTTTGGACAAATCACTCTGAAGAAACACATAGCTAGGATTTCGAAAGTAAGTCTTCAGTTGCCAGGGATACTGAAAACTTTAACATCTGTGCAATTCTCGAAAACTACATACAACATTATTTACGACATAACAATTCTTCATTAATACTGTACTTACATTAGCATTAGGGGTGAGTAAATAAAAAAAAAATCTGTACCTTTTAAATATCCCAGGATTTCATACCACAATAATTGACACTACACCAACTACTCTGATAGCATTTAAAGATTTGCTAGTCCTAGTTGGTGATTTAATACAATAATTATTCAATGTATAGGATGCGGCAGTGCGATATGATGGTTTTTATTACCCTGTTGTGGGACACTCAGGACGAATTAAAAGAAAACACACATACTGGAAGTAATCTAGTGTAGTGCAATTTATTAATGTCTGATTAATTTTTAAAAACTACATTTCGTAAGTAGCCTCCACGGCAACGAATACATTCCTGCAATCTGCTATGAAAGTTCTACATAACTCGCCCCAACAAAACAGGTTCGATGGCACTAATTTCGTTCCTTACGTTTTGTTTCAGCTGGATGATGGTGCGAGGCTTGTTGCGATACACCCTACTTTTGAGATAACACCTTAGGAAGTAATCAGCGCACACTGCTCATGGTTCAATGAACTGTCTGCGAAACATGTTTCCAGGACGAATAATTTCACGATTTGGAGACATTGCCTGGCCGCCAAGATCTCCTGACCTGACTACAACTGATAACTTCCTATGGGGTTATCTCAAAATTAGGATGTATTTCAACAACCCTCGCACCATCATCCAGCTGAAACAAAACATAAGAAACGAAATTAGTGCTATCGAACCTGTTTTGTTGGGGCGAGTTATGCAGAACTTTCATAGCAGATTGCAGGAATGTATTCGTTGTCGTGGAGGCTACTTACGAAATGTAGTTTTTAAAAAATAATCATGCCATAATAAATTGCATTGTACTAGATTACTTCCAGTATATGTGTTTTCTTTCAATTTGTCCTGAGTGTCTCACAACAGGGCTATGAAAACCGACATATCTCACTGCCGCATCCTATAGTTTGATCTAGTCCACACCTACTAATCCAAAATTAAATTTAAAAAATCCAGTTTAGTCTATCTTTGTAACATATTCAGAAATTTTCTAATATAACATAATAGAAAATTGATATAATAATAAAAATAAGATAAAAATGATAATAAATTGCAACTTGAAAACAGCAATCACAGACTATTACATACATTCGAAATCACATGCACTGTCTATAGGATACTTTTAAATCAGGATTTACATAAAAATGTTGAATTTATGGGGTTACGAAAGTGGATTCTCGTGTTCTTTGTGATCTTGCTGTGTGTCGTAGTATTGAAAAGAATAAATCAATACTGGTGCTGTTTTATCAGAAAACATGAACGGACTTAAAACAAGAGTTTTGTATTTCGCCGTAAAAATGTAGTATATAATTTATACCGCGGAGGGTGTATTTTCTTTAGTCAACGTTCTCCTTTGTAATGGTTATGTGGAGCCTGTACATAATCTGTTCGTTATAGTTACCACAAATACAGTCGAATTTGTGTGATTTTTATTAATAATGTCACTGTGTCCTAAAACTATTTTTATGGTATAAATTAGACCTACTCTATCAGTATTTGTGTAACAATCCAATTCATTGTAAAATAACATTTTTCTACAATCAGGTATACTTAAAGCAATGTGTTATTGGAATTAGATAAGAAGTTTGAATACTTTAAGAACATTCTGGTGAATTATTCACCAATTACTATTTAAATTATTTTTAAAACTCTAAAAATCAGTTGTCGAAAAAGAAAAATCATTACTAGGGTTCGGATTTTGAAGACCTAAAAAGTTAAAAGTGACAGTGAGTATATATAATTATTGTGCGTTAGAATATGTAAGGTAAGCATCTGGTTTACACTTCTTTGGAATTGAAAGAGTCTTTGCTCAACACATGATATTTCAAATGAAAAGAATTATTTCTTGTGTAAACCGCGCCACAGATTTTGTTACCTGTGGAGAGGGTATTGTAATTTTCCTTTTGTTTACGTTTATATTCGAAGAACTGTGAATAGGTTTCGGAGTCAATGTTCACCAGGAGTAACAAAGTACCTAGTGACAACGAGGATTCTACCTCAGATAGAGGGAATGTTTGCTTAACTTGAACTATAATACGTTGCAATACTGACTTTTAGGTCTTCAAAATCCGAGCCCTAATCATTACTAATGTTCGGATAAAGTAGCTGTATCAGGATAGGCTGCATGGCTGCATAGGATAGGACCTTGACTTGCTTCAGTGTAAGTAAAGACTACCCACCTCCACTAAAACTATGGGCTACTTACTGCGAAGAGCATTCCAGGTCCCCTAGCTAAAACATCAGTGAATGGATAGTACAGCCGATATGAGCTAAATATACGTCGTCAGTACAGTAGGCTGGGGGACACGAGACAATTACGCACGGACAAAAGGATGCCTATCCTAATACAGCTACTTTTCCGAACCTTAATCAGTACTATTACCACATTTAATCACTGTTAATTGCATTTAAGTTTCACCTTCACACCTCCCTCATCACTCCTTTGAAATTTTAAGCGACATCTTACTAACTGTCCACACCTGTGGAAAAACGTAAATCTAATCAACATGAATATCATACTCGAAGACAAAAGCCTACTTTCCCATTTATTGAGCCGAAATGTCAGCAGCACTTAAAGATGTTGCTAGCTTCGACCCAAGACTTTATAATAAAATTACAAATCATTTTCCAAATTTGAAATATTTAAAAATTTAACCTTTCATAAGTGAAATTTATAAAATTATTCATCATAATATAATGTTAACAATTGTGTGTATTTTTTACCTTTTTATTTCTGTCGAATATATTCATGTTTTTATTGAATGTCACTGGCTTCTGTCTAATGGTCAGTTTCTATTAAATCTGTTTTTTTCTTTTTCTCTTTCTTTTTTCTCTTGTGTGTCAGTTGTCGATGTGAATTAAGTTTATTAGTGTATTTAGTAAACTGCCTTTGTACATGTTATGTTATATTATTCGCTAAGACACCATACACGAGCCTGGTTTTTACAGTAGTGACTAGAAACATGTTTTGTTGTATACTTTTGAATTGAACTCACTTGGTTACTAGTTAGATAAAAAATAAAAAATAATAACAATAAATTAGTAGACCTATACGCATACTTACTTTATCAAATCAAGTATGCGCCAAGAGTTGTTTTATTCCAATTTGCTTAAGGTAACACTACAAAAATCCGCTCCAATAAACTACACACCATTTTCAAACAATTAGAAAAAACACAATAGTATTCACGGCGCTACACACGAGTGAGTGGTTCATGCAGTGTTCTCAAAGAATAAAAAAAACACAATAGTTTTCATAGCATTACGCACGAATGAGTAATCCCTTCAGTAACCCAAAACAGATTTGAGATCAACTGCACGTGTGCAACACCCAACAAATGCTTTGAACGCACGATAAGCTCATTGGGGTAAGCAAAGTTTTTACTTTGTTATTTAACGATGCTGTTATCAACTACGAGGTTATTTAGCGTCGCTGGAATTGATGATTGCGATATGATATTTGGCGAGGTGAGGCCTAGGATTTACCATAGTTTACCTTACGGTTGGGGAAAACCTCAGAAAAACCCCAACCAGGTAATCAGCCCAAGCGGGAATAGAACTCTCGCCCGAGCGCAACTCCAGATTGGCAGGAAAGCGCCTTACCCGACTGAGCTACGCCGCACAGTGGTCTAAAATCCATATTTAGGAGGACAAATGCAGAAAAATGACATGTAAAAAATGAAATTAAACCCTTAAATTATTTTTCCTATATAACTGAGTAACACTGAATTGATAATCTTAATCAGCGGAGATGGCTGCAGAGCGAGATAAGAAGCCAGAACATGCCACATTTCGCCACCCAGCATTCTTACTCAGCAAGCGCCGCGAGTCTGCCGTTTTCCTTGTGCTGTAACTCTGTTGTAAGTGGTCGATTCCATTCATATTTGGTATCAATATGTCAAGTAGTTCTTTGGGTATGTAACACTGTTTGTTTTTGTTAAATTTAATGTTATTATAGTATGTAAAATTAGCATGAATGGACACGGGACAAAATATAAATATAACCATTGAGTGCAGAATTTGCTAAGGTAGAGAAAAAAAAACCCCTTTGGTTCGTCCAAAAATGATTTTTTTTTTCACTTCCTCCACTATTTACCTCTATTTTAAATGTAGTCTTAAGGTGCGCAGATTTGCGGAAGTAATAATTTATGAGCACTATTCTTTCGAGGTGCAGTAGTGCAATTTTTCTCGGTTGCAGTTATTTTAAATATCTGTGAACCGAATCTGCTTCCGCAGTATAATTCAGGGAATTCAAGATGACAGCTTGTTAATTATGTACCAAATACGCTTCCCGAGTGCCCAAAAGGTGCAATAGTACCTAAAATGTTAAATTTTCTCCCCATTAGATAATTTATCGTTTGAGAGCAAGAGGATAAGGAATATGCGTTTTTTAAACGAAATGGACATTGGCTTAGTGAGCTACTTATTAAATTAGGTTCTCCTCGTGATAGTAATGAAAATTTATAGAAAACGTACCCCTGGAAAAAGTCGTGTCAGCCCAAGAAAGCTTTTCCATTACAGAAAGTATGAGATCGAAACAAAGACAATCCAGAGAATTAGAGCTTGTATACAAAACAAGTTTACTACCTGGAATGACTGTAATTACTGTATAAAGTTTTATAAAAATCTGTTAAGACAGAAGAAAAGTTACAAATTTTGTCTAAATGCATCCCCCTGTAAGGGCCACTTCTGCTTATACCAACGTAAACAGATTTGTACACAAAACATATGTACTAAGTGTAACTACTGTACAAAATTTCATAAAAATCTGTTAGACATGACAAAAGTTACTAATTTTGTCTAATTGCGCCCCCCTATAAGGGGTAGTTACACTTAGACCAACGTAATGAGAGCTTGTATACAAAACATATATACTACCTGTAACTACTGTGTAAAATTTCATAAAAATCTGTTAAATAGGAGGAAAGTTACTAATTTTATCTAATTGCGCCCCCTATAAGGGGTAGTTCCGCTTATACGAACGTAATCAGAGCTTGTATACAAAACATATATGCTACCTGTAACTACTGTGTAAAATTTCATAAAAATCTGTTAAATAGGAGAAAAGTTACTAATTTTGTCTAATTGTGCCCCCTATAAGCGGTAGTTCTCCTTATACCAACGTAATCAGAGCTTGTATACAAAACATGTATGTTCCTTGTAACTGCTTTGTAAAATTTCATACAAATCTATCAGATAGGAGAAAAGTTACTAATTTTGTCTAATTGCGCCACCTATAAGGGGTAGTTTCCCTTATACGAACGTAATTAGAGCTTGTATACAAAACATATATGGTACTTGTAACTGCTTTGTAAAATTTCGTAAAAGTCTGTTAAATAGGAGAAAAGTTACTAATTTTGTCTAATTGCGCCCCCCTATAAGGGATGATTCCCCTTATACCAACGTACAGAGAGCTTGTATACAAAACATAACTACTGTGTAAAATTTCATAAAAATCTGTTAAATAGAAGAAAAGTTACTAATTTTGTCTAATTGCGCCCCCCTATAAGGGGTAGTTCCCCTTATACCAACGTAATCAGAGCTTGTATACAAAACATATATGCTACTTGTAACTGTTTTGTATAATTTCATAAAAATCTGTCAGATAGGAGAAAAGTTTCTAATTTTGTGTAAATGCGCCCCCCTATAAGGGGTAGTTCCCCTTATACCAACGTAATCAGAGCTTGTATACAAAACATATATGCTACTTGTAACTGTTTTGTATAATTTCATAAAAATCTGTCAGATAGGAGAAAAGTTTCTAATTTTGTGTAAATGCGCCCCCCTATAAGGGGTTGTTCCCCTTATACCTACGTAACGAGAGCTTGCATACAAAACATATATGCTACCTGTAACTACTGTGTAAAATTTCATAAAAATCTGGTAGGTAGCTGAAAAGTTATTAATATGTCCCGCTAAATTTGCATTCTAGACCACTGTGCGCCAGTTGCTCGTAGACAATAGTTCTGTATGTACCATGCATCGTAAACGGAGGACTCCATATAAATGACATAGACGTACTGGGACATCATTTTGTTTTTATTAACATTTGCAATATTAATCTGGCTATACCTTTGCATTAACGGTTGAGAACCAGAAACACTGTTTGTTACTCCGTTTCACGACCGGAGTTTAATGATACTAGTGTAAAATACAAAGAAATAACTTTACTAGGTATAGGAGGGAAGAAAGGTAGTGCATACATTTACGTAAACTAGGAACTAGCACTATTTTGAATTTGATAATTTTCTTTAGGTAGGTTTTTATTTAATCAAAATACAGTGTAGTATTAACAATAAGTGTTTTTACTCAGTAACTGAACTATGCATTCGGACGTAGACTATTCTTTGTGTATTGTATAGTATACTGTCTACAGCACATTAGGATACAATATGGAGAGTGTATTTAAATTGAAAAATAATCAAAACCTGGATATTTAAACAAATTGTTGAAAATTGATGGCCGTTCATTTCGTTACAGGCTTCAGTTCTTTTATACATATTATCGAAAATGTTTCCAAGCATATCTTCTGAAACTGAATGTATTGTTTCTTAAATGTAAATTCTTATATTGTTGTAGAATGTTTAACAAACACAACTGTTTTACATTAACCCAAAAGAAATAATGCAAAGCACTCAAATCAGTCGACATCGGAGGGGGGGGGCATAATCCTATAACTCTTGAAATAATTCTATACCTACCATAACATAGAACCTTACTTGCGTATTGTAAATTCTATCTTCACAGATAAATTTACTAAGACATGCTATCTCCTGTCCGTCAAAGTGGTTATGTCGCAGGGTCGCAGAAAGGTGAAAATCACGTAACAATTACTTGTTTAACGAGGCACTTTCATTTAAATGATTTTAAACAGTTGTTTAATATTACGTAGACGTCCAATTCCTAACTGCAATTGTTTTCAGAAAACAGCTAAGATAGCCCAGCTAGTAGTCTTTATAGAGGGGCCAGCTGAAACGGGCGAGGGAAACCGGGACATGACGTAACCAAACGGACACACAGTACCTCCGCGAAAATATGATTCAATAATGAATGCTCTTTCTTCAATAGAAAATGCGACCATATTTCTGAAACGTACTTTACTCAATCACTCAATACTGTTCACCATGAGCGTAAGACGATTTTGACAGCATATGCGGTCTTAGTTCTTTTTGGAGGAGGGGTGGAGTTCATTAGAGAATGGGTGGGAGTGAAGTACATTAAAAACTCAGGTAATAATAAAAATATAAGTAAAAATAAAATGATGTCCCTGTATTATCTGAATATTACTGATTTAATATTATTTCTTACGTCTTGATTTTTCCTATATATGAGGGAAAGGAGTTTTCTTCATTTACAGTCTACTATCTTTGTCATTAGGTATGTGTCCTTTATGTCCCGTTTCCCTTAAATCGTCACAGTGATTTTCACGTAAGATTTCTTTTGTTTGTTCCTCAGTTTACTTTCCAAACACAAACACAATTGAAACCAAACCATTTCCGTAACAATCTTCTACAATGCATTTAGTTTCGCACTCATCACATTTTATACTCTCATTCCACCCCGCGATAACTGTAGTTAGTAGTGCAGCTTTGTGTGTATGTCTTTCCTTTGTCTGGTGTTTATCCGGCTCACAGTTTTATGGGAAAAGCTTGTATTGTATCAGGCAACGTCGGTCGATGTCAGTCTAGAAGCTTTCAAACCTGTTATATTCCATTTCTCTTCACTTGTGCAAGTAATTTAGAAACGTTAGATGAAGGTTTCGCATTACGGAAATTGCACCCCGAGCACAACTTCAAGACTGTCTTAAAGAAGAACCATTAACAGAATGGTAACTTCTTTACTTACTATTTATCAATTCAGCTATTAGAACTAAGATTGAAAATGATATTTTATTGTTACTAATGTTGATTAGTGTAGGGCGACCAGATTCACATCGATAAAAAAAGAGGACACAAAGCTTCAAAAGGAGGACATTGTTCGAAAAAAGAGGACAGAAAATATGTACTTAGATTTAGGCTTAGGCCTATTATCATACTTCAAATTACGTCAATATCTATTTTATTACAAAATATTTACAGTACAGATTTAGGTATGTTAATGTATTTTAATATCTATTTTATTACAAAACAATTATGAAAAAATTAATAATACTCATTTTTCAGTTAGCTACATGGAAAGTCAAGAGAACTCTAATTATTAAAGAGGACAGAAAATATCTATTTAGATTTACATTCGCACCTCGATCTCTCGAGTTACTAGCTACTTCTGAGTCTAGACCACATATATAACAGATTGATCATCCCAATGTTAAAAACCGTAAATTGTAGAAGAGAACAATCACCAGGATCGCCACTATCGATTAGTAACGACCGCTAGATGAAAGTACAACTGCTTCACGCAATTCAAATGGGAGTTATAACGTGGTTTCTTCTACTGTCGCTAGATGACAGCATAGTGAAATTGATAAAAGTGATTGCCTTCAAAGCCCTTAAGAGTGATCAGTGTGTGTGTGTGTGTGTGTGTATGTGTGTGCGTGTGCGTGTGCGTGTGCGTGTGCGCGCGTGCGTGCGTGTGACCATAACAAGGAAGAGCAAAGAGAGTTATGATCGTTGGCAAAGAGTATATTCCGTAGATGCTGTTGCCACCTACAGACAAATTACTTGAAAAAGGCGTCAAATCAGATAATTTTAAAATATCAGGCATACAAGTTACGAAAAGGAGGACATTTCTTGATTTTTTTTAAATCCGCCCGTACCCCGGACAAAGGCTTAAAAAGGAGGACATGTTCGGACAAAAGAGGACGTCTGATCACTCTAGATTAGTGTCACGCAACACTAGCATTAATATTGTACAGGGTGGGCACAAAGTCCCATTACTCCCTGTAAATATCTCAAATATACACACTATTTATGTACTGTAATTCCGGTCATAATGCAGTCATACATCCACTTTACACAACTGTGTGTTCTAAGTGTCCAAAGGGCCAGTATGTCCCCCGTCATTCTTCTCACACAAAATAATGCGTCGCCAAGTTCGGTATGACGTTCGCTTCAGCATTGCTGGTGTAATCTACTCGAAATCGTGTTGCACGGTGTCCTTCAATTCAACAAATATATCGTACCGTTCCTGTGCAACGATACTCTTGATGAAACCCCACAGCGCATTGTCACAGGTTGTGAGGTCAGGGCTGCGAGGTGGCCGGTCGAGGTGATCTGGTAAGATGGGTGACTCACGGCGAATCAAGTATTCTGGAAGTATGTGACAATGCACTGTGGGGTTTTATGAAGAGAATTGGTGCACAGGAACAGTATGACACTATTGTTGAATTGAAGGACGCCGTGCGACGCACTTTCCAATAGATTACACCAACAATGCTGAGGCGAATGTCAAACCGAACCTTTCGACGCACTACTTTGTGTGTGTGGAAAATGATGGAGGACATACTGACCATTTGGACTATTAGGACACACAGTTAGTGTTAAGTGGATGTATGTCTGCATTATGGCAGAAATTACATAAACAATATGAATATTTCAGATATTTATAGGGGTTAACGAGACTTTCTACCTACCGTGTAGAATATTAAAGATTCTTAATGTACGGTATAAACTAAATAGTTCAGATCTAACGAAAATTGTTTGGATTATTTATATAGCCTCGTAATTTCAAGAAGATGCCATATTCACAAGCCTTACCATTTATTATGTAAGTTATAACACATTCTATTTTGTTGTAGGCCTAATGCTTATTATTTGTGACACACGTTCATAAAGGTTCTTGAAATGAGGGTATCACAAACATGAGGGCCAATTTTACGAATGTGATCACACAATGTTTTTTCTACGGTAGCACAAATTTGCGTTAAATAAATATTTGCAGTTGGAGAAGTTATAAGATCACGATGTCATGGCCGTCTAAATTCAGAACCATTAAGAAATAAATATCCATGGAATGACAGCCTGTTTTATTCATGATCACGATTTCATGGCAGTCTAAATGGGCCATAATCAACAAAGCGGTTAGGAGAAGTTGAATGCTACATCTTGCTGCAATGAGCACTACATTATAGGTGTAAGTTCAAAATAATAAAGGCTGAAATGTAAATATGAATGTTAAATATGTTACTTATTTGTGTTACATGTAATATTTATGGCATGAAAGATTGAGGTAATTTATTAATTTCTTACGGAATGAAGTTTATACATTGAATATTGCATTTTCTTAGGGAATGCATGATGTGATTACTTACATATATGTTTACACACAAGTGTTTTAAATGCTCAATTTACGCAATGACAACAGTGGGTAAAATGCAGCTTTACGCACTATCATACAAAAGATTCTTTAAACAATGTAATCGGTATAGTTACTGATGCCCATTTTCCATATACACAACGAAAAAATTCTACAGATGAGGTTATTTCCATAAGCTGTAGGGTTTATTATGTAGTTATTCCGTGTCTTTTTGCCCCCTGCTGTAGCTACGTGGGCAGCCTGTTACATAGGCGGTACGGGTTCGAGTCCCGGTGAGGTCTGGAATTTTTAAATGACATACCCATAGTGACACTTGTGGTGAACAAGGTCGAAGTTGGGGTTTTTATCGGAGTTCTCCCGTTTCCCTATATTAGGAATCTACATCATTCTGTCAACATTTATCCATTTCGTCGTCATTCTATAGGATTTCCCGAACTCCGGCTGGCGACATACGGAGGGGGCTGGTCTAGGGACCAGTGAGGTGGCTTGCTCGAAACCTGGATAAGCAGTGAACCTTAGTGTAGTCAGCCGGTGTGATTAGGGAATGCGCCTATTTTGAGCGTTAGCACAATAGATTGTAAGAGTTCGCAGTATTGGGTCATAGTGCCCCCCTCTAGAAATTCCATTCCATATCACATTTTTTGTTCATGGGCCTATCTAATATTTTACGCTGAATAGTACAGTATGTAGGAGAGAGTGGGGCAAAACGAAAGACTTTTCGCTTAGTCGTAAATGAGAGCTTGTTAATAAACACTTTTGTAAATTTCTAGCCCGAATGTAGCAGAGGAAATCTTTCTTTATAGTTTGTAGCGATCATCGAAGGAAAATCTTATATACTTGAATAGATATACTAGTTTTACCAAATCTAAGATTATTTTTCACTTTGCCCCATATATGGGACAAATTGAAAACCTTTATGGGACAAAGTGAAGATGTGTAATGAAGGCATAATTTCAGAATATAAGTGGATTAAAATTATGGAATATAGATGTTTTTGTGTTCGTAAATAAATAAGAGTTACATTATTAAGTACGATACTTATAAGGGCCCATTATGAAATATTGTAGATATTGATCATGTTATATTTTTGAGAATCAATAATTCTTAATACAAAAACTGAAACTAAAAGTCAGAAATTGAAATATAACAAACTGTGAAACATATTCCATTTTCACCTAGACCACCGACGTAGCTCAGTCGGATAAAGCGCTTGCTTGCCGTTCAGGAGTTACTCTCGGGCGCGTGTTCGATTCCCGCTTCTTCTGATTATCTGGTTGGGTTTTTCCGAGGCTCTCCCCAACCGTAAGGAGAATGTCAGATAATCTATGGCGAATCTTCGGTCTTATTTCACCAAATACCATCTCGCTAATACCAATTTCATGGCCGCTAAATAACCCCACAATTGGTACAGCGTCATTAAATAACCAATAAAGTAACAGAAATATGTAAAATGAATTCTAGGTATGAAATGTACCATTACTTATTAAGTTAAATGAGCACTTTGCTCCATTTTATAGAAACCGTGGCTTCAAAAAATTATTTCATTTCTATTTCACTTTTCTTCTTCCACTTTTCCGCACAGCCACAATTAAGAGATATAAGCTTGTATCGCCATCTTGTTTTGATATAAAAAGTGGGTTTAGCTTTCATAGTGTATTAAAATACGTAAGTTAAAGCAACATATATAACAAAGTAAGGCGCGGACCTCGTTGCCTTTTCATTGCCTGCTGTCGCGATACAAGTTGTCTACACAAGGGCTATACCGAGAGTCTGACGTCACGCCCACATCACTCGCGTCTCAATACGTACAGCAGTCGGTCGGGCACGTGCAGACCGTGCAGAGTTGTAAAAAAGAGTTGTTGTAGTTTTATTTTTAATATTATATATTTATTTGAATGGTTTTAATTAATTTTTTTAGAATAGTTTTTCTAACATTTTCTGCTTGTGAAGGTGCTTTAGGTTTATCTATTTTGGTTCCTATAATCCGTAGATATGGTAATGATTATTTTCAATCATATGTTATATTACAATGTTAAAATTTTTGCCAATAATGTCAGACGTAAAGAAACAGAAGTTGTTACAATATGTGGAGGAATTTGGCCGTAATTATTTCACTATACAAGGAGTAAATATATTTTGCAAAGTATGCCATGTACAGTTTAAAGGCCACAGAAAAATCTTCATCCAGAAGCACTGTAAGTCTAAACAACATAAAAAAGTATAACGCTGTTTGGCAGACATGATACACCATCGAGTTCAAATTCATATAAGCCTACTCAAAGAGAGTTTTGTAAAGACCTCTGCAATATGATGTTATGTTGCAATATTTCGTTACACAAGTTACAAAATGCTACTTTCAAATCATTTCTGCAGAAATATACTGGGCGAAACGTTCCATGCGAGTCAACTCTACGCAAAAGATATTTATCCCCGTGCTATGATCATGTCATCAACGGCATTAGGAAATCTGTCGCAAATAATAAAATATGGGTTTCTATAGACGAAACGGCAGATGTGGAAGGAAGGTCTATTGGCAATGTTATTGTTGGAATATTATTTCCGGACAAACCTTCACAAAAATACTTGTTAACAACCGAGGTGCTTACTGCAGTAAACAGTTCCACAATTGATACTCTCTTTGAGAATGCTATGAATCTTTTGTGGAGTGATGGAATACAAAGAGAACATGTCCTTTTTGTGACCGATGCTGCAGCATACATGTTAAAAGCAGCACGCCAAATCCGGACTAGATATCCAGACCTGTTAAATTTAACTTGCTTGGCCCATGGTCTGCATAGTGTAGCTGAAGAAATTATGTCGTTATTCCCTGATATTGACAGCTTAATATCCAACGGAAAGAAAATCTTTTTGAAGTCCCCGTCTCAAAAACAGCAATTCAAAGATATCATACGAGGAATTTCTTTGCCACCACAGCCCATTTTAATTCGGTGGGGAACTTGGTTGAAGGCTGCATTGTACTACTGTGAACACTACAAGGAAGTCCGTGATGTAATACAAACATTTGATGATGAGGCGAGTGCGTCAATAAAGGTTGCAAAGTCGTTGTTTTCGGAAGCACTCTATGAAGATCTGTTGTACATAAAAGATGTTTACAAAGATGTTCCCACAACAATAAAACAACTAGAATCGTCAACCCTCGAAATGTCCAGTGGCCTCCAATTCGTAGAACTTTTGTACCAAAGTCTGTGTGAAGCAAAACCACATCGAAGTATGGAACCGGTTAAGACGAAATTTGGGACCTTGTTGAAAAAGAACTGTGGATTTTCAGCAATGTGTGAAATAAGAGATATTTTGTCGGTTAATGGCGAGCCCTCAGATGATATGTGTGAGAGCTCATATTTTCGTTTCGCACCACTCACGTCTTGCGATGTGGAACGCACATTTTCTCAGTTCAAATTGTTTCTAAGTGATAGGCGAAGAGGTTTTTCTTTCGACACTTTACGGAAATGTATTGCTCTTCATTGTAATGGAACTGTGGACGCATCAATAGGTGAATCATAAATGAAAACTGTTGTATTGCATTCTATTAATAATATAATGTTATTAAAGTTCTAAGGATGTGTTACAATGCATTTATTTACAACACTGTCATGTAAAGAAGGTGCAACTTTGTCCTTCACCGCACTGAACCTGTACAACGGAGGAAACGTCCGTATCTTCCCCTCCCATCCCACAACAAGCTAGGCATACACCACACTATCCAAGCGCAGGTAACTTATGAACGCGGGCAATGAAGACCGTGCTTTAAACATAAGATATGAGTTCATTAATACAAAAATAATAAGCTAGAAACTTACATCAATGTAAAAAAAAAATCTTCTTGCTCTGGCACAATCCAAACACCACTTACTAACGACACAACTACACAAATTGAAGTCTCTCTAAACTCCTAATCTAATACGTAGGCTGGCTTACGTATGTCAGCACCAAACAGAGAGTTATTTCAAATGATTCACTTTTCCCTCCCTGTCACTTTGCCCCTCTGTCCCCTACTAAATTTAATAACTGTAGCCAATATAATCACTAACATAACCTCTCCGCATTCTCAGTACAGTCTTCTTTACATAACTTATACTTGTCAGATAGAGGGATTTTGTTATTATATACTTAGCGTCTAGTCACAACAACTCCTTTGTCTGTCATATGAATCACTCCCATGGTGACAATCAACTGTTCATATGGGTCCCTTAAAATAATTATTATGATATCTTAAAATCGACGACACAATTAAAAAAAACGTGAATATTAAAGCTTCGTGTGTCTGTGAAATATCCAATTAACATACTCTAATTTGAAAATTATAGTATAGACTATATGAAAAATCCACTCAAGAATGAAGGATGTCATTTTTTTTGTCGAAAACGAACCAAGACTGTCAATGCATAGCTTAAGACATATAGAATGTACATAGAGAGTTACATGGCATTAACACTGTAGTCATTGTCCAGTAATGATCGGAAAATCACAGTTAAGCTCTGAGCGCTAAGCATTTCAAACTTTCAATCGCTTCTCCTGCAAATTGTATTCCAAATGATATCCATCATTCTTGCAGTGGATTCTTCATATATTATAAAACATCATTAACAGAATATGGAGTAATTTTAATGATCCTTTGATTTTTCACAAGAACATGAACTTTTAAAATGCAGTTTTCTAAAACTTTAAAGTTTGAGTTGTTTCCCTTTTGAACTGGGCCGTGGAAATAAACTCTTGAAAGCAAATTACACTGTAACAAAGTTTGACTTTTTTTACGCTGGGCATGTGATACATGTTTTCTATACAATTTGAACCTCCTGAATATGAATATGATAATAAAAACAGTTGTTGGTCACGGTTTTTTGAGAAATTTTTGAATTTATATCTATTCAAAATACTGCTTTACATAAAGATAATAAGGTTAAATACTCACTGTTCAGAAGATTATAGCTTTCTTTTCCTGCATTATCTTTTATACTGGGCATCAGGTACATCACGAGCTAAAGTCCAACAATACTCTGCTAGCATATTGGTACTCCATTGTCCTTGGTATCTATCTTTTTTTCATACTTGAAATTTCTTGATGAAAGTGCTCACCATGTTTATAACTGAAATCGTCACAATTCTCGGGGAAAAAGTCAAGTTGGGAGTGAAGGAAGTGAATTTTCAGGCACCTGTTATAACCCATAGTCTCTTACGCCAACAGTAAATTTTGCACTAGTTCTTCATAGTTCTTACTTCTACGGTTACCCAGAAAATTTAATACAACCTCCTTCAATGCAATCCAGGCGGATTTCCTTCCAACAAAGATTCGAAGTGATTATCCTTCACTAGTTCTCTGATTTGTGGTCCATTGAAAACTCTCTCTTTTATATTTGAAACACTAAGAGCAGAAAATTTTTCCTGGATATGTTTAAATGCTTCAGTTTCACGATTCATCCCTTTAACAAAATTCTGCATTAATCCTAACTTAATGTGTAAAGACGTAAAATTACTTTATTTTGAGGAACAAGAGATTGATGTATATATTTTTCTTCCGGCTCTACTAATTGTGTTGTTGGCCATACTTTTATTTTATAATGTTTATCTCGAGGGCGACTGCCCCATTCGCACAGAAAGAAGCAAACTTTTGTGTAGCGTAATTGCATTCCAAGAAGCAATGTTACAACCTTCAAATCCGCACATAAAAGCCATTCATAATTTGAATTTTATCGTTAAAGCACACTTTAAAGAAATGTAGGTCATAAACAGAATACTAACACCACGGAAATCTCCTGGTAAACTGAAGTGATTTCATAAGGCGAATCAGTTTCTTCTTCTCAAAATGAGACCGAAAAAGGCACTAAAACAATTTGCGCTTTTAGAAGTGGTTGTTACAGGGCGGTCAATTGCAAAATATAAACTACAGTAATGTCATTAAAGCTCACAGTGAAAGAAATACACATCTCAAGTAAAATCAGGCAAACTCAAGCGAATTCATACTGCGAACCTGTTTCACCCCCACCATATAGACTCGTAAAAGGGCAATAAAATAATTTCCGTTCCTACAAATCCTTCTAATATGGTTGCCTACTTATACTAATATTGTTTTGACATAATGGGTCGTCACATTTGTAAAACAAAATAGTTACACACGAAATACGGTGATTTTTTAATTAAGATGCATAGAAAATGAATTATATCGTGCATCTCGAAAACCCGAAAGGATGGAACATTTTGCTTGTTATTTTTGAATTCAGGAGGTCGAAATTAGTAAGAATTCGTTAGTTTTATGTCAGGCGCAAAATGACTGTTCACCAGTGTTACATTTCAATTCTTACTACTTATCCATATACAGAAAATGTTAAATTATTCAATATCTTACCTGGAATTTTTTAATTGAGCGTGGCAAAATTACATAGCAGAACATGCTTTTTTATTTTGTTAGATACTATATGGCTGTTGGGTATTGTTTTTATTGGATGAAATAGAAGCTTATTATTTACATTAAATTTACTTTGTGTTTACCTGTCTGTAGTTTTCTTGTAAAGTTGTAATGGAAAAATTGAATGCTTAAATATGCACTTTTAATATAATATAAACCTACAAAAATGAGGTACTCTGTGGTGCTGAAGAAAACAAAATAAATTATTTAACGTGACAATGGTTTTCAGAAACGTCCTTAAAACTCTTTGCGTGCTTCGACAGTTATTACCATCTGTTGTGAATTCTTTACTCGTTCACTGTGTGTAAGCCCCGTAATTAAAATATAATTCTCAAAGAAGGAATACTTGCTTTGCATTCAGATGACTAATTAAACAGCCTTTATATTGAACACATTAAACTCAGTGTGTGTGTGTGGGTGTATGTCTGTGCGGTGTAACAAAAGGTATAATAAAAACTGGAAATGTGGATGCTACGCCTCGTATTTCACACAAGATTACATTCCTTAATTTTGAATTAAAGTTTTGTAGAGCGTTAAAGGATATTATGTTCGGGTATACGTAATTTCACTCTTTTGTGATTCAGCTTCATTCCATAAAATTTCCTAGAGCGTATACACACTAAAGAAACTGTCGCTTATACAAGTTATCCTTTAAAAGAGAAATTGAATAAGCGTTTATATGCTTTTGTCAGATGTCAGGATAAAATTTGTCAATTTCATCAAGACATTACTTGTTGAAACGAAAGTTTGCGAACAAACTGAAGTTTCGTGAAAGAACTTGAGCATTGCGAAAATTTTATTTAGTAAATTACTTAATTTCTCAGACCAGTGATGATTCATGTCACTATGAAATGGCATAGCTATTATAGACTCGTTGACTGTTTCTTAAACAGCAAATATGATTTTAAATCGGAAAGCGGACTGTCATTCTCTGTGTAGGGTGTGATGTACAGGGACATCATTTTATTTTTACTAACATTTCTAATATTAACCTGGCTATACCTTTTGATTAATGGTTGGGAACCGTTTGCTACCCGCTTCCACGACTGGAGTTCGATGATACTGCGTAAAATACTAACAAATCACTTTACTAGGTATAGGAGGGAAGAAAAGTAGTTCATCCATTTACGTAAACTAAGAAATGTCGTGATTTTGAGTTTGATAATTTTCATTAGGTTGTTTAATCAAAATACAGTATTGTATTAACAATAAGTGTTTTACTCACGAACTGAACCATCCATTAGGACGTATTCATTATACAGTGTAGCCTACATTATACTGTCTACAGAACATTAGCGTACAATGTAGAGAAGTTAAACTGAAAAAAATAATCATAATATTGATATTTAAACACATTTTTGAAAATAGTGGCCGTTCATTTCAATACAGGTGTTGAAATATTTCTGCACCTACTCTTTAAGCACCTTACGTACTGTAAATTCAATCTTCACTTCTGCCCGATTCGAAAAGATAAAATTATTCAGACATGCTATCTACTGTCCGTCCAAGTGGTTTTGTCGCAGGGTCATAGAAAGGGGGAAATCACGTGACAGTTAATTACTTAACGAGGCCCTCTTATTTAAGTTATTTTAAACAGTTGTATAATATTACGTAGACGTCCAATTCCTAACAGAAATTAATGTTTTCAGAAAAAAAGCTAAGACAGCCCAGCCACTAGTTTTTACAGAGAGCCAAGTAGAAGCGGGTGAGGGAAACCGGGATGCTACGTAGGCAAGCGGATGACATTTCCTGTGCGAAAATATGATTCAATATTGAAAGCTCTTTCGTCACTGGAAAACGCGAACATACTTCTGGAACGTACTATAACACTAACTTAGTACAGTTTATTATGAGAGGACGGTTGGAAGTTTACTAGTAGAGGGGGTGGGAGTGAAGTACATTCAAAAACTCAGATACAATAAAAATTTAAGTAAAAATAAAATGATGTCCCTGTATTACCAGAGTAAAAATACAGTGTTGATGAAAGTGTATTTACATTGAGATGGATCTTCTCTTCTACAGTCTGTGCATTTCGAAGTGGCGGATGATGGTCATTTCGTCCCCTCCACACTGTATTCCTTCTCCTAAGCTCTGGCTGGTCCCCTTCCTCTCTAACATGACTATAGAGTTCCTTGAATGTGAACAACTACGTCAATGTGCTGCGTGACATTCTACTGTTAATAGTACAATCTAGTTACCGTGGAAAATGAAGTAGGATACATTCCTCACAAGTTTTCATGTCACTCGGCTACGTTGAAGGCGTTAGCGTTACAATGTACATACTTGCAACTAGTTCGAAAAAAAAACTGTTCACTATGAATTGAAAATCCACTGTGATGGCCTGAGTTTGTTTCGTAGAGAGAGACAGGAGAATACTGTACACGAATCGGATTGTACACTAATTCACAGGTAAACAAAATTCAAAGCGCCACCTCACTCCATCTGTATTCAGTTGCACTATAACTTCACTTCATTCTTAAGTTGTCTCGGATCCTAAGGCTGCTTATAGTACATCCCAAGTATCTGAAACTGTTCACTTGCTCTACTGACTCATTTAGAATTCGCAAGTTTAACTTCTTTATTTTCCTTCCTACAACCACGGTCTTCGTCCTATTTGAATTTATCTTTATTCCATACTGCTCACAGCTGTTATATTACTATTATTATTATTATTATTATTATTATTATTACTACTACTATTATTACTGGAAAATATTCAAAGGAAATTTATTTCATTATGTTCGTACAGATTCCTGGCTAATAACTCTGGGTATGAGTATGATAAAAAATGCGAGCGCTTTAAATATCGAAGTATGTATGCCAGAAGTCATGATCTCGATTACTTATTCTTATGTAAGATCCTTAAAGGTGACATTAATTGTCAATCTTTTTTAAACAGTGTCAGCCTTCGTATTCCTATAAAGGACATGAGACATCGCAAACTCTTCTATACTAGAGATTCTAAATCTTCCTCGCCGGTCTCCAGATGTATTAAACATGCTAACTTACATGTAGGCGATTTCGATCTATTCAATGTATAGAAATATTAGAATATGGCAATGTCTTTGCTAATATTATTTGCATAATCCTTATACATAAATTGGTAGTATGAATCAACTCCTTTCCCTAATATTTTACAGTTTTAATTCTTGTAAATTAATTATTGTAATCTATATTCTTTATTTTGTTGTTAACTCATGTATTTAACTGTACCATAGTTGTTCATTTTAATTTATTAATTGAATCACTGTGCTGTACTTTTATTAGCCAATGGCTGTTGTCTAGCATATAAATAAATAAATAAATAAATAAATAAATTAGTGAGCGAGTGAATGAGTGAATGAGTGAATGAATGAATGAATTGAATGAATGAATGAATGAATGAATGAATGAATGAATGAATGAATTGAATGAATGAATGAATGAATAAATAAATAAATTAAATAAATAGATTAAATTAATAATAATAATAATAATAATAATAAAGGTAAAGGTATCCCCGTAACATGCCATGAAGGCACTTGGGGGGCATGGAGGTAGAGCCCCATGCTTTCCATGACCTCGGCACTAGAATGAGGTGGTGTGGTCGGCACCACGCTCTGACCGCCTTTTACCCCCGGGAAAGACCCGGTACTCAATTTCATAGGAGGCTGAGTGAACCTCGGGGCCGTTCTGAAAGTTTGGCAACGAGAAAAAATCCTGTCACCACCTGGGATCGAACCCCGGACCTTCCAGTCCGTAGTCAGCTGCTCTACCAACTGAGCTACCCGGCCGCCCAATAATAATAATAATAATAATAATAATAATAATAATTATTATTATTATTATTATTATTATTATTATTATTATTAGTATTATTATTATTATTTTTAATTGTAGCTTCATAAGATCATAAGAAATGAGTACAGTGAAATATAGTGTGAAGTTATGTACTGGTTTAATTTGGAATTAAATACTTGTAGGTATACCAAACAAATTGATCTAGTGATTCTTCATCGCAATACAGTTCAGTAATCTTTTAGTTCGTATAGCCCTACTCGACAAATCTACAGTCATAATAATGAATCCCGATATTCCAAGTAGTCTATAATTCGAATAGGTCAGGCCTGCTCAAACGGCGCTCATCGATCTCGCAAGAAAATTACGTCGGAATGAGTATGCCCCTGCTGTAGGTAGAGGACAGTCCACGCAGTGTGTATTACCAGTAGCTATTTCACTTTGCCTATCTACGGCTACATAATGGGGGAATCTAAAAGACAGAAAAGTGATCATCAGGCAAATTCTTTCAATATTGCATGGGAGAATGATTATTGTTTTACAGCAGCTGGAGTCAATACGTATCTGCCACAAAATTTTGAAAGAAAGAGGAAAACATAATATAAAGCGTCATTACTAGTCCACACATACAGATACTATGGTTTTGTGGTGAAGATCGCAGTATAAATGTTCAGGAGTTGAAAGTTGCAATATTACATGAAGTAGGGTACCTTAGAATTTATTAATCTTGAGGGTGGTTTCGTTGTTGATTTCCCACGTTGGACGCCATTTGAGGGTGGTATCGTTGTTGAGTGGTTATTGTGACCACACGTTGGGCGCCATTTGAGGGTGGGTGCGTCTCGATGTTGCGTGAGATTCACTCAGGGTAGCCGAGGTACTGTTGTGGTATAGGGTGATGTCGGGAATAATACCAAGCCGGCTACTTAAATAAAAGGCAGCGTAAACTTCAAAACTATAAGTTTATTGTAGTATCCACTTGGTAAACCCTAGAATATGTATTTTAGGGCTGACTTATAATTCAATCGTTGGTCGCACTTCTGTATCGACTCTATGGCGGCTCTGAATAAGCTCTATCCGATACTACAAATTCAATATTCTGTCCAGTACACTATGACACGAAGCGAAATAGTAGTCCTGTCGACGCCAAACGAAGTAGTTATTCTGCCCTGTATGTAGGGCTGCCGACACGAAGTAAAGTTGTTTTGATGATCTCCGCTCCGAAGCGGAATAGTAGTCGTCTTGATGATCTCCGCTCCCCGTCACCCTTATTTATAAAAACCTATCCTACGCTAAAACTAACTATCCTATTGGTTAAAAACTACGTCACTAACTGGCCTAAAATCTATTCCCTATTGGTCCAAAGTGACCTCATAAGCTGGACCAAGATCTCTTCTTATTGGGCGCGAAATATGTCATCTCTAAATTTAAACTTTGGATTTCCCATAACCTCAAATTAGTTTGTATATCTCACAAGTATACCCGTTCTTTGGAAAACCCAAGCTTGGCAGTATCTTTCCCACGGGTCTAGTCCGACTCCGGCTTTTATGCTTCATCGAGTCTCTATACGAAAACCCCGCTCAAGGTGGCCCTAAATCTGTCCGATGCTGACAAGTGACGACACACCTGTGTGAGGTGGCTAATTCTAACGAAGTCGCCAGAACATCCCCGCGAATACATGTAATAAAAATATGGAGATATCACTTCGCTAATAAATCGGTCTCTCCCTCTCCTAATTACTGCTTCAAATGCCCATCTACATAACCATTGGAAATTCCCGAAAGAGTTTCCAATGTTATGAGATGTCCCCGCTTTCTGCCTATAACTAGCCTCACAGTTCCCCTACGCTATCAGCCGGTAACACATTATTTACAATACAATCTGATTATAATATCACTACAAGCAATTACAATAAATATTACATATATCTTCACAAGCCTTTCTATGTACACAACTCTCACACAATAAGCACAACAATGTACAACTTATATCCACATTTACATATGTACAATACCATTCATTCACCTATTTACATTTATTTATTAATTGATCAATTACACACTCTGCGTGCTTGGTTGTACCAGCCGCCCTGTACAGGTTCACCTAGCTGTACGCGTGAGACTAACCATCCTACTCTTTCTCATTCCTGCCTCCTAGCCTCTCCTGTTTGAAAGGCCGCAAGAGTTGCTTGTGGTACCTTCCAACAGGTTTACTTTTTCCCCTTTCTACCAATTCGAAGGTATGGTCTCCGTATTTACTTTTAATTTCGTAGGGCCCTTTGTACAGTAGCTCCATGCGTGAGTAACGTCCTCTAAGGGCGGAAGATAACTTCACGTCCCTTAGCAATACCAAGTCGCCGAGTGAGGGCTCCCATTTGTGGCGATATCTTTTAACTTTACCGAGTCTATACTCAGCCTTTTTCCTGATTCGGTCGAAAGCTAGTTTACACAGTAGTTCATCACTAGGAGGCTCACCCTCCTGTATTGCCTGCGGCAAACTCTCTATCATGGGATCGGGATCGATCCCTAACATAAGTTTGATCGGAGCTATTCCGGTCGTTGGATTGATAGAGTGGTTCATGACTCTCTCAATCACCTCACATTGCCTAAACCAGTCCTTATGGTTTCGGTGACACAGAATACGGAGGTACAATGATATATCCCTAAGCGCTCTTTCGCAGGGATTACCGCTGGGAAAGTATGCGGAGCAATTGTATAGTTTCACGCCCGCATCTTCCAGCCTTTTGCAAAACACTTTCGATTTATGTACCGACACATTGTCACTGAGCACCGCTGTTACCGGACCGTAAGTCGGTATGTAATCTCTAACCAGCTTGTCAGCACACAACTTACTAGAGATCTTTCTTAAAGGGTAAATCTTTACAAATTTTGTGAAGACATCGTACGTAACAAATATGTACCTGTGTCCGAAGGACGATGTGGGCATTGGACCGTGTTCGTCCACTGCTACAAGTTCATTCTTTTTACCCCTGATAATGACCTGTGGTACATTGTCATACCTTACATTTAGAGGTTTCGCCCTCTGGCAGACCTCGCAACGAGATATTACCCTTCTAACCTTCTTTGACAGTTGCTTAATATAAAATGATTCTGACATAGTTAAAATGATCCTATCACTCCCAGAGTGACACATAGATAGGTGAAAGTTGTTTATAAGTTCATTCTCCATACTCGCAGGTATGTATATCTTCCACTTCTGGATATCCCTACCATGCAATTTATACAAGATACCAGAGCGCAATCCATACACTTCGTCTTTCACCTGTGAGATTTCTCTAGCTTTGTCCATTAAGGCCCTTATCGTGGAATCCTCCTGCTGCAAATCTGCAATTTTCCGAAATTTTCCCGTCAGAGCTCCATTCCTCGTGGAATCAATTTTCATCACGGCAATTTCGTACGCGGGGGCGGTGATAGTTTCCGGTAGCCCCGATTTGGAATTCAAACGAGAGAGACAATCACCAAAGATATTGTCTGCCCCCGGAATATGTCTAATCGTCACATCATGAGCCAAAATTTCGTGCACATATCTAGATATTCTAGAGTTCGTCAATTTGCATCTACTCAGAAACGCTAGGCTTACATGGTCAGTAAATATGATGATCTGCCTATTAAAGATATACTGACGGAACTTCTGTAGTGCGAAGTACACAGCAGAAATCTCAAGTTCCGTGATTGATGCGTTGCTTTCGGTACGCGACAGTCCCCTAGAAGCTGTGGCAATCACATGTCGCTTATTATCTACATCGGTCTGACATAGAATTGCTCCATATCCATATGAAGACGCATCAGTATAAATCTGAAAAGGTAGGCTGTCGTTAGGCCTTTCCAACAGAATTGAGTCGGCGAAAAGCAGTTTCGTTCGATCGAATGCTTCCTGCTCTGCCGACCCCCACCTGAAGGGTGTATCCTTCTTCAACAATGCTCTGAGTGGGGCTACATGCTTAGCATAATTGACGAGAAACCGATTCTGGTATTGTAGGATACCTAGATATCTACGAACCTGTTTCCGGTTCCGCGGCGGCGGGATCCTCGAAATGCTCTGAATTCTCTCTTGGTCCGGTCTAATTCCGTCAGACGAAATTACGTAACCGAGGAAAACTGTCTCAACTTTAAAAAATGCTGTTTTCCCCAGCTTGACTGTCATACCAGCCTCTCTCAATTTAGTAAGTACAAAATCAATATCCCTAATATGCCTATCAACATTATTGCCATATATAAGAAAATCGTCAATGTACTGTGCCAGAAAACCTTTCGTCGAATCACCAAAAATTATGTCAAGTGCCCTTAGTAGCGCAGATCCAGAACTCGCGATGCCGAATGGGCATCGGGTATACTGATAAACTTTCCCGTTATGTAGGAACGCTGTGAATTTTCTCGAGTCCTCGTCCAGCGGAATCTGCCAATACGAACTGGTCAAGTCCAAACTAGTGAATATAGAACAGTCACTGATACGGCCTAACAAAGTGTCCACTGACTCCGTCCTGAAATTATCTTTAACTGAAAACGAGTTAACGTGTCGGGCATCGATCGTTACTCTTAAGCTTCCATTGGGCTTCCTAACCCAGCACAATGCATTTACGTAAGGCGAGTCCGATACTTCTATAACTCCGTCTTTTAACATATCATTTATGACTTCGTCTGCCTGATCCCTTAAAGATAGGGGGATGGGTCTACATTTATGCCGAAATTCCTCCATTCCTACCACCTTAATTTTGTGTGTATACACTCTACACAGACCCGGCGCGTCTGAAAAGACATTTAAATGGCTACCTACAACATCCATTAGGCGTTTTCTTTCACACTCACTCAGGCCGTGTGCCTGGTTAACTTTATCTCTCACTATTTCGAAAGTACCTGTCTTCCTATTGTTATACGCGTCTACCTGTCTAAGATCGCCCGGCGAAATCTCATTACAATATCTGGCCCTACCGCTAACGAGATTACGTCCTAATTGTCTCGCCTGGACTAATTCGCCGATACACAACTCGCATTCTCCGCAGCCTACTTGACACACTCCCCTAGTTACCTCGTTACCTTCCCAAGGATTAACCTCTATAATTACATTCTTACAAATTTTGAGGTGCTCTACAAAAAATAACTCTTCCTGTAATTCTATCTCTCCCGCGGTTCTCTCATCTAACTCAGCTCGAGCGTTATCCCTACTGAATGGGACATGGCCTACACTGCCGTTACCTGCCGTAACCCCTAGTCTGTTTTCCCTGAAATCTAATAGCGCGTGCCATTCATAAAAGCTTTCTACTCCAATAATGATGTCGGTAGTCAACCTTTGCATCACAAGAAAAATAGCATTTAATTTCACTTCTCCGCACTCTAACTCGAACCATACTTGATATTTTACCTTTTCCTTCTTCTTACTTAGGGCGCCTGCACAGTACAGTGAACATATGGGTAACGTTTGCAGTTTTATTCCTGAATCCCTAACCTTTTGAAAAAATTCCAAGCTGCATACATTATTTGTGGAGCCCGAGTCCAACAACACACAACACTTTATCCCAAATATTTTAGCATCTATATAAGGCAATACATAAGTCCCATTATTTTCTAACTCTGGGTTAGTAATCTCGCTCTGTCTCTTCACGCTTACCGCGTTGGTGGATTCTTTTGACAGTGGCTTACTGCACTTAGCTACAGAAATCTCCGAACCCTTGAGACTTCTGTCTAGCAGTTTCCCGAGTGCGATGCAGTCGGTTCCACTGCTACCTCGTCTCTATTTCTACAATTTATAGGCTCCCGGCCCATATTCATTCTGACCGGACTTTGCTGACGTCCGTTCATGTCTCTATTCCTGCTTTGTCCCACGTTACACTGTGTAGGTGGCCTATTGCACCCTTGTGAGGCCATTTCTTGTAGGACGTCTCGCCTATCTCTCTCCTGCTCCTGTCTCCTCCAATCACCTCGATTTTGCGGTCCCCTGCTAAAATTAGGCTGCCAGAATCCCTGTCTGTAATTTCTGTTCCTAAGCCAGTGTGGTTGGGTTCTAAGCCTATTATTTCCATTTTCTTGTCTTCCCGTGTACCATCGTATGTGGTTAACCCTACGCACGGGACCAACACCTCCTCTATCGTTTCTCATCCTGTTATGACTACTCTGGTTATTCCTACTATTATTGTAAGGACCCCCAAAGGGCGGGTCACTCCTTCTCTCCCTGTTGGGACTTTTCCCTCCGTTATGGCCATTATGGTACCGACTATGTGCATTGTTGGGGCTCCTGTCACCACCCCAGTTACTCTGATTTTGGGCTCCTGTCCTTGGGGATGAAAAGGCCGTACTTGCCCCCTTCCCCGCTTTCTGGTCGGTGGGGCTTGAACCCTTTCCTTTGCCATGTTCATAATCTGCCTGTCCACTACATTCATAGTGCGTGGCGTCCGAACCATCCAGCGCAGTCAATAAATCTATTGTTTCCCCGAAGTCTCGGGGCCCTGCTACGATCAGATTATATCTTATGTTCTCGGGATACTGCGAAATCACAGTTTGGATCAGCTCTGAATCCGGTATTGGCGGATTGAGGCTTTTCCCTTTCTTAACAATTTCAAGAAAATAGTCTATCATAGAGACGCCTCTTCCCGCGTCAAACCTGCTCTGATTAATTTCCTTCCTAATTCTTTGTTGTTGTCTTTGTCCCCAGTATCTCTCCGAAAATTTTTCTCTGAATTCCTCATAAGTGACATTATCCCCTAGGGCCACTAGCGCCCAGTTGAGTGGTCGGCTCTTTAGGCTCTTTCGTACGACAGTCATTTTTAAGTCATCCGGCACCCCTCTTACTCTAAAGTACGTTTCTAGCTCACTTATGTAGTTATGTGGGTTTGAAAATTCAACCTCATCAAAAATAGGGTAACCAATCTCATTCAAAATGTGAGTGGGGTACTGGGGACGGCCTAAATATGCCTTGTCGTTTACATTTATTAACTCACTGCGCACGTCATCCCGTGAGGTCTGACATTCCTCACCAACACTATTGTTAACATGTCTTACATTTATGTTGCTACCTGATGCCGGGCTCTCACTTGTGCCCTCTTGTCTAGAAACTGCACGGTCCGAGCTGCTATGTCCGCTTAAATTTGCGGGACTACCCCCATTTAGTACGTCGTTTATTGAGTTCAGTTTACTTCTTAATTCTTCCAAACATTCGTTATCCGCCCTTTCTTTATTCTTTATGGCTCGCTTGAGACCGTCCACTTCCTGATCCATCTCACCTATTTTCTCTTCCACCGAATTCTGAATTTCTCGAACCTTCTCCACTATCGTTTCCTCAACAGCTGATTTTAGATCGCTATTCTCTCTAGTAGCGCTATCTCTAACCCTAACTTCTAAATCCTTCATACTTTCTGACATCCTATCCATAGCTATCTTCAATTGGTTCTCCATTCCGATCCCATTCTCGGCTAATTTCCCCTCTAGCTTCTCTATTTTGTCTTCCATCTTGTTTCCTCTTTCCGCTAATTTTGCAATCTGATCTCTAATCTCTCTCGAACTTTCCCCCAATCTATTTTCCATTTGTTTTATCTGCTCTCTACTTTCCCTCAGAATCTGCTCTCTACTTTCCCTTGAGTTATTCTCTAATTTAGTTTCCATTTGTTTTATTTGTTCTCTACTTTCCCTTGAATTGTTGTCTAATTTATTCTCCATTTGCTTTATTTGTTCTTTACTTTCCCTCAGAATCTGCTCTCTACTTTCCCTTGAGTTATTTTCCATGAATTGTCTCATCTGCTCCCATAACAGTTCTAGCGTCATTTCCCCTTTGCCACTGTCTCTACTCTGTTGCTTTTCCACCGTTCGCTCTCCCTCTATTTCTTGTCCTGCGTTATTCTCGACCTCCTCCCTAATTTCCATAATTTCCTCGTCCTTCCTTTGCTCCATGGTTCCCTTGTTTCTATTTCCTCGTCTTTCTCGTATTTTCCTAACTACCTTACTCCTATGGCTACGTAGTATCATCTATATGCTACTCTGTCATCTATCCGACGCTCGCTTTCCCAATAATAATCTAACTAGGCCTGTATTTGCCCTCTGCTCACTTCCAACAAATTACGCAATACACTTATTTCACTCTTTCCCCCAAAATATCACACACAAAAAAAATACATACATATATATATATATATATATATATATACCCAAATTATCACACCAGAAATTGAAACATATACACTTTATAATTATTCCCCCAAAATATCATATACATATATACACATATTCATCTTCTATTCATACTTGCCACCGCCTCTCCGAGTCGCCTTCTCTGGTGGTCCCCGTGTTGTCTTCTCTAGTGTTGTCGTGATGTCGCGATGGCTTGGTTCTGTTCCCGCCTTCCAGCGTCGTTCCTCGGCTATGCAGGGCTGAAATGCTCCGTCCGGTCCTCCGCGTTGTTTGGTGTGTGTTCGCACCCGGGGCCGGTCACTGGAACAGCTGTCTTCCTTCGAGCCCCACGTTGGAAAGCGCCATTTGAGGGTGGTTTCGTTGTTGATTTCCCACGTTGGACGCCATTTGAGGGTGGTTTCGTTGTTGATTTCCCACGTTGGACGCCATTTGAGGGTGGTATCGTTGTTGAGTGGTTATTGTGACCACACGTTGGGCGCCATTTGAGGGTGGGTGCGTCTCGATGTTGCGTGAGATTCACTCAGGGTAGCCGAGGTACTGTTGTGGTATAGGGTGATGTCGGGAATAATACCAAGCCGGCTACTTAAATAAAAGGCAGCGTAAACTTCAAAACTATAAGTTTATTGTAGTATCCACTTGGTAAACCCTAGAATATGTATTTTAGGGCTGACTTATAATTCAATCGTTGGTCGCACTTCTGTATCGACTCTATGGCGGCTCTGAATAAGCTCTATCCGATACTACAAATTCAATATTCTGTCCAGTACACTATGACACGAAGCGAAATAGTAGTCCTGTCGACGCCAAACGAAGTAGTTATTCTGCCCTGTATGTAGGGCTGCCGACACGAAGTAAAGTTGTTTTGATGATCTCCGCTCCGAAGCGGAATAGTAGTCGTCTTGATGATCTCCGCTCCCCGTCACCCTTATTTATAAAAACCTATCCTACGCTAAAACTAACTATCCTATTGGTTAAAAACTACGTCACTAACTGGCCTAAAATCTATTCCCTATTGGTCCAAAGTGACCTCATAAGCTGGACCAAGATCTCTTCTTATTGGGCGCGAAATATGTCATCTCTAAATTTAAACTTTGGATTTCCCATAACCTCAAATTAGTTTGTATATCTCACAAGTATACCCGTTCTTTGGAAAACCCAAGCTTGGCAGTATCTTTCCCACGGGTCTAGTCCGACTCCGGCTTTTATGCTTCATCGAGTCTCTATACGAAAACCCCGCTCAAGGTGGCCCTAAATCTGTCCGATGCTGACAAGTGACGACACACCTGTGTGAGGTGGCTAATTCTAACGAAGTCGCCAGAACATCCCCGCGAATACATGTAATAAAAATATGGAGATATCACTTCGCTAATAAATCGGTCTCTCCCTCTCCTAATTACTGCTTCAATCTTCAACAATTTATAAATATCTCCCTTCAGGGAAAAGGCTAGCTCATTGTTGATGTCTTGAATAAATTACGGGATTTCAGTCGTAAACTTACACTTTTCGTAAGTCAGTTTCGGGAAGGTAATATGGCTCACTTTCGAACGATAGAAACTGCTCGTATGAAGCTATGTTAAACGATTGTATTCAAATATTAATTGAAATTCAAAATTAATTTAATTCTAGGTTCCAAGATCTTGTCTTAATGGAAAGAAGCTTAAAGTTATCATAATAAATTCCTTCAACATCAGTTGAAACAGTGACATACATAACATTTAAGTGTGCTTAAATGCGACAGACTCAAAATTCCGGCACGCGAGCGACGCTGATATAACCTCGGCAGTTGCGAGCGTCGTTAAATAAATCATAACATTTAACGATTTACAGCTTGAGTTTATTGATCTTCAATGTGACCTAAGGGCTAAAGACCGTTTGAATAATACTACTAGTCTGGTTGAGTTTTACAAGACTAAACCTTAGCAACAATATCCATGGCTACCAGGCTGGCTGTGAAAATGATTGCTATGTTTGGCTCAACATTTATATTTGTGAGCAACTGTTTTCTATAATGAACTTTAATATAGGCAGGCATCGAACATCTGTAACTGATGTTTCATTACGATCAGTAGGCTACTGTTCCTTTCAGCTGCCAACAGCATAAAACCTCTTTTTCATGTCCTGATATTGCACATTTAAGTAGCTATAGAACTTCTATTATTTCTATAAAAAATATTTATTTATTAATTAATAATAGTCCAAGATAGTTTTGTAAACACTGAACGGGAATTCATTTCATTAACACCTTGTATACATTTTGTACGAGATCACCCTTCTTCCAGTCCACCCTTATACAGAGGGCAGCCAATATCTGCATTCCGCTCATGAGCTGTGAGCCGGCTCGGAGAGCGCAAACCTTGTGCAGGCCTGGAATAGGTGAATTAGCAAGTATGTTGCAGGTTTCTAGTGAGACTCGGCGTATCTGAGGCTCAAGTTCACAGCGCTGGTCCTTCATCCAGACGACTAGATTTCCGTAACCGATCATTTAGTAATCGAATTTATTGTGAGGAAAGCAGACTTTCAACAGATTTATCTCGGGTCACTCTTATTTCATAAGTTATCCATGATAATTAAAAATAGATGCAAGTGAAGTCTTACGATCGTATTTCAATTGATTCAATATTTAAAGCGAATTCTACTACAGGCTCACACTGTACTGTTGCTAAAATCTTGGAGAGAACGTGTTTTCATGTTGAAAGCTTCAAACATCTGCATGTACCACTGCACGTATCGAGTTCTACAGAACAGGAGTAAATAGCACCTGCGTCCCCTGCTGGCGACCGTTGCGCTTTTGGAGTGTAGTTCGCGACATCTTCAGGGAGATCCACACCATCGAAGTAAAGTAAGATACCTTTTTGATGTATCCATGTCTCCAGAGTTTGTTTTCTGTCCCTGCTGTTTTCAATAATGCACTTTAACCTGAAAAAAATACAACATATTTCACTACAGTGCAGCTGTGGTACTGTGTTTCATGTGTAATGTGGTATATCATGCATGTCTTTCAAGTTGGTATTTCGAGTTCACAACATTAATTTATGTTTCTATTTTGATCTGTTTTTGTATACTAATACAGTATTTCTCTATTTTCATAAAAATCCGATTTTTTTATAACCTTAAATAAGTACACTGGCGTTCAAAGTTTACTAGGAAGTAATCGATACTTATAGTGAATTTGTTCGTGTAAGTGTGGTTTCGTTATAGTTATTACTTCTACGATAGATGGCCAATAGCACCACATAAATATACCCGCATTACAGTACTCAACATCTCATCCCCACTGATGATTGTAAAAAAGCACTAGGTTTTGCAGGAAACTTTGTACAGAGTGGATGGTAACCTCTGCACCAAAATGAAACTGTTAATAGATAATGAGGAGAGATTTGAAATATCTAAATAATTTTTTTCTCTAACATTCACCGTTTTAGAGAAAGTCTTTATGTTTCTATAAATCATTTGGCAACATCACGGTTGCTACAATAACTCTAAGCAAGGGCAGTCTGCACTCTTTACCTTCCCCTCACTCTCTTCTATACTCAGTCGGTAATATGCAGGCTTCGAGACTTTGGACCCGATACAATAAGTTTACCGTGCATGCACTATAGGCTGTTGACTCGCTGCAGGTAGATAGAGATGTATTGAGGTAACAACGTTGCTATTTAGAGTAGAGTACGGTAGTATAGGGAAACACAGATATGTACATTCCGAAATAAATATACAATATACAATGATAATGTCAAAAGAATGTGAAAAGAATTTATTCTCCTGTCTTTTGTAACCATTTGTGTTTAATTATACACAATGTTAATGGTGGAAATAAGCATGTAGCAATTTTAATTTTTTCAGTTATCCTATTGCTCGTCTTTAGGAAGTGCAGTTGCAGTACCGAATTGCAATGTACCTACTACAACATACATTCTCAATGTCTCAAACGTAAATCTTTTTCGGTTATCTGACAAAGTTTGTACTGTAGAAAGCTGCTCTCTACGTCGCATGACGTGATAGGAGCAAAACGAAAAAACCTAACTTCATTGCAGTCTCTAAGAGACAGTCCTTTATTCTCGGGTGACTCTATGTCCACAAATTTGCTGTTTATATTACACAATCTTCCATATCCGTTATTTTTACATAAAATTGATTTCCACTTCTGTTTTACACATTCAGTAACCGGTATACTTGATGTGTTATTAATTCTCTGCATCATTTTCTAAATTACTTTGAGGGCTTCCGGCATCTCTTGCTCTGACTTTTCTAACAGTGTAATAGTTTCAGACACAGCTTGAAAATAAGTTGGTATGAAAACCAAATTATTCGTCAGAACCTTCAAATCCAGAGCGTTTTCCTCTGCGTATTTGTTGGCTTTCATTCTACAGTACCCCCACCCACTGCTCTTTACCACTATACTCAATACGCCGTTATGCGGATTTCCCACTGAACTGCTCTATCGGGTCCGAAGTCTCGAAGCCTGGTAATATGCGACGTGAGCTGCGTTGCAAGACTTATTTCAACGATTTTCGCTATTATTCAATTTAATTACACGGCTAAACGGTTTAATTTGCAAAAAAAAGCTTCAAGACATTAACTGTTATTAGTTACTTACCTGCTTGTATAGCAATCAGCCATTTCTCTCGGGCCATTACCGTAATAGATGGCTGCTAACATTGGGAAAAGACTATTTTTCCTGCTTAACTGTGCTTCTTAGTAGAAAGAGTGTAATAAAAATTTTGTTATAATTAACATGCAAAATCACGACTTAAATTTTGGTTCACAGGTTACCATCCACTCTGTAGTGTTAATTATGAGAATGATTAAACTTAATATACATTATCATTCTCCTCCAACACATTTTTACCGGTCCCAATGATAATGTCAGCTATTGAGAGCTACAAAAGCTATTTCTAAATTTGTCCATTTGTTTATCCTTGGTTCTGACTTAGCTCTTGGTTAGAAAGTTCGTTTACACGGTCAGAAAATTTGAGATCGTGGAAAGTCAGTGTACTGTCTTACATTGAAAGTATGATACAGGCTACTTCGATATTAATGTGTTAAAAGTATGAAATATCTAAATGCATTCTGCAATAACTTAAAGTACATTGTGACAATTCAACACTACCACTTCAAGTCAGAAAGGTTGCGGGTTCAAACCCGGCTGGGGTGGATGGATTTTACAAGACCAAAATTCCGCAGCAGAAGTCCTACGGGAAGGGCTTCCACAGCCCCGTGTCTCGTAAGGAAGATTTCAGGCACGTTAGAGACCTTCAAGCCTGAATTGGAGTCTGTGAACCAAATTCAAATTTCATGCTACTATTATCTTGTAAAATCATATTATTGTTTCTGTTTTGTTTAATTATATGTTATATTGTTTGTAGTAGTTAGTTACGATTAAATGCAAGAGAAAGCCTGAAGATCTTAACTCTACAAAACGAATAAATAAATCCAAATGAATATATATATATATATATATATATATATATATATATATATATATATATAAATTATAAACGTCACGTTTTAGTCATAGGGAGTAGTATTCAGGTTTCTAAATAGAGATTTAAGTCGTGAATATTTAAAAATAAGTTATAGTTGTCTCACCAATAACGTAGGCAACCAAAAGTTTCTTTTCAGTTTGGCATAAGTTACATTTCTCCATGACCATAACAAAAAAGTGCATTTACTAAATAATTTTGCGTTCGTAAAGTAGGCTTTTATTAAACATTACTTTATTCCATTAGTGAAATTAACTTTACCTCACAATTCATTAGTATTGACAGTTCATTAGCATTGTGGCGCCATTTGGAATGTTCTCGTTGCGTCAGGGAGTTGCGCGCGCATCTAGCAAGGAGGTGGTATGGGGAAACACGAACCCCTGATGGTAGCCGCAGTACAGAGGAAGGGGGGGGAGAAAAGCTACTATGACTGGGCGGAAGTAAGGAAGCATCTAGAAGCAGATCTCTCTCGAAGATCTGAAAGCCACGCGAATCGAAGCTTCCAGAAGTTATGGTGTAATAAATAAAAGCGCTAGTGACAGTCAGTCTTGAGTCTTCAAGTCTTGTCTTGGACAGCAGCGAGCGACAGGAACCTGAGTTCGAAGTGTGGTGGACCGCAACTGGGAAGAACTGAGTTCGACGTGCAGTGAACATGAGTGAGTCCGTAACTATGGCAGTGTTCAGACGAGTGCAACGCAATTCGGAAGACCGGGGTTCGACGTGCAGTGAACTTGAATAGTGAGCTAGGAGAACTAGCCAAGGCAAGCGAACTGTGAACTGAGAACTGACAGTTTTGTTCTGCACATAGTGCACTGTGAACATTATTTGAAATTAGGAGTACATTGTTGTTCTTCTCAATAATATACGTCGTGCTTTGTCATTGTCGTCGTGTGGAGCGCAATAACGATTTTTGCGTTGCTGTGTTGAGTGGAATAACCATAGTTGTAGGGTGAATTATTAAGAATAAAAAGTCATAGTATTTTCCTAGTACCCGGGACCGCATGTGTACCACTCATCCATTCAACTATTACGCAAGAAGTTAATATATTAGTTACTAGATGTCACTACCTCTACTTCTTTATTACCATTTCATTTATCTCTGTCTACTCAATCTCCTTCTCCTTTCACTACTACTACTACTACTACTACTACTACTACTACTACTACTACTACTACTACTACTACTACTACTACTACTACTACTACTACTATTACTACTACTACTACATCCGTCTATCATAACAGATGACCGTATAGATCCAGAAAACAATTTAAAAAATGCATACATGGAATAGAGAGAAAACTCAATATAATAGGTGACAATCATAGAACAATGTACAATTTAGAAGGTTCAAAAATTAAACTTTATATAAATGATTATGTAAAATTCCTATGGATTTCTTTAAGTTATTTAACACATATTTTTAATATCTTGGGATGTCATATCATATTGTTTTAAAATGTCAGTAGTATATTTATATGCCGATCCGCGGGCACCAAAAACCAAACTCCTCACCTCCCAACCCCTCACCTCCCATGTATAATCAATTGCATTATATCTCTTACTCAAGTGAGGAACACATGGGCCTTAAATGGCTAGTTTTTCTTGGTGAACCGCTGAGGCTTGAGATACATCCTTTTCGAACCGTACAGTTGGGTCCAATATTACTGCTATCTTCTTTTGTCTATTAAGAGCAACTATATCCGCTCGTCTGTTCTTGCCATCCCCAGATATACAATATACTTCTTCACTACTTCAAGATTTTTATTTTTCCTTAAATTTGAGGCAATATAAGAGCGAACACTATGATGACGTACACTGCGCAATAAATCTCCTTTAGGACATAATCCTAGCACGTGACCAAGAATCTCAGTCGCCACTACTACCATACTACCATCACTGCATCGTAATTTGTGTATTACGTACGTATCTAATATGTATTTTTTTTTATTTTGTACTTTACCATTTGGGAAACGAGGAGACTCTAAACGTCGAAGTTGAATTTATTGGATTTAATAACAACACGCCTTAGTCATCTGAGCTAAACAGACACAATAATTAATTAAGTTTTAATATTCCTCTTAAGTTTACAGAAAGAAAATTTGAAATTATTTTAATCACATTATTCCCGTGAAGGGTTCAAAATAATCCCTGAAACTTGAAAACGAAGAAAATACATGTTTGATATTAATATATATATATATATATATATATATATATATATATATATATTAAAATTATATAATTATAATTTATTTGTCCATCGCCTTAGATACAATTCTTCACTATTCATGGCCTCCTACATCATAACCTTTCCAGTATGTGTATCGATTCTAAAATCCACGCCATGACATCTGATTATATGACTTATTTTGAACATATTTTCTTTTATGAGACAGAATCTTTTGTTATAGTCATGCATAAAATTACGTAAGATACTTATGAGTGTGATCGTTATTGCGCTCGTGTAAATTAAGCACTCGCGCAATAAAGATACACTTACCTAACAAGTACCATAAATAACTATTCCTGGGGAGCAATAAAGAGAGACGCCATCCAGCTATTTACTATGGGATTTGTACTGGTATTTCCTTTAGAACTTTCTGGTAATATACGGGTATAGGTCTGAGAAACTACTGCAGGAGATATCGGACTTGTTAAAGATCTTCATGTAGTAAAAAAATCTGAGAGATTTTAGTTTCCCACTAGTTTTATATTGTTATAAAGTAACTTGGATTTGATGTATTTTATTTATACTCATAAATTTAGAGTAATAAAAATGTTCATTTTATTGCAATGTGTTTGCTAGTTAATAACTTTTGGAGGGAACTTGGGTTGGAAATATGTTGAATAATTAAAAACCTGCATTCCAAATTAATTACTTCGAAATGGGGAAATCAATATCCAGGTATTCAATTACCAATTTCAAGCTAATTATTTCAAATTATAAGGATAATTATCTTCGACCACATTTTGAAATTTAATACTTGCAGTCCTGTAAAAACCGATTAATTAATTTTAATTCAGCCTATGGAGTAAATTACAAAGATTAGATAAAATTGTAAATCACGTTAACAACTTCATTGAGCATATTAATTATATTGTGCTATAAGCTGTCGACCACACCAACTCATTCTTATGGAGAAGGTCATGAAAGCATGGAGATTTACCTCCATGTTCCTCAACCGGCATCCTGGTATATATAAAGGATAACTTCACTTTTATTGAACATTAATTCCTCTATTCAGTTATTAATGTGCCAATAATAAAGACTTAGACAAAGTTAGAGTTGTGTATTGAAGCGATCCATGGATTATTTTCCAAGAAGGAAAAAGTAATTGAATTTTAACAAGGTTGGATTAGCAATGAAATAAACACCCAAAAGGAGAAAACGTTTATATTTATTTATAATTAAATTAAATAATATAATATATATTCCAAAGAGGAAGGCAGAAAATAAGTAACATTGGAGAAAGCTGGGTTTTCAGTGAAAGATCTGTCCTTGGTCATAACAATAAATGAATGAAATGAAATTTACATTCAGTTATTTTAACAATTGTTAAATAATAAGAAACCATTTATCATTTCTTGACATAAAGTAGCCTAAATTGACTCAGTTACCAACACTAACCAGTTCAAAAAGACAAATTATAATGATTCATTTCTGGTAAATATGGTTTCCGATGTGCAATTGAGGCACTGGGTGCAATAACAGGTTAATTCTTTTCTTTTTGACAATCGGCTTTTGAAAGTAGCCAATGCCTGACAGCCTCTTTCCATAATGTAGGCCTACACTAGAATATGCCATTTTTGTTTACATTATCATAAAAGAATGTAGGTTCACATTGCTAAAATATATTTACACTATTATACACTATTTACAAAAGAAGAAGGCTATAGTATTATTAAATAAAAGATCTCGCATTACAACGCATAACACTGTAGATAATATTGTAAACAATGTTTGACCATTGTAGACCTACTTTCTTTAGGATAGTGTGAATAGTAAAAATAGTCTTTTCTAGTGGACACAGTGTAAACAATTTAAATTATAAATATTAGTGGAATTTGTTAAATTTGTCCATGTTTTCTGTCCAACTTGACTATACCAGAGTCGCGTGAGTAGTCAGTGAAGTACTACACATGCTAGATGCATGTGTATCGTCCACTTAAAATCTCCTGGAACAAAGTACGGTCACTACTGATAATGCTAGCGAAATGAATCCAGGGTTCAGAGCCGAAATTTACACAGCATTTGCTCAGATTGTGTACTGGGAAAACCTCGGAGAATAAACCTCAACAAGGTAAATTGGCCCAACCAATATGTGAACCTGTGCCCACTCGTTGCGATGTGTTGCGTAATCGCTTTCAGTATTCAGTCAACCGAAAGCGTGTTTTGCCAGCGTCTTAACGCTCTAATTCATGAATCATGATGAATGATGATTCAAGAGCAGGATATAATCGAATTGCTACTGCTTCCAGATTGTAGTTCAAACATTGCATCTTCTGGTTACTGTTAATTCCGGTCATTAGCTCACTTTCTGCATGGAGGATAATTAGATAATGATAATAGTTACATACAAAACAACCTCCTTGTAATTAAGTCGTTTGTTCAAGTTATTTGTATGCCTAATAGTGGGTTTTAATTCAATGAGTGTTTATAACCCACGTCGTTATACCATCTAACTGTATTAGTCTTTCATGAAACATCCTTCCTTGTGGTCCTGCTGTAAAGTTGTTTGTTTGAGATTTTTTTAGGCGTAATATTATGTTTAGTGTCATAAAATTGTTAATAAATATTGTTTTGATCATTATAATTAAGTTAAATGTAATTCTGCTCTTGTATGTATAAAATAATAATTAAGTCACACAGGAAAGAAGGAACAACAATACATAGTGAAGTCCGAGGAATAATTACTGTATAACGGTGATACTTGCGCCGTAACTCAAATAATTTATTTATGATGGCTACGAACGATATAAACACACTATAACCACTGTTTACCACGCATGACCATCCACAACTTAATCTCATATAGAATGCGCTCATTAATATATTAATGTTACTGTACGTATTTTATGAGTTGTGCAAAACGTCTATGAAACAGAATTTAGTCAAATAATAGAATTATTTTAATGACTGTAGTAATATTATTTAATAATATTACTTAATATTATTACTGTGTTTATTAAACAGGCCCCTGGTACGATATATTCAATTTCGGATGGATTAAAACTAACTGTATATGTTATGAATTTTCAGATTGACGAGAGTAGATTTTTGAAATTCTACTTACCAAGATTCTTCTTTTCAAATTTAGTTATTCTGAAGATAAATTATTTTCTCTTTTACTGAAAACAGAAATCGCAACATTAAAAATGAGACTCAAGTTGGTATGCCTTAAAATCTTTAAAGCGCATATCAGTTTCCTCTTTAATCTTTTCTGTTTTGTCACAATATTCTGAAAATCTATCAATTTGGCTCTGATTCTTTTTAATGTTCTCACATAGGAAAGTAATCTAGTGCATGGAATTTAAAATGCGATAAAATCTTTAGCATTGTTATCACTTTTCTATACGAGAGTAAAATGTTCATTCAGAAATAATTTCTAGTTACTCATAATTTATAACCCACGCAAAACCACATCAACATTCCAGATCGGAATTTCTGACAAAAATTACCTATATAACACTATCAGCTGTAATAATGATTGTACTGGTAGGTTAATGTAACTGAAATAACTTCGTTAATATAAATTTTGCTGTACGCATTTTGTACTAATTCAGTATTCTATTATGTAACAAAGTTATAGGCCTATCGGTTTGTAATTTGTTTTGTAGAACAAAAAGTAAAATATACTGTACACACAATATAAAATCGTTTATTGTACACTCAGATAGGACACAATTTATTTTTATGAATTGCATAAAAGGCGGTGGTTTAATTCTTACCAATAGAAGGCTCTGGAATAGCCAGCCTAAAGTTCCAGTTTTTTACAGTGTGACTGTCATTTGTTCGGAGCCTTAGAGAAAGTTCGATGGGGGCATAGAAGTGGTGACCAAATCGTGCTCTTTGTGCAAGAACGCTTCGCTGCATACGAGCAGAATGAGAAAGCACAGCGTAGTAGCAATACTTCAATGCTCTTTTTCGCTCTTGAGTGCACGTGACTGCACACATTGCTTCATTGCAGCAGCTTACAAGCAAACATTCTTATGGGGGCAGATATATTTTTTTTCTTCCATCATGTTAATAATGTCAAAACAAGTGCTTGTAGAAATTTTAGCCACTCGAGCGTAATTACGAGGGCCGTGAAAAAATAAGTTTCCTGGGGCTGTTTACAGAAAGAAAACACAGTTTAATTGAAAAAAATTATTGGTACAGATGCAATAATTGCTGAGCTATTTTTCATCATATTCTCCATCGGAATTGAGACATTTGTCATACCATGGATTCATGGCAGAGAGGTGCAAACGGCTATCACACACTGGTTCCGATCTCAGGAGGCAGACTTCTATGACACAGGAATACGAAAATTAATCGCAAATTACAAATGTCTCAATTTTAGTGGGGAATATGTTGAAAAATATGTCAACAATTGTGAAATTGTGTTTTCCTTCTGTAAACGATTCAGGGAAACTTTCTTTCTCTTCGTCCTCGTAATTGCGCTCGAGTCGTCAAAATTTGTATAAGCACCTGTTTTGACATTATTAACATGGTGGAAGAAAAAAAATAACTCTTTTTATCTGCCGTCATGAGATTGTTTGCTTGTTAGTTGGTCACCACTGTTTTACACAGATGGCGATTTGTAGGTCGCAGTGCTTAAATATTTCAATTTGCAGCCAAAATGTTTCTTCGCTGTCGCCTCTTCAGCCAATGGAACATATGTATCAATGGATATCCATTGAGAATTTTTTTAAGAAAATCTGCTGCATTCATATATATATATATATATATATATATGACTGCAATCGACTCCTCACCCATACAATTGGGCACATTGGCCAGTGTCTATGATAGACCTTGACATAAAGGGGAAGGAAAAAGGAAAGGAGATACTCTCGTCCATGTCTTTCCCACTTAAACAGCTTTAAACATAGTCAGTAAGGCAGTGATGCGATGCTTATTAGTAGTTCCGAGCGCAAGCTTTTTTAAGCTCTCTCTAAGGGCTTTTCTGCGCTTTTCTCTCTGAGGTACATTGCTAATACAGCAGTAAGAAAGGGTGTACAGCACATAAAACGTTGCACATCATGTCAGATCGGAAGCGACATTACAATACAATTTTTTTCAAATAATAAATAGAAGGTTCAGTTTTTCATTGAAACATGGCACTGAAGTACAATATTTAATAAGTTATATATATATATATATATATATATATATATATATATTATTTGCAAAAAAAAAAGTCAAATGTCAGTACGAACACAACACAAACACAGATATAGACATTATTCTGGATAAGAGAGAAATTGTTTTTAGACAAGACAATACAGGTGCAAGTATCATTTAAGAGGACACTGTGGTGAAATAATGCTGAAAATTTAAGAAAATCCATGTTTTTTTATTTTATGACCGTAATTATATAATCTAACCATATACTGAAGTGTGGACAAACATACGGTGCGAGAAGTGAGAGAAATGTTTTTTTTTTTTAATGCTGTTTTCACGACTTTTAAATTTGAAGCAGTTTATTGCATAAAAAAACTCCTTGAACAACATTTATTGTCATATTGGTCTGAAACGTCTCACAGAGGTGATAAATAAAATTTAAATAGCATTTGTATGAAATATTAATATTAAGTTCCTTCGAGAAATACTCATATTGCACTTACATTAAATTTAATGTGCTGTAATGGTGAATTCATAAAGTTTGAACATTTATTTGTCTCTCTATTTAAACTGAGCTCTAAAATCTAATTAATTTTTATTCATATAACTATTTTCAAGATTTTGAACAAATATGAACTAAAAAGTTTGAAAATTTTGACGCAAAGAGCCTTTTTAGTGACGTCAATATAAAATATATTTTTAAAAATATAATTTCAAAACTATTAGACCTAATGGCACCAAATTTTGTACAGATGATAGTATTGTAGATCACTTTATGTAATGTACATTTCACAAATTTTGGATGAAAATTGTGAAAGTTTTAAAATCATACGTGTTCTCTAAAATGAATGACTCCTAAATAATTACGATGGCTCTCCCATTGCATAATTTAACGACTATTTTATCCGCGTTAAGTGCATCCCACAAATCACTCTAAGAAAACTCATTACATAATCATGGCTGAAGAGTATTGACTACATTTTCACAACCGCACAATCAATATATACTTTATTTCAATCATTATTCTCATTATTTTTTAAACAAATGCTCAAAAGTACTTACATATCACACACGTGAAGCAGGTAGACCCTAGTAATTCCTCGTAAACAATGAAGTGAAATATTTACAGAATAGTCGACCTGGTTGGCGAGTTGGTATAGCGCTGGCCTTCTATGCCCAAGGTTGCGGGTTCGATCCCGGGCCAGGTCGATGGCATTTAAGTGGCTTAAATGCGACAAGGTCATGTCAGTAGATTTACCGGCATGTATAAGAACTCCTACGGGACAAAATTCCGGCACATCCGGCGACGCTGATATAACCTCTGCAGTTGCGAGCGTCGTTAAATAAAACATAAAATTTTAACATTTTTACAGAATAAACAGCTGCTTTTCACATGAAAATGGTTTACAGACAATTAACTTCTTCCCTTTCTCTTTTTGTTGTCTCCTATCCTTTGTGATTTGTTTACATATGTACATATATATATATATATGTATATATTAATTATTATATAGCCAGAAATTTAGTAACGCCAGTTATTTTTCGCTGCAGGTGCGTGTACATCCCTGATGTCTACGTTGGGACGCTATGTAGTAGATGCGCTATGCACTCTTGATCAAGGTCGAGCTCTTCAACCGTGATTGAGAGCTAATATCGCTTCATCCCTGGAGTAAGGCATTGTGCATCAGTGGTGGATTTTAATCGACCAGCGAGAGTTGAAAGCTATGTCGTCTGTCTTATACAATCCGTCACTGAGGAACACTTGCCTTCCTATCTACTCGTATCGATTCGAATCATAACTATTGCAACAGGAAAAGGTGGAGTGGGGAGTTAAGGGGTAGTATGCAGTTACTCGATTGAGTTATTAGCGCCTCAGGACTGGTCTATGAAGAATTATTCTAAGAAAACAAACTGCATATATTAATAATGTTTTAACTTTGACCTCACGACACTTCTACTTTCCATGTACATTAATAGAAATCATAAATTATTTTAATGGATGTCATTTGATAACGCTTAAATACATATCGTATATTTTAAATAGGCTTATGTACTCTATTATATTGTATAAATAATTAATTATTCACAAATTACCAAAATACAGTAGCCACACCTTAAAATGTATCGATTTTATTGTTCTACGTATTTAGGAATTTCTATATTATTTTATAATACAGAGTAAAGTATAAGTAATGTCGTTAATTTCAGGGGGTTATGCTTTCAGAAATTTCAAACAAAGAAGATTACTATAATTTTTTTTTTTTTTTCATTTTTTCATCTTTTTCAAGATAAAAATTATTTTATATGAAACATTTTACAGTATGTTTTTGGAAAGCCATTCATTCAATTCTCATCGTATGCTCAGTCAATTTAAAAGAGAAGTGTATTATGATAATAAATGATTGAAAGAATTTTAATTTTCTCCTTTATATATGCAGAAATTTGATCCGAACGAAAGTAACTACGCTATTTGTTCTGCAAAGGAATTTACATTACCGGTAATATATTTTTTCGGATCAAATTTCTGCGCATTTAATGGACAAAATTAAAATTCCTTCAATCATTATTTATTCGATTAAATAGACTGATCATAGTGGAAATTAAATCAATGGCTTTCCCAAAACACTCAATGAAATGTTTCTTATAAAACAATTTCATCTCGAAAAGGAAATAAAAAGAGCAAAATTTTATTAATATTTTTGTTTGAAATGTCTCAAAGAATAATCGTCTGAAATTACATTGCTTAAGTTTCATCCTGTATATAGAAACATAAAATTATATTAGTTGTATTCGCTCTTAATGAATTACATAAGTATGTTATTTACTTTTTAAGTACTAAAATATAATATTCTTGATAACTAGTCCTGGAAAATATATTCCATTATACTACCAGTGAACTTCGTGCGCCTCTGACTTTGAAAACGTCTCACAGTTGGGGTGAGTTAACGCTGTATATTTCGTTCGTTTGAACACATGCTTATCATCACGGCAAGTTAGTCCTCAGCATTTGGGTGGTTGAAAGCCACTCCTTTGATTTCGAAACGCAACTGTCTGCTAAGGAAAAATTTGAAGCCATTATTTTTTTCCATCTTGAATCTTGCGTATACTACTTCTAACACTTTATTACAAAAGATTGATAAATTGGCACTTATTAGCATTACTAGCATTAATTATTAAAGCACGTGTGGCTAACTGCTGTTTCGGTGTATACACCATAGTCAGAGCACATAGCAGAAGAAAATGTTTACAATCCAAACATAATACACAACATCATAAGGAAGACAAAACAAAAATTTAGCAAACAAAAAAACACACAAAATACAACACAGACACAAGAACACAAGAAATAAGAACACAAGAAATACATCACACTAACATACGAAAACAAAAGCACACATAAGATCGCATCTTCATTCAGAAAGCAGAAATACAACATAACATACAGAACAGAAAACACACTACAAAAACATCTCAACACACAAACTACACAAACAAATAAATACAAACACACAGGCGTGTACAAACTCACATGTAATAGTTGGGACAAGTTCTACATTAGACAGACAGGCAGATCATTCCAAATACGCTACAAAGAACACATTAAAGCAATAACCAGAGGACACAATACATCTACATATACCGAACACACAACTAATGCTAACTATACATACAGTAATATAAATACAGACATGGAAATCCTACACATCCAACCCAAAAACCAAAAACTCAGCACACTAGAATAATACGAAATATACAGACACACTAAAACACACCCTAATCAAATTCTCAACACACAGATCAATTTCAGAACACACTCACTATTTAACTCCACATTACCACACACAAACACACCCTTACAACAGGCAGCGATATCAAGATGACGCTATGATCCAGTAGGCTCTGACGATGGTGTATACAATGAAACAGCTGTAAGCCACACTTGCTTTAATAATTAACACTAGTAAGTGCCAATTTATCAATTATTTTTTTGTTTAAAAAATTCCACTAATTTAAAGGCATTTTATTTTCTGTCTGTAGAAAATACACCTAATACAATTTTGACAAGACGTATCAGCTCTATTATTTCACTCTGTTAATAAGATAGTGTATTACGCTTTTGTTTTACGTAATTTTTCATTTCATATATTGTTGCAGTGAATAACAAACCACATTTTCAAAATTTCAAGGGAGAATGCTGTTGCTAGAAAACACAGTCTCATATGAAGAGAAACTTTGTTCCACTTCTGCAGAAACAATGAGGGCATATTTAAAATGTTTTATACAAGAATTATATATCTCAAAATCTATATCATTATTAAAAATTTTCTCATTTGAAATTAAGTCGCAAATTTCATCCTCGACATCATGTTATTGTTCTTCTTTACAAGACGTTGAATGTTACTTGTTACGAATAGCAGTATTCGGTCGTAATGTAACCGATCAACTGAAGTTCACTTCTGAACGAAACACACTGAAATCCCCCCCCCCCAACGCAATTACGTATCGGTACCTGAAGTCAGAGGCGCATGAAGCGCAATGTAACGGCATACAATTTTATTCTTAGCCCTAGTGATAACTATAAAACTTAACTAAATCAGACTGCTCTAGCTTGTGGCCCTTTATTGGTTCATTTTGTTATCGGGATCTGACCACTCGCTTCCCGGTGTAGCTAATGATTCATATCCGGTGATAGCTGGGCCAATTGTCAATATAACGAACGAAATAAGCTCCTATCTTTCTTTTAATTCTCAGATTTTGTTTTAATACATTTCCAGTGGTAATAATTTGGGCTTTTTACATAACATTATATAATGTCACTTCTCAGTTCATTGTGGTCTGAGTCGAAAATTTTTTTTCTGAATTTACTATTAAATTAATACCGAGCTCTTCTCCAAACAGGTGGGATCAAACAAATGTGTGTGGAATGGTAAAATTCAGTAATTAAATTGAAGTATATTTTCGATTCAAGAGCATTCAGAGTATAGATAACGCTGTTCCCAAGTTGGGAAGTGCGCTACCAACATATTACTACCTCACAGTGTTTTAAGTGTTATTTGATTTAAATCTCTTTGAACTCTATCGTCTACATATATTAGGTAGAATAGCGTCAGAAAATTTAATTATACCACTTGTATGAAGCTCTGAAATAGAATGAAATCGAGAGTATTGTTGAAACCTGATATAAAGTGGTCAGCTCTTCAGCGATCTATTGGAGCTGAAGTGTCAATAGTGTAGATTTTAAGCAGCGTGAAAGAATGAACTAGATATGAAGTGTTGTTGAGTTGAGAGTAAAAAGATGGATTATACTTCATGCACTCAGTGAGGGGTACTTTCCGTATTATTACGAATCACTAGCTGTTAGAGAATTTCACACATTGAAATGAAGAGGAAATGTTGATGGAGCCATCTAAATATAATTGAACATAAAATATGAGTACATTTCTATGATGAAAATACAAATCCAAGTAATTGGTAGTAAAAAAATACAGGGTGTTAAAAAAAGTACCACTATTTTAGGAGGTGCTAGTATGCATCAAAACAAGAAAAATTGTCCAATGAACATGGGTCCTACAATACATACTTCCTGAGATCTGAACATTTGTTCATAGGAGGTGCTCAATGTGATGTCTATTCATGGCAATGCGTTCCTCTGCCCTTTGGCGTAAGAAATCACGCACTCTTTGACCTGGTTGTTCTTGATAACCAAACGTATAGGGCAGGCATGTCAGAAATCAGACACTGAAAGTGCAGTGTATGTGCGAGGAACGCCGGTCTGTGCAGATTGCGTCATTCACGTGTTGCTCTTACCAGTTCTTAGCGGGAGGGATGTACAAGAATCTATTCTGCACATCTAGTGTTCAATTAAATTGACATTTGGACATTATAAGCACATTTAACAGAAGGACAAAATACAAATATTGCAAGTGTATATATTTGACAATTGTAACACAAGAAACAATAGACTTACTCAGTTACAATTCACAAAGCAGTAGTTTGTAAAGAATCATTTATTTACACGATTTGTATACAGTATTTGAAGAAAATATAAATATTGCAGTAATTTCGAAACAACAAAAAACGAATACAGTATTTCATTTTACGTAGTAGGTACTGATTATTTCAAAGTAATACTCTTTCATTGTTTCTCAAGCATTATTGGGACCATTGGTGCACAAATGTTAAAGAAAATATTTTACTCCACATGCAATAGGACATTGTGAGGTTTTTACACTGGAATCATTTCCTTGCTGTATATTAATATAAATTCACATTATTATTAATAAATTGGATAAATTAAGCTTGAATTTAAATTTATATATAGTTTATTTGGAAAACGTTGAGAGCAAGTATCAGCAAGTTGGGAGCGTTCCTGAATTAAGTTAAAAGAGTACTTCACAAGCTGTGAAGCGAGGGCATTTTCTTTATGTCAGGTTTAAAGAATTATTAACGTAAGTATATTATAAAAAAAATATAGTACGTGAGATGGAAAATTCGCCATTATGTATTATTATTCCAGAACATTTTTCCGCCTTACAAATAGTTGCTTTCTTCCTTCCCTTACAACCTCAAGACCCTCACATGTATTCTTCATTCAATATTCTCATCACTTACCAGCTTATCAAATAAAAGTTGTAAGTCGTCTAACCATTGATGGCTGTGTTAGTACAGACTCCAAAACAACATCATAGTCATGTTTGTCTTGCCGTGAGAGTACTAATTAAGAAATAAGAGCTGGCGAATATCATATTTTGAGAACTTTACTAATCTGATATAAATTCTCACATCACTATTAGGTCCACATGATATGATGAAAGCCTTTCATTTTAAAATAATTACTGTTGGCTGAGGAAAACATCATAACAGTTACGTTATATGATTCGTGATTTCTCTTCTTCGTTATATCTGTGGACTCCTCACTTTATTTTTCATAATGCATTCACAATCACAGCTCAATGAGCACACCCGTACTGATCTGTGTTACTGAAACCAAAACTGTTCTGCTACTGCAGGTAATGTACAGCCCTGTCGCGTTCTCCTCCAAGCCGATTCACTCCCTCCAGGTAGGGGAATAAGGAACTGCACATCGCACAGAGACAAGTGCACAATGTGCAGGGTTTTGACATGCCTGGTCTAGGGGATTTAGATTTGAGGAACGAGTAAGCCAAAGTGTGAGACCTCCCCAATCAATCAGTCAATCAATCAATCAATCAATTCAGAGGTCCTGAAATGTCAGCGTCAGATGTTCACGCTCATTGCGGAAACAATGTGCTGGTGTGCCATCATGCATGAACCACATCTGTAGTCTTTGCTGACATGGCACATACTCCAACAAGGTAAGAAAGTCCTGATAACGAGCCCCAGTTAATCTTTGTGGTAGCACGTATGGCCCTTAATCTATCGCCAAGAACGCCTGCTCATACGTTGATTGAGAATCGGTGCTGATGCCTTGTTTCTTCAAACGCATGGGAATTTTCATCAGCCCACACACCGCAACCAGACTTTTCTTTTCAGTATTCCTTGCGACGTATCAGTAGTCCATGCCAGGGGTGTCAACTACGGTATGATTATCTGGTAGCTTGCTGTATTGTTGGACAGAAAAATTCATTGCCATAAATGGACGTTACATTGAACACCTCCTATGAACGTATGTGTTGTAGGACCCAAGTTTATTAGACATTTTTTCCTTGTTTCGATGCGTACTATTACCTCCTAAAATATTGGAGACTTTTTTTAACACTCTGTATAATAAAAGGGAAACACTGTTACACATAGGGTCAATTGCTAGAATAAAATTCAACGAACGTAAATCAGAGTGACTTTAGTGCATTAGCCATGTTCTATACGGAGTGATTTTTATGTACAACTACGTATTTCTCTTCAGTAAGTATAGTTGTGGAAAATTGGTGATTGATAATCATAAAAAAATTCAGTCCCCAATCGCCGCGAGTGCTAGCAAATGAAAAAAGACAGACAGATAGAGCCTGGCAAAATCGCGAAAATGTCCCATGTTATGCTTGTTAGCGAGTTGCCGCTCATTGCGCTAGATGTCACCACGTTTGAACCGCACTACCCACACGTAGTTCCACATAAATATAGGCAGCACACTATAATCAAATACCATACTATAATAATACCGGACGGCCTAGGTGCTGCTATCTAGGTGGCAGGGTGTGCTGAAACCCGCGAAGTAAGCTATACTCTATTATAATGTAGAGTATTAGCTATAATCTACTATAATGTAGATTATTGCTGGGCTAGTAAATACTCTTATTAATTAGTATTGTGTTAAAATGTCAGGGTGTGTATGTGCTGTTCATAACTGTTATAATTACAGCATTAGAAATTGCTCCAAATCGTATTTTCGATTTCTGAGGGATCATAAAACGTAAATCAACAACATTCTTTAGTACGCCTATTGCTTTCATCTCTCTGCTGATAGATCAATAAAAATTAGCTTTTTTATTTAGGCCTAATAAATGAATAGAAGTTAAAATGTATTGGAAATTTTAAGGTTTTATCAACCGTAATCTCACTAGACGTTTTGATTTATCTAGAGAAAATCAAAACTCGAGTGGGATTTAATTGACTATTACACGATTAGGAGAAAGTATATAAAGATTAGAAGTAACGAAGTACTCCAATACAATAAAATATTGACTTACGAAAATACAACTGTCTTCAAATGTATTATTGTACCATCTCAACATTACAAATATTACGCTAGATGCATGCTAGATGGCAGTAGTGAGCAATGCCTTCTCGTCGAGAAGTTCTCGATCTATTATACACGATGGCAATGTTACTAGTCAAGAAGGCTTTGTTGATTCAGTTTCATTTTATTAAAATGCAACATTCCACTTCAATTATCCGAATCCCAGTAATCAACGTCACTTGACAGATGATTTTCAATAAATCTTAATATTAAACAATCTCATATAGCAGAAGCTATGACATAACCTAACTAATATACACAGGTGTTAGAAAAGTTTTAATTAACGACGATGACATAAAAAATAAATATGAATAATTTTAAAAGGAATAATTATTGAATGTACAATTTTCAAATTTGAATGTGGTTGGTGGTTCAATTGATGTTATATTGGACGTGTGCGTAATAGAAGTGGAACTCGTTGATTTAGGCCTACGTGGTTTATTCAACTTATTCAGAATTTCCGAATGAATAATTTTAAATGGAACAATTATTGAATGTACAATTTTCAAATTTGAATGTGGTTGGTGGTTCAATTGATGTTATATTGGACGTGTGCGTAATAGAAGTGGAACTCGTTGATTTAGGCCTACATGGTGTATTCAACTTATTCAGGATTTCCGAATGGTGCTCTTCATTTATTTGTAAATCGGATTTCAGACGATGCATAGGTATGATCAGTGATTTTTTTTAATTCTTGTTCTTGAATGTCAATGCGAGTCATATTTGAAACTGCTGTGCATCGACTGGAGTGGTTTGTAATTATATATATATATATATATTTTTTTTTTTTTTATTTGACGTCCATACCAGCGCAGTTTCAAATGTTGGCAAACAAAGAAACAAATGCTAGGGACGCGATAAAATTAAACAAATGCTAGGGACGCGATAAAATTGTGCGATAAGCAGCCATGATTGGTTGAAATACGTCCTTTCGTACCGTTTTATTGGTCAAAAGTAGTATGACGTAGTAAGAGTGTAATAGTCAAATTAAATTTTATTGTTGTCCATATGTCTTTACTAAAATACAAGCATCACATTACTATCAATTTTATCTTCGCAGCTGTCAGCTGTGCGTATATAAAGCGTTATTGTAAATTCATTCTTAATGTCAGAATTAATTTAGTCTCACTAAAGCAAAGAAAAAATATGTAACAATTAATTACGAAAAGTAATAAGAAGTATGCAATATTTCTCATAATATGCAGCTTTGATATTACATTAAATACTATTAAACATTTCTTAAGTGTCTCGTATATTATTCCACATTAGTACCTCACGTTTTATACAATAGTCAGATTCCCGCTATGTAAATATTTGTATTTGTGGTCGTAACATCATACCTCTCCGCTAGATGTCAGCTCCGCGACATTTCGCAGTCACGCCAATGCTGCTAGTACACAGCTGTCCGATACTATTATAGTAAGGAATTTGATATAATGTCGTGCAATGTTCGAGCATGACAGGGAATATGAAGATATTACAAACTTCGCCTTACTCCATAGGCATCCAACAATACATGGAATTGAAGAATGTAAATTCAAATTACCGAATTCTTCGGAAACTGGTGTGTATCTTATCTGTTTACATTTGCAGAAGCTCGCTTTGCGGAAGCAAGTCTGTTATGTTTATTCAACCTTTCCTTTATGTTCGGTGATTTTTTTACATTACTTTCTCCTCTCCTCGCCCCTTTATGCTTTAGTTGCATAAGGATTTCAGTCGCATATCTTGCAAAGTTACGAAGTTACGTACTCTATACGTAAAATAAATCAAGCAAAATATTTTTGTAAAAATGCATACGTTCATATTACCAGCTAGTGTCGAGTAACGTTCAAACATGAGAGAGGAAAAGAAGACATTACAAACCTTGTCTTATAACTAGAGTCCTGAGTTTGGTTATTTCGAGTATAATTTAGGTATACTTGGATCTTACTCTCTTCGATTTGCGAGTCAGACTTTTTTAAGGCTGTAGTGAGATCATCTCCCAGCTCCATTTCGGGTCTTTCCATCTGCTTATTCGTATAGACACTAAACAGTCAGAACAGTACTGACATACAAAATATACTGTCACATGGATTTACTAGAAAAAAGAACTAAATATTTACCTTATGGGTAACAGAAAATTGTTCTTACAATAAGCAAACGCTTCTAGATTCTAGCTACTTTCTGTTTCATAATATATTTTTCACCCAAAAAGTAAAATACAATTCTCATTATTTTCTCCTATTTACAAGGTTTTGATTATTTAAATTGAACATTTTAAAAGAAGCAGATGCATTTTATTAAAGTAAAAAGTAAATAATATGACAAGTTATTCAAAGGGTTGAAATTTGAATATTCAACAGTATCGTACTTGTCAAAATGTTCTGGTTCTATTATCAGATATTAACTAAGGTTATACAGGGACATCATTTTATTTTTACTAATATTTTTAATATTAACCTGACTATACATTTGGATTAAGGGTTGAGAACCAGAAATGCCGTTTGCTACCCCCTTCCACGACTGGAGTTCCATGATACTGGCATAAAATACAAACAAATCACTTTACTAGGTATAGGAGGGAAGAAAGTAGTTCATCCATTTACGTAAACTAGGAAATATCGCAATTTTGAGTTTGTTAATTTTCATTACGTTTCTGTTTAATCAAAATACAGTACTGTATTAACAATAAGTGTTTTTACTGACGAACTGAGTTATTCATGCTAACGTATTCATTATGCAGTGTATATTATACTGTCTATAGCACATTAACGTACAATATAGAGAATGAGTTTAAATTGAAAAATAATTATAATATGGATATTTAAACACATTTTTGAAAATGGTAGCCGTTCATTTCGATAGAGGCTTCAGTTCTTTTGTGCATATTATCGCACTATACAGAGTGATTCAGACTACCCGTAACAGTCATTTATTTCGGAAACTAGTGCATTAAAATTTTCGAGAAAAAAATATTTATACTAAACCACATGTGAACTTTCACTTGAGCTTAATGTCATCAATCAGCTCTAACAGGAAGTCGGGTCAGTGGCGTATCACTTTAAAATTTCAAATGGGAGTATGGGTCAAATAAGGTATCATTTGATAGAGCTCTTCAAAACAAACAACTTTCATAGGAAACGTTTTTATTAATTATTAATTTTTGACCCATACTTCCATTTGAAATTTTAAAGTGATACGCCACTGACCCTACTTCGTGTTAGAGCTGATTGATGAAATTAAGCTCAAGTGAAAGTTCACATGCGGTTTAGTATAAATATTTTTTCTCGAAAATTTTAATGCATTAGTTTCCAAAATAAATTACTGTTACGAGTGGTCTGAATCACCCTGTAGACTATTGCATCTAATTCCAATTACCAGTTTCGTCCTTCGTACTAGTAACTTATATTGAAATAATTCTGTACCTACTCTATAAAAGAGTACCTTACGTACTCTAAATTCAATCTTCACTTCTTCCCGGCTCGCACAGATAAAATTACTCAGATATGCTATCTACTGTCCGTCCAAGTGGTTATTTCGCAGGATCGTAGAAATGGGGGGGGGGGAATCATGTGACAGTTAATTACTTCACGAGGCTCTTTTATTTAAGTTATTTTAAACAGTTGTATAATATTACGTAGACGTCCAATTCCTAACAGAAATTAATGTTTTCAGAAAAGGGCTAAGACAGCCCAGCCACTAGCCTTTACAGAGGGGCGAACAGAAGCAGATGGGGAAAATCGGGATGCGACGTAGGCAAACGAACGACAGTACTTGTGCGAAAATATGTGTCAATATTGAAACTCTTTCGAAACTGGAAAACGCGAACATATTTCTGGAACGTACTATACTCACTAACTCAGTACTGTTTACTATATGCGGCCTTAGTTCTGTGTGGAGCAAAGTTGTAACTTCATTAGTAAAAGGGGTAGGAGCGAAGCACATTCAAAAATTCAGGTACAATAAAAATTGAAATAAAAATAAAATGAAATCCCTGTATAAATAGAAAAGAAAACAATTCTCAAATAAATTTGCATTTCCAAGATACATAAAACATAAATAAAGCCTTAATATTTTCTTTTTACTTGAGAATGTACACTTGATCTCACACATACGAAAAGAAAAATCCTAGCCTTTTAATAATAATGATTGGGGAACGGATTATTATACACTGAAAGATAGAGATGATGTTTCAAATAGGTTAATTGATTGTTTATACATAATTATATAGCAGTTGCCAAAACAGCTAAAAGTTCAGTCTGGTCTGTGAGTATAAACAACTGTGATGATTCAAGGCTGCTTGACGTTCGAGATTTGGCAATTCCCGAACTCTTAAAAAACGCTCACAAGCAGTTTTTACATCAACGACGCGATGTAGTCAATATTGTCGTGCGGGTTTTCGGCTTTGTGGGTGGTGGTAGTCTTGCTTTCTCGATCGTTGTTCAACTATAGTTGCAATGAGTTTTGGAATTCGCCCAAAAGTTATACCTGCAGGTTGCGATGTACACTTGCCATCTTTGTAATAAACAAACAAGCGATCATGTATTGTAGTTGGTGGGCGAAGATGAAAATACAGTGTTTGAACTATCTCAAAACAGTTTTATCCTAAAACATTTCCCTTCGTGATGACAAATTGCCTGAGATATTTGGTTTAGGTTTCAGTTAATGAAATAGTAATGAAACTTATTCTATCGTCAATGTCGCGTAGTGTTAAGTTTTTCAGCTCTTCTCGACGACAGTCTCCAAAAATATCAATAATAAGTGTCACTTTCATCATCAAATAACGCTTGTCACCTGCTTCCTGTAGGAATGTTCCATTTTGAAAAGATACTAGATTTCTTAGCCTGGTGGACTTCCCTTTTTGTTTAAAAAACGCGTACAACTGTCCTATATAGACGTACTTACTTATGTAGACCTTCTTAAAAATAATGTACTCCGTACTATCGAATTGTGCTACCACAACGAAATTGTCTTTTCGCATGCACCTCACTAAAATATACCAGCATTAGGCCTCCCTTCTTCGACACACTTTCTACATTTTTCTTGGAAAACCAGTATCCAAATTTTCTATATTCCACTTCATATCTTAGGCAATATTTCAATGGTACTAAACATTCAATTGCAGAACATACAGCATTTTCAATATCTGAAACCTCGTTTGAACTCATTTTAAAAATGTTTGCTTATTTCTCCTAGTCCCGGAACATAATTTTATTTTTACTAACATTTCTAATGTTAACCTGGCTATACCTTTGGATTAACGCTTGAGTACCGGAAACACTGTTTACTACCCCTTCCATGACCGAAGTTTGATGACATTGGGGTAAAATACAAACAAATCACTTTACTAAGTATAGGAGGGAAGAGAAATAGTTCATCAATTTACGTATACTAGGAAATATCGCGATTTTGTGTTTGATAATTTTCATTGGGTTCTTCTTTAATCAAAATATAGTACAGTATTAACAATAAGTGTTTTTACTCATAAACTGAGCTACCCATGGGGACGTATTCATTATGCAGTGTATATATTATATCGACTACAGCATATTAGAGTTCAATATAGAGAGTGAATGTAAATGGAAAAATAACACTGGTCAACAGTCATTTTGCGTCAGACATAAAACTAACAAAATCTGACTAATTTCTACCTCCTGAATTCAAAAATAACAATCAAAATGTTCCACAGTTCGGGTTTTCGAGATGCACAATATAATTTATTTTACATGCATTCTATTTTAAAAAAAGACCGTATTTCGTGTGTAACTACTTTGTTTTACAAATGTGATGACTAATTATGTGAAAACAATATTAGTACATGTTAGAAGCATTTGTAGAAACGGAGATTATTTGATTGCCCTTTTACTAGTATATTTGGAGGAGGGAAATAGATTCGCGGTATGAATTCGCTTGAGTTTACTTGAGATGTAATTTATTTCACTGTGAGCTTTAAATATATTACTGTAGTTTATATTTTGCAATAGACCACCTTGTCAAAATGACTTCTAGAAGCGGAAATCGTTTTATTTCCTTTTCGGTTCAATTTGGAGGGGGAGAAACTGATTCGCTATGTAAAATCGCTTCAGTTTATCAGGAGATTTCCATGGTGTTAGTATTCTGTGTAAGACGTGTATTTCTTTAAAGTGTGCTTTAATGATAATACTCAAATTAGGATTGGTTTATATGTGCGGATTGGAAGGTTGTAGATTGCTTCTTGGAATGCAGTTAGGCTACACTAAATTTTGCTTTTTTCAGTGCGAATGGGAGAGTCGCGCTCGAGATACGCATTATAAAATAAAACGACAAACACTAGAGCCAGGGAAGAAATAATTATACATCAACCCCTTGTACTCCAAAGTAAAGAAATTTTTCTTCCTTCACACATTAAGTTAGGGTTAATAAAGAATTTTGTTAAAGGAATGAATCATAAAACTGAAGCATTTAAACATATCCAGGAAAAATTCCCTCCTATTAGTGACTCGAAAATGAAAAAAGGGGATTTTTAATGGACCATAAATTAGAGAAATAATGAAGGACAATCACTTCGAATCTTATTGGAAGGAAAAGAGAGAGCCGCCTGAATTGCATTCAAGGAGGTTGTATTAAATTATGTATCTATCTATCTATCTATCTATCTATCTATCTATCTATCTATCTATCTATCTATCTATCTATCTATCTATCTATCTATCTATCTATCTATCTATCTATCTGTCTGTCTGTCTGTCTGTCTGTCTGTCTGTCTGTCTGTCTGTCTGTCTGTCTGTCTGTCTGTCTGTCTGTCTGTCTGTCTGTCTGTCTGTCTGTCTGTCTGTCTGTCTGTCTGTCTGTCTGTCTGTCTGTCTGTCTATTTATTATTTTGCTAATAATTGTAACATAAAATATCAAATATACAAAGAAACTTTAGCTCGCCCCTGAAAGAGTAGAACTCGTGGCCAGGGGCGGATTCTTGAATTGAAATTAATAATTATACAATACAATTATAATTAATAACACTAGTCTGCGATGAAATTACTGCCTCCAAAGTTTGAATGTTTTTAGAGTATTTTTAGCATGCTGAAGTCAAATTCGAAGCCAGAAAGTTCCTATCACGTACCATTTTTTTGTTATTTTAATTTTCTTATAATATATTACGACAATTTATAGAGTAATTATTTAAACTATAATACTTCAACAACTGCAGTTTTAATATGTTAAGATATGAAAACCAAATATATTCAACATATTTTTAAGATGTTTATATTGAAAATCAAGGATAACAGATATTTCTTAGCTGATAGAGGGTGCAAGCATATAAGGAAGTTAGGGTGAAATAGCGTGAAGCCTTGCCATAATCTTTATTTGTGGGAGATAGAAATGTCAGCCATATCTTGGTGAGAGACTCAACTCAACTCGTCTAGTTCCTCTCACATTTCAATAGTCTGTGTTTCACCTGGAAACGAAACGAAATCAGTTTTTGAAGCTTTATTGTGGAGTAGAAAGTTGAGAGTTTTTTAGTAAAAATGTATTTACCATGTCGCATCGAGAATGTATAAATAATCCAGACCATTTTTGTTATATAACTTATGTAGGCTATACACATTGCCTAAGCAGAGGCGTAATTTTACAGATTTTGTGAAAAAGTCATACCATGCCTATTTTGGAATCAAACTTGGAGACCAAAGTAAAGCTTGGACACCACACAAAGTATGTAGAGTATGCATTGAAGAACTTCGTCATTGGATCAACGGAAGAAGACTGTTGCTATCTTTTGGAGTACCTATGGTTTGGAGAGAGCAGTTGAACCATAGTAGTGACTGCTACTTCTGTTCGTGTGATGTGAAGGGATACGATTCTAAAAATAAAAAAACATATCGTGTACGGTATCCAGTTATTCGGTCAGCCATTTTACCCGTACCCCATGGGCCTGATGTATCAATCACTGTGCGACTAGAAAATCTTGAATAGTTTTCATCTGAGTCTGATGTAGTGCTGAGGGAAATAGTGACGAGTGACAGTGGCTATCTACCAGAGTCGGGTGCTGCAGAACGTGGCTTTAAATAAGGAAAGAGACTGTTTCAAATACATATTGAGAAATTTCCAATACTATCTGAAGCAAATTAAAAGAAAATATATTTAATGGTCCTGACTAAAGAAAACAGATGTCTGATGCAGCATTTAAAAACACTGTGGGTGAAAAGGGGAAAGCAGCATGGATATCCTTCTGTGAATTTGTTTTAAAATGTCTTTGTAAGAACAAGGGTCCTAATTACCGAAACATTGTGGCTAACATGCTTGAAGCATACAAGGACCTTGGTTGTAACATGAGTATCAAAATTTATTTTCTGTTTTCTCACCTAGATTATTTCCCCGAAAATCTAGGAATTTTGAGCAAAGAGCAAGGTGAACGATTTCACAAGGATCTGCAGGACTTCGAAAGGAGATGCCAGGGACGCTGGAACATCAGTATGCTTTCTGATTATTGTTGGATGTAAAAGCGAAAATAGCTGAAGACAAAAATAAAAGAAAGAGGACCAGGAGGACGTCCTCAACTAAGAAGCAAGTGGTGTAATTTTTTATGTGATACATTGTGCTAATTTATACATCCAATAGTGAAGGAAACAAGACAAAACAAAGCAAAAACTCTCTAGTGACATGTATGAACAACCATACGCATAATTTCAGCAAGTTGTGTCTTTTAAATATTCCTTTTGCATTTGAAATAAAAAAGTGAAATGAAAAAGTTTGTGATGAAATTCACGTAATTATGCAATACATTTAAAGTGATTTTGCAAACAAACCTGACGTGATAGAAGTAAACGGATTGAAAATTCGAATTCATCACATCGACATTATATAAAATCACATTATTTACTTTAGACAACAAACACAAAGCTGAAATTCGCAGGCTAGTGTAATTATACAATACAAACTATGGGTTGTAACATGTGCCTGAAAATTCACTTCCTTCACTTCTATCTTGACTTTTCCCCGAGAAATGTGACGATTGCAGTGATGAGCATGGTGAGCGTTTTCATCAAGAAATTTCAACTATGGAAAAAAGATACCAAGGACAATGGAGTACCAATATGCTAGCAGACTTTATCTCGTGATCTACCTGATGCCCAGTATGAAAGAAAATGCAGAAAAATAAAGCTGTAATCTTCTGAACAGTGAATATTTAACGTTATTGTTATTACATAATCAGTATTTTGAATACCGGTAGATATAAATTCGAAAATTTCTCAAAAACCGTACCCTACTACTACTTTTATTGTCATATTCGTATTCAGGAGGTTCAGATTATATAGAAAATATGTATCACACGGCCAGCCCAAAAAAATATTGAAATTTGTTACGCAGTGTAATCATAATATAGATATTTAAACACATCTTCGAAAATGGTGGCCGTTCACTTCGACAGAGGCTTCAGTTCTCTTGTGCATATTATCGCACTGTACACTATTGTACCTAATCTATAAAAGAGTACCTTACGTACTGTAAATTCAGTCTTCACTTCTGTCCGATCCGAAAAGATAAAATTACTCAGACGTGCTATCTACTGTCCGTCGAGGTGGTTATGTTGCAGGATCGTAGAAAAATGGAAATCACGTGACAGTTAATTACTTCTCGAAGTCCTTTTAATAAAGTTATTTTAAACAGTTGTGTAATATTATGTAGACGTCCAATTCATAACAGAAAATGTTTTCAGAAAAGAGCTAAGACAGCTCAGCCACTAGCCTTTACAGAGGAGCTAGCAGAAGCGGGTGGAGGAAACCAGGATGCGACATAAGCAAACCGACGCACAGTACCTGTGCGAAAATATGACTCAATATTGAAAGCCCTTTCTTCACTGGAAAACGCGACCATATTTCTGGAATGTACTATACTCACTAACTCAATACTGCTTACTATGACCGTAAGGCGACTTTGACTGCATATGCGGCCTTTGTTCTGTGTGGAGAACGGTTGAACTTCATTAGTAGAAGAGATGGGAGTGAGGTACATTAAAAACTCTGGTACAATAAAAATTGAAGTAAAAATGAAGATGTCCCTATACTGGTATTCTTCTGTTATGAACAAAAACCTATCGTGTTAAAAACTAACGAAACAAACAAACTAATCGTCTCTCGCAGAAAGGAGTACAATCGCCTCTCTACAAACACATGTTCAAAACTAATAATACAATTACTTTTATTAAACAATTTTTATCAAAGTGTATAAGACGCTGTATGATATATTTACCGTAACTTCATAGGCAATTATAATACTCGACTGGTTATCAAACTCAGCCTGTGGCCTTCGATTAATTTTTATGATATGAAACGTTACAATACTCATATCGTAAATAACTATACTAACTTCAACAATAATAAACATATAAGGAAAAAAGATACAAGAGGAATAAGAATTTAAATTTCTAATATTTTCAAGTCTTCCGAATATGTTATTACCTCTTCTACTCCCCACGAAAACTATTACTCTCCTAATTTTAGACAACCTAAGGTTATGTTATGGGTTTTAAGCCTCGGGTCCTGAACTGAGACTCGTGTAGGCCTACGCTACTTAATACAGCTCAGAAGCAAACGTAAACGTCTCACACGTTATTGCTTACATTTCGTCGTTTACTAGAGCATCCACTTTATTGGGCTTCAACGAAGCGTGTTCATTCTGGTCTATATAAGGCTTAAAGGGCTTTGTTTATTCTCTAAAGAATGTATTTCCGCTTGACTCTACTGCTTTGAGGATACGAAGGAAATTGCTTCTTTTATGTTTCCTTGTTCTTTTTCTGTGTACCTAGTATGAAACCGCTAAATGTTTCTTATTTTATTCACATATTTATAGCATACTTGCTTTTCATCGCCTAGTAAGTGAATATAACATCTTTTGTATAAAATTTCATATAGCAATGCTGATGTAAATTCATCATAAAAGGGATTTTTAAAGTGACATATTTATTTTCTTTTATGTAACATCTCGTAAATAATGAATTTCCTCTTTGCTCTAAATTTCTTCTCGATATATTATTATAGAACTGATCAAAAAATACGAAAATACACGGTGATTCAAGAGAAATAGTAAATATTTAGTGGGTGGTAATATGGACTATTCTGAGTAAACAGTCCATACAAATAAGCCTCATAAATGATATCAAGGGACGACAAATGACTGCGTACTATTAACTATTTACAAAGGAGTAATATTGACGCTCTTCTGAGATCGTCTGGGAGCAGCAGTGTTCATAGTGGGTGTCGAGAAACACATGTTTCTAGTTCTCTTGGCGACGAGGACGGGCATGTCAAAGCGTGACGAAGTTCCTATGCATTTTGGGACTTCAGATGACATATAAATCTCACATTGCTCGAACGAAGGATCGTCCGCGTGCATTGGCCACTAAGGCCTCCGGATCTCACTCTTGTCGATTTACTTTTGTGAGGGTGGGTGACAGACGAAGTGTACCAAAATAAAATAAATACAAGCAACGAATTGGTCGCTCGCATTATGAATAGTGCTGCGCCGTTAAAAAAAAAAAAACAAGACGATCTCGAACACTTACTGTTTGTAACACAACGGCTAAGTGCGTTGAACTGTTGAAATGTATTGATATCATGTAAAATTATAATAACTATATTAAGTAATTTGGCTTGCCTTCGTGTCACTTTAAACGCTTATTATGCGCAACATTCAAACAGCAGTTTCTCCACAACCGCTGACAATTCGACACATATTTATATAAACAATTTTTTCTCAATTAAGGGGAGAGGATGGTATTTTTTTAAATTTTTTTCCTATTTAGTGTAAAATATTAATTTTTTGTATGTAGAGAGCTCATAACTGTGGCAACTCAATCAAGTAAATTTATTTTGAAAAAAAAAATATTATTTGGGGGCCCAAATTTGAAAAAAAATATACCCAATGCAGGATTGTACTGAAACCGATATATTCTGAACCGTTTTTAAACATAGATTCAAACGCTTTTTTCAATGTATTTGCAAACGCTTGTTCTACAAAGGGTCATTAATAGAATTTTGGTATTAGTCCCTACGTTTGTAAAATAAACAATTAAAATTTAATAACAATTTCCTGATTTCCTTTCTTGCAAACAAACGGACGTATTTTTTAAATGAAATCAATTAACAAAATTCTGTTACAGAGAAACGTTTCCCAATAGTCTAAAGAATATGTGTTCTAAATTTCATGCATGTATCTTTAATAGTTCAGAAATTATATCAATTTTTGTCTGGCAATATAGCAAAAAAATGAAGTTACTGTAAACCGATAAAAGCGGGCGTGTGATTTAAAAATCCGTAGCGCAGGAAGTTTAAAAATGACGTCTCAACACCCGATAAGGGCACAAATACCCACAAAATGTTATGCAATGCATTCCACACATATCAAAGGGTATTTAAAGATTTTTTTTTTTTTTTTAATTTCATTTACCGGAAGCAACAACAAAAGTGGGCAAGTGATTTAAAAATCCATAACGTAGGAATTTAAAAATGGCGACTGAACATCCGATAAGGGCACAAATGCCACAAAATGTTATGCTATGCATTCCACACATATCACAGAGTATTTTTTTTGAAAATTTACTCATTTTTCACCAAAAAATACCATCCTCTCCCCTTAAGCGTACTACACCCCGTAAAATATTTTCTATCCCCCCTGAAACACTTTGCATGTATATAATTAAAAAAATATTTCTGACTTCAGTGGACCAGTGCGCAATATCCGATAGAAATATCAAGATTTTAATCCCTTCAAGATGTACTTGATGTAGCACAACATTTTTTTCTTCTATGTTATGTAAATACAAGGTGGGCCAGTCAAACTGAAAGATTTCAAGGCACAGAAAAAGAATTAAAAGTTACTATTATACCAATTTAATGAGTAGAAATGACAAGTACATGAATAACCATTATATATGCAACAAGAAAAAAAAATATTTCTTAAAAATTATGTCATCCAAGTGACCTCCATTGAAACGCACACATCCTTCGAGTCTGGCCACGAACTGTTGCATAACCCCTCTCAGCATATTGACAGGTATCGCAGCGATCTCTTCTCGTATACGTTGTTTTAGGGCTGGGATTGTTCTGGGTGGATTGGCCCCTAACACCTTCGTTTTGAGGTGTCCCCATAGGAAGAAATCACATACAGTTAAATCAGGTGACCTAGGCGGCCGAGAAATGACGCGGCCCGGGAACAAAACATTTACAGCATCCATCGAAATTCTTGCGGTGTGGCTTGTCGCTCCGTCCTGTTCAAACAGTGTGTTTTCATTCACTGGAAAATGGGCGAGTTGTGGTGTAAAATATTCTGTATCATTTCAACATATCGCACTGAATTAATAGTCATTGCATTTCCGGCCTCATTATCAAAAACGAATGGGCCGATTATTCCAGTTTATGAAACTGCGCACCTTACCGTTACCTTTTGGGCATGGAAAGGTTTGTCAACTAATTGCAGTTTTCAGTAACTTTGAGGACTATCTAACAAAATATGGTAGAGACAAACAACTTGGTTGCTAGGGAACGCGGAGATAGTGACGTCGCCGCCTAAGGAGTCATAAATTGTAAAGTTTTTCCTAATGAATAGTTTTCCTCAGAAAACAATTTGAGAAAAGCACATTTTCTAATTTGATTCCTAAAACTCAAATATCAAAATTGCAGATTTTATAATTCGATCTTTCCTAAAACTGAATTAATTTTTTTGTAATATAGAAATGCAAATGTGTTACTTTTTCTGCATCTCTGTTTACATGTTAGCAATTATAACTGCCGCAGTAAAATTTTCATTTCAAGTGGTGTAGATGTGTTTGTTCCATGCCCTCATTTTTTATTTAATTTGAGTAGCTGAGATAAGAGACTTTTTGTTAATTTTATTTGGCACAGAAAATTTTTAGTGATGAACGCTGCATCAGACAATTATATCAATGAAGGGTGATACAGAATTATGAGTGAGAGCTGTTATTTACTACAGAATTAGAGAATGTAGAGATAAGATTTATTTGAAATGTAGAAAGCTGAAGAGGGTACAGCATTTGCATTAACTTTTCAGGAAATTGGAGGTCTGAAGGTAGAAAAAGGACTTAAATGAGTTTCTACATTCTTATACCCTTAATGAGGAGGATGCAGAAGCAGGAAAAGTAACATAACAACTGAAAAGAGCGGCTCAGGATAGATTTGGACTGCCTTCAGCTCTGATGTTGAGTACGTAACTGCCAGAAGTGCAATTAGGAGCATTAAGCCAGCATCCTGATCGAGAAAATCTAAAAAGCAGCTTCCGAAGAGAGAGAATACGCGACCTGACAAGAAACCCTGTCTCGTTAGAAGACTTAACGGAAATCCCTCAATAATGTTAAAAGAAACACTTCAGAAGAATTTTCCTTAACTGTGATTCAAAGCCAACATAGACAGTTAGATCAAGGTGAAAATCCAGTGATTGTATTTGGAACTGAGAGAAAATTGTAAGAAAGTTATTGATGAAAAGTCCATGTTAGTTCCTCAAGTTGTAGGCCTATAAAATATATTCTTCCATCTCATTGCAATAATATGATAATTCTTAATTGTTCTGCATTCACTTTTAACACTTAGGCTATATAATCACTGATTAACTTTGTATCTTCTTTAGTGTGTTAATATGAGGAAATTACCTGGCCGACTAGTTTCGAAGTGATATTCTTCATTCTCCGAAGCCTAATGAAGATCCCGCGCTATTTTCCGGTTCCCTGTTGTGGTGGGGTGTGTTAATGATTGTTTCGTAAAGCGTGTATGTTTTGAAATTGAGTTGAGTGTGCAATATGTACTGGGGGTGTGTTTTTGTATGTTTGTAAATTTCATATTGTTCTAGCGCAGCGGTCGGCAGTTCATGCGGAAAGTGGCATCTTATGTCGTAGTTACGAAGGGGCAATTCACTAATGCATCCCCCCAGAATCACTCACTCCACGTAGGACAGGCAGAGTAACTGGCGATCAGCATGTCTGTTTCCAGACCATTAAACGTAAAGAGTGCAGCAAAACGAATATTTATAGAAGAATGGGAGCGTACCTAAGAGATGCAACTCCACCCACACTCATGACGTCATTAAAGCTTTCCTTATAGTTAACTTGTATTCTCTCAATACGCACCCATTTGCGCTCTTTAATTATAACGTATCTTGGCCTATATTGACGCTCGTGGAAACTACTTTGAACATCTACTGTATGTTTACGGTAGAAGTACTGAGTGATTTTCCGAACACCATGTTGCCTTAATAAATTAATAATTCTGGCGGACAAAACAAAGTGTGAAGTTTTATTAACAGTGAAACTTGTGAAGTTGTTCCTGGTGTTTTTTTTCTCTATGAGGCCGGGAGAGGAACATCCCTATGCACCGCGACCTGAGGTCTATTGTGCGCCCCTGGGATCAGTTGTAGCCCAACGACAGCACCCATGCCGAACCGATCTAGTCCCTAACTACCAGTCCCGCCATCCCTCTAAGTTCGTGTACCATTCCACCCCAACAGCCTCCGGCATTCCCCCCTCAAACGGCCTGAGATGTACGCCATCCCTCCTGTCTGGTCAACGTCTGAGGTATAGTCCATCCCTCCCATCGGGAGGGTAGTGGGTTCCGCTGCTGGATCACCAAATACCACGCTTTAACATATCCATGGAGGCCGGCCGAGAGCGTCAGGAGCTTCGGAGGGCTGCCGCCGCAGGAGTGAAAACCAAGAAAACAACCGGAATGATAAGGAAAGGATGAAGGGGAGGTAAAGGAAGTGGCGAGAATGAGTGGGGTTCCATACGCCTGATATTCATCCATAGGAGTGCAGAGTGAGGAAAAAAACCTTGAAAAAACTTCACCCAGGCAACTCATCCCAAGCGGGAAATCGAACACCGGTGGACGTTTCTGGTCTTACTTACGTATTTGTTTCTGAAGACGGAAGAAAACAGTGGTAAATATTTCAGAGGATGTCTTTTAGAATTGTTATATTGATAATGATAAATTAATACGATTTCACGACATTTCGAAGATTTATTCCAACTTCACCTTCAGAAGAGCAGGTATGAAGATGATTACAAGGTTAACTTCATTTAAACAGGTTTAACCTTTTCTACTGATTCCCGAGACAAGATGCAAGAAAGAGAGTTAAAATCATTTTACTTCAGAATAATATGTTCAAAAAATCAAATAAATGTGATAAACTCTTATTTACTGTGCCGTAGGTAACTGATAAAGCTTCAAGAAAGCAGGTGTTTCTGTGACTACTGCTAAATTGATTAGAGAACAATAGGACTCTAGATTGTATAAGAGGTGCTTTATCGACTTTACGTACTCCATATAATCACCTTTCACGGAAATGTCTGACAATAGTGAAGCGAATGCTTTTGTAGTGGTCAATATCGTAAGCAGGAAGTCCTTTATCCACACGAAGTTACTGTTCTAACATAGAACACAATTTCTGTACTCTCATTTGTTCATATATAACAATTGAGATTCAGTCATACTTTAGAATTTCTAACAAGTTCCGTTCCTAGCATCAATTAGACCAGGGATGCAGAACTGAGAGAGTGAGAGAGGAGGGGAAGAGAGAGGGGGAGAGGGAGAGTGAGAGAGGGAGTGGAAGCATGGGGAAAGCATTGGTTCCCCTTCCACAGTCTACTGGCGTTGAATAACATCTCCGTGATCCGTCCGCAAACTTGTGTCGGATTCAGTGAGCTCATGAACAGAATTACGAAAGTACACCGTGTCCCGCATATAAAGATCGAGAAATAAGTGATAATTTTAAGTGTAAATACCTTTTTACATAACTTGATGTAAAAACTCTCCGACTTTCGGAGAATGCTCACTGCAACTAGATGTGTGCGCCTTGAGTTGCCCTGTAGACATCTAAACGGTATTCAACCTCCCGCCAAGAGTTCTGTAGCATTTGTGGACTCACTAACGTAGCTGCATTGTGATGCGTTGTCTCAGTTCCTCCAAAGTGTTAGCTCTTCCTCTTTGGTACACAGCATCCTTCACAAAGTCTCAGAAAAAAAGGTCAAGAGGGTCAGATCGGGTGACCTGGTTGACCAGGCAATAGACCCTCGTGTTCCGATCCATCTATCCATGTACGAAGAACACGGCGTTGTACTCGCGTAACAGATTTTCCTTTTGTTAGCCATAGCACACACTGAACTTTCTGTTGTGGTGTCCACATGTTGATCATAGCGTGTTCTTCTACAATATGGCGACAGGCTTGTTTTAGCAACAAACGAAAGTTACGCATGCAGCTATTTTCAAACTTTGTTGCAGAAAGTTGGGCAGTTTCTCTGTCTTGTCAGATGTAAATCTCAACTGTATCTTTATCTGATTTTAAGTGGTAAGCATTTATTTCTCGATCCCTCTAAGCGGGATATGGTCAATTTTCGACCGCAATAATTACAACATTTAAAGTTAAACAACAAATTCGAATTAAATGCATTACATGTCTAATGGTATATAAATAAATAGAACATGTCTGTATGTAAAAAAAATATTTGTAAATATTTAAATGCACAAATTCTCTTTTAAATTCAATTGGTTAAAGTGAACTGATAATAATACTATATACATAAACAAAAAATATTCTTGTTGTAGTCTTAGCAGATTGGGGTAACATCAGTTATTAATAAAATTACTTAAGCAGGCCCTACTCCCTGTCTAAATATATTGCTATAAAAACAGATTAAATACCTTAACCTTGTATTGGTAGTTAGGTCTGCATACAAGATTATATGTAAAAATTAAATCGTCCATAACATTTTGAAAAGTATAAAATTACATATCTTCTATTTGAAATACAATTTACTATATTGATCTTATAATAAAAACTAAAACAGATGTAATTTCTTATGTGAATATAAAGGAAAATCATTGTTGTAATTAACTTATTTTCAAATACAACGTGTGCCACATATCTACCAGCATTCTTATTTTGTTCACCTCCATTTCGTTTTATTGGGCTATTAGCGATCGTTGCTCCAAATGAAGTTAATTTTCGAGAATGTTTGCTCACGTACGTTACATAGAACCAAACATAGAACTCATACGTGCTTTGTGCATGTTTTAGTACAGAATTATACATTTCCCATTGCTCTTTAAGCTGGTATTTTCGAACGACATTGCACTGAATTCACTGCTAGACAGTGAATACAAATACCCTTTGCCCTCTCATGTGAATGACGCTGTAGTGCATTCAAATGCCGCTTGTAAAACTTTGAGTATGTCAATATTGTCGCCAAGATGTTGATGTAAAAGGTTGTGTGAAGTGAAAGTATGTTTTGAGATAGGAGAACCATTACGTGCTTTTTTTGGATTGAATCTAGCTATTTTTCCCGTAAAATAAGGACGAATTGAATATAGAATAACTCTTCTTGGGTTCTCAGCCAAGTGAGTTGGAGATTTGCTTCCAAGCTTTCGACGGCTAGCTCATGAATTGAATATAGCTAATTGTCCATACCTGTGGAGTAACGGTTAGTGCGTCTGGCCGCGAAACCAGGTGGCCCGGGTTCGTTTCCCGGTGGGGCAATTTACCTGGTTGGGGCTTTTTCCGGGTTTTTCCCCTCAACCAAATATTAGAAAATGCTGGGTAACTTTCGGTGCTGGACTCCGGGCTCATTTCACCGGCATTATCACCTTCATCTCATTCAGACGCTAAATAACCTGTGATCTTGATACAGCGTCGTACAATAACCTACTATAAAATCACCGGTATTACCACCACCTCATTCAGACACTAATTAACCTGAGATGTTGATAAAGCGTCGTAAAATAACCTTCTAAGATAAAAAGATTAGCTAATTTTCAGTTAAATAAGGGCTAGGGAGTTCATGTCCAGTAAACGAAATTGAGAATGACGTAAAAAGAGTTAGCTTCGCATGAGGGGTTAAGCTACCCAACACACAATAATGTCTGTCGTTTTCCACGTGTCTGACCGGAAAAGTCTCTCTTTTCGACTTCAAAGACTATTCCTTCAGGATTTATTGACACAGACTCTTGTCTCCTGTGAATCACTATTGATGTCCTGAATCGTAGTGGGTTTCTGCTGAATATAAAACACGTCACTCTCAATCAAGAAGATGCGCCGAAGAGAGCTGCTACGATAGAAAACCGTGTGAAGAGCAGATGGTGATGGATACTTTAAAGAAACACATTTGAGTAATAGAAATGTTATAAAACAAATTCGTTTGGGTAGTTACGGGCTCATCGTCCTCCTAGTTGAAAGCTTTGTTAAGTAAAACCCTTCTACCTCTATTGTCACTAGCACCACTGCTGCTACTAATACTACTGTGTTAAATCAAAAAGTAATTGTAGTGCAACATTACACTATAGAGCAGTATTTTCCAACATTTTCCGCTTCCGGGAACCCTAGAAATGTTTAACTAATTAAATCTCGAGGGTTCCTGGCAGTTTCACGCGGAATGTTATCTCTAGACATCGGGGGCCATATTCATAGGCATTCTTAGCGCGGGCTTCCGGTAGGTGACCAGCGAACTAACATTTTTCGTATTCATAAACCAGTATTAGCGATATGATATGATATGAATCCTGTACAAGTAATCAGTCGATAGCCGGGGCTAGCTTAGCACGCTCGTAACGCGGGCTAGCGAAATGTCTATGCATAGCACCCCGGATGTTTAGGATAATACCTATTTTATTTGAATGTTCATATTTAAAAGCTTTTAGTAAATATGCACGAATCATGAGAAATGAAGCATTGTGATGAAGTTTGATCTTACCTTTCCTTGTCTTTTTTTCCGTTAACGCCTATTTTGCTTTAATATGTACTTTTTGTCCTTTTTTTTTTTTTTTTGCTTTTATATGTACTGTTTTGCCTTTTTCTTTATATGACTACTCACTCAATACTGAATTTATTTCTGCGTTCGAAAACAAGGAAATTGCAGTTCTTATAGTAGCCATAGATATGGGACACCCTGTTGCAATGCAGCATTGTTGTTTTGCTTATTCCGGAATCGACCTTGTCCTTCTGACTCCAGTTGAGAACAAGAAATACGCAGTCAGTCCAGGATTGTCTTTGTGAGGGGACTGTTATATAGTGAAAAATGCCAAAATTGAAAACATCGAAAGCTTCTTTATATTGTCACTGGGAAGTAGAATTTTCTGCTTTCACTACTAATGAAACATTAATTATGTAACCAGAATATACTGATTTTGTCCAATAAACGTGACAGAAGTTTGTGTGTTAATCGTGACAAGTTGCTTGTTATTTACTGTAACTCAAATTATGGACGTGAAGTTGTGTATTCATAAGTACAAGTGAAAGAAGTCTATAGAACAGATAAACTACTTTTCCAGTCTACTTTGTTAAGTTACTTATGGTCTTATAGATGTTTACTTTATTAATTATGGGTGATTCAATATAATTTCAATGCCTTTTATTGCCCTATTTTTGTTGTTTCAGAGCCTTTTTAGGCGCCTAAAATACCATTTTTAATGCCTTGCCTTCCGATGTCTATATCATCTACAGTTATTCACTTTAATATTCGGCCAGATCCTTTATTCAGGGTTTCTTGTCTTTATTATGCAGTAGAGATTTGACTAAGTCTAAAATAAATTTGAGAACGATGTGCTGATACTTATTAGTAATTATATCAATTACACCAATTTTCAGACCATTACACAAGTGAATTAAAAATATGTTTCTATTAACGGGCACAAGAGCGCGTCACTTTTATATTCGGCCACTTCATTTGTTTATATGAGCGTGGGGTTGCTGCCTCAGTTGGCACAGTGTTTATGTGCGTACCGCTCTACCTACATGTGTTCTGAAGCATCTGCCGCTACAGTATGTGGCGTAAAGGTAGGAATTCAACATTTTAACACAGACAACTCGTAATTTTCCATCACGCAAAGGGGAAATCTGAAAGAGAAATCAACAAAAATATTAAATATACCAAGAAGCACAATTGGGGACACAATAAAGAGATATACGGAGGAAGATAGATTAGAGTCGATACCCTGAAAAGGAGAAGAAAGAATAATAATTCGGAAAATAAAGAGCAACCCGAGACTGAGTGCTCCAAAATTAACAGGTGAACTCTTTGAAAAGAGTAGAAAAAGTGTCCACCCAGAAACTGTTCGAAGGGTAAAAAGAAAATCTGAGTTCAATGGTAGAGTGGCAAGAAAAAGGGCCTTCATTAGTGAGGTGAATAGAAAGAACAGGCTGCAGTTTGCTAGGGAATGTGCAAATAAAATGTTTCTTGTGGAATGGCATAATTGGTTCAGACGAGAGCAAGTATAATGTTTTTTATTCAGTTGGCAAGATAAATGTGTGGGGGAGCCAAACGAAGAACTTGAAATGAAGAATTTGCAGCCCGCTGTGAAATATGGAGAAGACAACATCATGATCTGAGGTTGCATCTCTGCAGCAGGAGTTGGAAAGATGAACAAATCGAAAGGATGATGAGAAGGGAAGACCATCTTCGTATATTGAAGCAACACTTACACAGAAGTGCTGAAACATTGGGCATAAGGGACACATTTAAGTTTTACCAGAATAACGATTCTAAACACAAATCCTATCTTATGAGGAACTGACTCCTGTATAATTGTCTCAAAGTTATTGACACCTCTCCCCAAAGCCCTTACCTGAATCCCATATAAAATCTCTGAGCTGAGCTGAAATCATGAAGACGAAAGGCACCTTCAAAATCAAAAATTGAATTAGAAGAAAAAAATAAAGAAGGAATGGGCTAAAATACCCACTGAAAACGTTACGAAATAAATTTCTAATATGCCACAACGCTTCAGAAAAGGATATGCTACATCAGAGAGGTTTTAAGACGAAGAGGATATGCTACAGGTCACTAAATGTTATTTGTTTAGTTTCTACAGAGAATGAATTCAGTCCACATATGTGGAGTAACGGTTAGTATGTCTGGCCGCGAAACCAGGTGGCCCGGGTTCGATTCCCCGGTCGGGGCAAGTTATCTCGTTGAGGTAATTTTCCGGGGTTTTCCCTCAACCCAAAATGAGCAAATGCTGGGTAACTTTCAGTGCTGGACCCCGGACTCATTTCACTGGCATTATCACCTTCATCTCATTCAGACGCTATATATCTTAAGATGTTGATAAAGCGTCGTAAAATAAGCTGCTAAAAAAGGATTGATTAAGTTAAAAGTTGAAGTGGCCGAATATTAAAGTAAGAGTGATAATTCTCAATTTTTTGTTATGAACTTATTTTTATGCTATGTAATGAAGAATGGACTGATTTTTTTAGTAGTATCTTAAAAACAGGAATTGTTGTCTTTATATTTTTTGTTGTTCATATTTGTCATTAAGGTAATCAGAATAAACATTGGTTTGGTTACAAACCGAAGTGGCCTAATATTAAAGAGGGTAACTGTAGGCCGAAATATAAGTATGGTAGGAGATCTGTATCACAGTTGTTATATTTTGAAAAAATGTAAAAAGGAGATTTATTTAATAATATTATTCATAGCAAGACATTCCTTTTCAAGTTATATCTTACAAAAACCATTATTACCAGATGCTGAATTTATATGCAGGGTGATTCAGGAAGATTTACCTCCACTTACTGAGTAAAAAAAGTCACATAAAAATGTGTCCTATTCTTAATATTTTTAAATTAGATTAATTTAAAAATGTTTGTAAACTACCATTATTCTTTAGATTTAAGGGTAAAAGAATATTACAGATAAAGAATGAATTGTTCAGGAGTATAATTTTTTAATTAGTTATTACTCTGAAGCTAAAAATGTGTTGTGAATTCCATAGATGTTTCGTACAGAATTCTTTCCAACTAAAAATTTTATTTTTCTTACGCATTTATCACAACAATTGTAACAAATCACGCCACTCTTGTAAATTCTTCAAGATTGTACATTAGGATGCATAATTAAACTGTAAAGAATCAAGTTCCTAAAGTCGAGTCGTATGATTTGTAACATTTTTTTTTTATAAATCTATATGATTATTGTAATTTTTTAGTAAAAATTAAAAGAACGAAATCTGTACAAAGCAATTAAGAACACATTTTTAGCTTCAATACACTAGCCAATTAAAGAAATGATACTTCTGAATACTTAATTATCTATTTTTCTAATATTCTTTTACCCTTAAAGCTAAAGAAAAAAGTATTTTACTGACAACTTCAGATAGTATAACTCTGAAAATATTGAGTTAGGACACATGTTTATACGATATTTATTGCTCAGAATGTCTTCGGAAATAAGCTCCGTAAGTGGCAGTAAATCCTCGCGAATCATTCTCTATATTTGAGCAAAATCATTTCCAATTGCAAAACACGTTTAAAAGATCCATCTTCAAATAAAACCAAACAGTTCCTAAATTATAATAATTTCGTTTCATTTTCAGCCCAGTCTGCAATTTGTGCTTATTTCTTGGATCTAGTCCACAATTTTGACAGACAATCTCGAAGTTCTTCTTCGACGGACAAAGCCTATTTCGTTGTTTGGTTTTAATGTTTGTCATAGAATAAAACGCTTGTTTACACAAATAAGATGTGGAAAATTGAAGTAATACGCTTTCTGTGAGAATAGAGGAAACTATTTTTCTCACCGTTAACCAATCCATATCTGAAGATTGTTTACTGAATTTCACTTCTAATGTCCGATCACATTTCAGCTCAGCTAATTGCTCTTACTCTTCCAAGCTTAATAATTTTCTACACTCCTAGGGCAATCTATGAAAAGGTTCCTGATCGAGTCGTACATGTCCAATAATAAAGAAGAGAAGCACTTGTCAAGATTCCCCGATAGGGATTCTACTGCAGATGGTTGGAAATGTGTAGTATAATAATATAATAATATCTTCATACTTGAATTCTTGACTCTGTCAATGAGATAAGTGTAGAAACATGTCAACGGTGCCTTACGAAGATTTTTTTTTCAAACGCCAAGCTTAGTATTGAAAGCCAGAAGCTTTTCCGTGGAAAAGATAATATTTTCTCTTTTGACTTTGAATGCTAATGTTTAGCATATTTAAATATTCAAAAATATCTGCAAGGTAGCCTATGCTCGTTTCATGACCCAGGATTCATCTTCAAGAAAATTGCAGAAAGCTGGTTCATTACTTTCCCTAAAGAAAATCAGCTCATCTTCAAGTTCAAATACTCTGGCTAACACTGTATCCCTTGAAAACCACCTGACATCTGTGTAGGAGGAAAGTAACGTGGTCTTGTCCCATGATTTGACAGATTTTATCAAATACGCGAGATTGAAATGATCGCTGTTTAATAAATTTGACTCTGCCTAACAACTGGTCAAGAACACGTTTCAAATAATCTCCAAGCATATTCAAAAGAAAAACTTCAGGTGGAGCCACAAATAATGCACAACTGTTCATGAAAGAATGAAGAGTATTCGCGGAACCCCTACCATCAGGTCGTGTAAGCTCGGTTGGGAAACGCTGCTTTAGAGCGACATAGCTCAGTGTTAATGTACTGCACTGGTTCAATCTTCGGTGCCAGCCTGTCTTTTCTTTGATTTATAGGCCTATAGTTAATTTTCAGTTAAATAAGGGTGAATTGAATATAGCTAATTTTCAGTTAAATAAGGGTGAATTGAATATAGGTAATTTTCAGTTAAATAAGGAGGAATTGAATATGGCTTACTTTCAGTTAAATAAGGAGGAATTGAATATAGCTAACTTTCAGTTAAATAAGGGTGAATTGAATATAGGTAATTTTCAGTTAAATAAGGAGGAATTGAATATAATCTTAGCTTATTTTCAGTTAAATAAGGGCGAATTGAATATAGTTAATTTTCAGTAAAATAAGGGTGAATTGAATATAGGTAATTTTCAGTTAAATAAGGAGGAATTGAATATAGGTCATTTTCAGTTAAATAAGGAGGAATTGAATATAGGTCATTTTCAGTTAAATGAGGAGGAATTGAATATAGGTCATTTTCAGTTAAATAAAGAGGAATTGAATATAGGTAATTTTTAGTTCAATAAGGGTGAATTGAATATAGGTAATTTTCAGTTCAATAAGGAGGAATTGAATGTAGCTTATTTTCAGTTAAATAAGGAGGAATTGAATATAGCTAACTTCCAGTTAAATAAGGGCGAATTGAATACAGCTAATATTCAGTTAAATAAGGGTGAATTAAATATAGGCAATTTTTAGTTATATAAGGAGGAATTGAATATAGCTAATTTTCAGTTAAATAAGGCTGAATTAAATATAGGCAATTTTTAGTTATGTTAGGAGGAGTTGAATATAGCTAATTTTCAGTTAAATAACGGCGAATTGAATATAGCTAATTTTCAGTTAAATAAGGGCGAATTGAATAGAGCTAATTTTCAGTTAAATAAGGGTGAAATGAATATAGCTAATTTTCAGTTAAATAAGAGTGAAATCAATATAGCTCATATTCAGTTAAATAAGAGTGAAATCAATATAGCTAATTTTCAGTTATAAGAGCGAATTGAATATAGCTTTTTTCAGTTAAGTAGGGGCGAATGCAGAGTTGGACTTAGGAAATAATAGACACAGTAAAAGAACAAGGAGCATTCCCAACAGTAATCAACACTGTCGCGATAAGACTTTGCAGTTAAAATATAAATAAATAGAAATGAAAAATACATTTAAACCATTGGAACACAATGGATTAAAAGTTATACAGAATATTTCGATTTTTATAGTGAATAATCTGCTTTTCTTCAATCATATAAAGGCAATAAACTTAGTTCACAGAAACATGAATTAGATTATTTACAACATAAATATAGTAGCGCATGTATTACGAAATTTAAAAAGTAAGGTTCTAAATTACAGTAGGCCAACGTCTCGCTATGGCTGCCATACTTGACATTGCTAACAAACTCAATTTTCTGGTTGCAGGTGATCAAGTCACAATATACGTATTGCTTTTTTCATTTCTTATTTTCTATATATAAATATAATGACCTTCACTTTCTGACCTCTCTCTTACAATAAAGATAACTATTCCTTTGACTTCAATGTGAAAGAAATTTCTTCAAAGCTACAGAGGAGTAACTGGTTTCAATTCCATGCGCTTGATATTGATTTCAAGGACGGACAACAAATTAATGAATGTGCGCCCACCTTTTCTATCTATCAACTATTACACAGTCTTTTTTTTTTAAGTTTTCTTTGATGTTCAGGTACGTCAGTTATTTTCTACTTATATACTGTAGAAGTACAGTCGGTATATCTGAAATGCAATTAAACTTTCAATTTCTACTTTGCGACTTACATACACGACCTTTATAGGAATTGCAGAATTCTCGTTATAATGTTAATTAGTACTTTCATTTAAAGTTTCTGATGCAATAGCTATCAAATGATATTTAAATTAAATTTTTCGGTCAAAACATAATGCTGATGTTTTACACGTGGGTGATTTTCATGTTATAGATTAATTTAAAACCCAGATTGTTCATTTTAAGCATCTTTAAAGTAGGTAAAGAATATGTTCACGAAAGGGAAAGTACAGTGATAATGGGGCAACTGTGGAAAAGAAATGACAGACGAAGTACAATTTTCATCAAATAAACTAGCTAACATTTTTTTCTTTACCGACAACCTTAATAGAATTTGCTAACAATTTTTTTCTTTACCGAAAACCTTACTAGAACATGCTTGTAATGGAATTAGTAGCTACTTAGTGTCCATTGTAATGAGTAGTCTTCACTTGACTCAGTAGCGAAAAATGTACAGACTAATGCAGAATTCATCTAATTATTTCTTTGTATATTCTCGGAATCTTACCTCCAAGAAAATGGAATAATCTCATTATTTTGTATATTAGTAAAATAAATATGCAGCAGACACTTTCAAACAATTACACTCCCTGTAAAAAATATTCTAAAATATATGTGTACCATTATTTTGCTGATTTTTTTTCAATGAACTTATTATTTTGAATCTTTATAAAAATAGGAACTATTATTAGTGCTATTTCATATTATTTGTGTGCTTATTGCACTGTTAAACATTGTAGAAAATCGATTCACTTATCAGCTTACGAATATTGTATTCAATCTTAAAATGTGATTTTTATATTTCATCAAAAAGCAACATTTACTGGTAAAAAATTGAAAGAGAGGTAAAGATTGCCATTCACATAAACATAAAGTTCTTGTGTTGAAACATGTGGACTGTCACATTACCAAGAATGTTCTCAGAATATAAAACAGGAAGTTTCCATATCAATGTGATATCAACAAGAGAATTTCAAATAAGAAAAATTGCGTAGGTAGGGAATATGAATTTAAAATAATGGTCATCTTATTCTTTCCAAGCAACCGTGAAGTTCAGATACTCAAATTAGATCATGTAAAAAGAAAAAAACAGCAATAATGGATTATTTGGGAGGATTCAAAACCCATTACAAGATGAGGGAAAAAGGGAAGGCGTAATGTGAATTTGATGTCTGTAATATACTGTATATGCAGTATGAGAATATCAATATAACGTTATGAGTAAATACCATAAAGATGTTAGAAGATGCGTTTCCCGAGGTCTTAAGAAAGAAGGAAGATTTAGAATTACTGAAAATAATACGGTTACAAAGATTGATGGAACATTTCGGAATTTGAAAGGGGAGTGAAGAGTTGTAGCAACATGAGAAGGTACGAGATAGGATCGAATAAAAAAAATAAAGAATGAAGGATGAAAGGAGAGAAGAAATTAACGGAAGGACTAGGAGCATAGAAGAAAATCTGAAGATGGTAAGGTCAAAGAAGAAATGAAGAGACTATAAATGAATTGGTTCTTTTTATAAACCCCCATAAGTCAAATTTTAACAAAATTGAGTTTATTGCTAATACCTGTTCTATTGGAATGGATATACCATTATGTAGAAAAATACCACAAGTCAAACGATATTCCTGTTATGTGCGCTTGAAAATTAGGTTTCGTGGAGAAGGCCCATAAGTCAGTGACAAGGCTGACTCAGAATGAACAAAAGTATAGCTGTTGTGTTTGGTAAATTAATTATTTATTTATTTTATGTCTGAATTTTGGGTTTGTTAGAATAAAGTTGCTATCTTGTGTAATGTATTTTGTATCAGAGTGAATCGGGGGGAGATGACTGTCGGGGAAAAATGCTTATTTCTTTGTAGTTTCACATTCTTCGAAGAGAGAACGCCACGCGCGTGTCTTCATGATCACTGAGACAGTTGAATGTCTGTAGAGTGGAAGCTAACTCATTTTGCCACGTGTTCTTGTTGTGAGAAGAAGAAAAGCAAGAAAACAGCTCATTTTTCTGCTATAAAATAATTGCAAAGGTGTGTTAAAATTTTAATACATCCTTGAATTCGTAATAACTGTCAAACCTTTGTAATGGATATTGTAGTAAAAGTTCTAAAGTTTGTATTTTTAACAACCAACGACCTTGTTCCGCCATCTTTGGTGGCGTAATAGACTAGGCGTCTTACCCTGATACTTGGGGAAGATGACAACTTGTTGCAATAGTTTTATTTTTTGTTTTATTGCAGGGAATGTGTAAAGATTACGTAAGATCCTCTGATAGAAGTCAGTGGATTGAGGACAGTCTTCAATTTGCGATGGAACATATTATAACAGAGGGTATGAACTGTTTTAGAGCATCGCAAGCATACGGGATTCCTTACCGAACCCTTAAACGCCGCCTAAAATAGAATGATGACAAAAAATGTACTGGATTGAACTCATTATGTGCAAGAAGTGATTTAACGAGTCTTGTACACGGCAATAAAATATGTGCAATGACTGTGTCGCTAAGTAGTGATAAACGAGTGAAAAAGTGTCCATGAGCTTTAGATTAAGTCAATTTTGTTATATACATGTATCAAACCAAGTTCAGGTAAAATACATATATCAGTAAATATGTTAATTGCATTTTCCATCATACCCGACTGTCGGGGAAAGATGCCTACAGTGCAGGCAAGAAGGAAACCTATATCCATAAACAAGGTAATTAATGTCTTCTGTTTTGTACCAAAATTATAGTTTCAAAATAACTTCCACACTTTGATATTTCAATCTGAAATTCAAAACTAAATGAACAATATCTCACATTTTCAATCAAAGAAAAAGTCAGGGATCTTCCCCAGATCCACTCTAGGTTATTTAATGCAGAACTTTATTATTTATATCCTTAGTGACATTTGATACAGGTCAAAGTAAAATTTGTTCATATGAAGCAAAAATTAAGAAGTGAGTTTCTAAATACTGGATTTAAGATTCAAATTCGTATTATTTTTTAACCAAATGTTCAATTATTTCATGAAATAACGAGATTGTTTTGTTAAATCTTTACCACATTTACCACATTTTGAGAAACCCCATAAGTTTATTTATTTATTTACTTATTAATTAATTAATTAATTAATTAATTAATTTATTTATTTATTTATTTATTTATTTATTCTGGTGTAGAAAAGGCCACAACACCAGGAATACAAATACAATAATATAGAAAAACAGAGAAAAAAATACACTATATACAAAATAAAGCTACACAAAAAATTAAGAGAGAGAGAGAGAGATAAAACACTATAAACAATGTAAAGCCACACAGAAATATACACAGGTTCCAGTCACACAAACTTTAAATGAGTGATTAAGTATCATAATTAATTGTATCCAAACTAATTAACTAACATAAACAAGAAACTTGCCATTTTAATCTAGATTAAAAAAGAAAAAGAAAAAAAAACACAAATCAATACTTCTAGCAATACCTAAAAACATTAACCAAGACAAAACTTTCCAATTTAATTTTGAATTGTGATAAAGTCCGGCAGTCCCTGACGTCATTAGGTAACGAATTCCAGAGGAGAGATATTTCTACAGTATAGAAAGATGAGTATAAAGACGTCCTATGATGAGAGATGGAAAGAAGTGCTTAATGTCGGTTTCAAAATGGGGCATTACAAGTGTCTGAATAAGATTCCTTTTTAGACTAAGTGGTAGAAATTCTTTCATATGGAACAAGGAGTGAAGTTGAGAAAATATTTTTTTGCAAATGTGTGTTACTTGAGTGTTCCAATTTAGATCGCTATCCATAAAAATGCCAAGATTTTTAACTGTTTCACTGTATTTAACAATAATCCCATTCAATATTATATGTTGCATAGTACTACTATCAAGAGTGCTTCGTAGACGATTATGTCCCATTGCGATTGCTTGCGATTTCTCTGGATTTAACCTTAATCCAAATTTTTGTGCCCACAGAGAAATCGAATTCAAGTCTTCGTTTATTTTGTTTACTGCGTCACCAGTCTCGTCAGGGTGGAAATGCAAATAAATTTGCAAGTCGTCAGCATACATATGATATCTGCAGTGTTTTATCATATTAGTCACGTCATTAATATAGATCATGAAGAGTAAAGGTCCGAGAACTGATCCTTGTTGAATTCCAGATTTCACGACACACCGTTTTGAAGAATAATCGCATGCAATGACACATTGTTGACGTTCGCGAAGGTAGGATTCAAACAAAGTAACAGAACTTTCAGAAAGATTCAGACGTCTTAATTTACATAATAGAAAGTCCGTGTCAACTGTATCAAAGCCTTACTGAAGTCAAGTAATGTTAGTAATGTTAATTTTCGTTCATCCGTGGTTTCACGTATATCCTCATTCACTTTTAATAGTGCTGTAGTCGTACTATATCCATTTCTGAACCCGGATTGGTATTCGTCCAGTAAGTCATGTTCGGTTAGATAGTTCATTTTATTGTTTGTGAACAATACGTTCCAGAGCTTTTGATAGAGCAGGTAGGATACTAATTGGACAGAAATCATTTGCACATAATGGGGCTAACATATTCAAACATTAATATTGAGTCGTATTATGTTTTAAGAAATATTCTAGTTCATATTTCACCGATATGGATATTTATTAATAATGTTTCACAAAAAGTACATACACTTAATAAATTACAATTAACATATAGGTACACGAATAGCAATTATACGCAATAAATATACATTTAATACCTCATTTTCCAACATATATATTTTTCAATTTATGTTGGCTTGCACTTGCACTTGCGTCTAGTTTTTAGTACAAGTTTCAACCAAACACGTTTATTTAAAACAAAAAGACCTTAAAGCTTATTTACATTTTTTTCAACTCTACAATAAACAAGTGTACATCAATTTTTCCTGTTGCTATATTTATCCAGTATTTATGTTTAATTTTTAGGTCTTCTTTTACATAATAACTTATTATTTCAAATAGGTGAGCAGATGTCGACATACTGTAAAGTCATCAACCTGAAATAGCTGAATCGACACATTCAATCTGCAGAGTAATCTTTACTCGTGCAATATTTTCTTGTTAGCAGAATCGTTTGCGTAACTTCTATGAAGACTACCGCATACCTATTTAAACACAAGCTTGACAAGTTCATTACATAATCAACCTCAATTCAGTTCCATCATTGTATCGTATGCACTTATTTTCTATTCATTGCTATTATGACGACTAATGAATTCATTATAAATGCATTCTTATTGAATTTAAAATAAAGTAGTTTACCAATTTGTAAAGTCAATTATCTTTTGAACATTTACTAATTAATACAGCTATCGGAAGACATTAATAACCTCATTAATTCTCTATTTTCAATTTTTTATTTTAAAACATTGACATTATTCTATCTTATTTTCAAAACCTGTCTTCTTATCTTATTAAGTTAATAATAAGCTTTTCTAATTTCTACCTTCTCAGTAGGTAGTTTCGTTCAGTATCTATATCCTTGATTGAATTTAATTTATTTCTGTTAAAGTTTCTATTTGTCATTTTACCTCCTATTAAATGTTCGTCACTTGCTTCTACTTCATCAGTTGGTCTCGCACAGCTCCTCCATATTGTAGCACTTCCTCTCGCGCACCCCGGACTACCAACGGCCTGTGACATTCTTATTAACTGATCTTCATTTGAATATTCTAGTGCATACCTAAATATTCGGTATGTTTTTACCAACATTTTCCATTTCAGACATTCCAATTCTTAACTGATGTATTTCTTTTAAACAGTTTTTTGTGTTTCCCCAAAACTTTGTATCTCGTGATTTAAGGAGTTCCTAAAAAACCGATTCAAATATAAAGGAGTGAGAGAGAGAGAGAGAAAGGAAAGGAGTAATTGACGTCGCTAATTTGTAGGATTGAGGCCTATAAATGTATATCACGGTATTGGAAGTATTTAATAGTTATTTGTGTCTTTAGGGTTCTGATCCAAGTTCAGTCAGAGAAAAAATTGGCTAATTAAAAAATGTATATTAATTGTTATAGCTCAGAGGAATAATTTTATTAAATTCAAAAGAAATAATATATAAATGAGGTTTTAAATAGCTGATTCTGTTGTCTCACACAGATTTAATACGGCAGGAAGACCAACATCATGGTTTAGAATCCTTGTAGGGCGTACGTTGGTAATACGAAGTCTTGTATCTTCTTCTTCATTGCAGCTCCATAGTCCTGCTAACTACAAGTCAGAAGAGTCCCACCAAGTGTATCTGCCTGTTGTAAAAAAACTAGAGGAACATAAAATAGGCCAAAACACATAAATGGATCGTAGAAACGAGAAAAAAATGTAGTTATGATATGAAAGTGACATGCTGAATGCGATAAGAAGCGTATTGCTCATAGATATTCAATGAATTAAGAATACTAAGATACGATGACATACTTGTGTGCACAACTATCTTCAAAATAATTACTTCTTGCCCCTAATCATTTCTGTCAGCGCGGAAACAATTGCTGGAAACTATCCTCAGAATTGAATAATTTAAAGTGAAAATTTGTACCTGGGCCAGACATCGAACTCGGGACCTCTGGCTGAGCGCGCCAACGCTCTACCGAATGAGCTACCCAGGAATTCTACCAGATTCCGGCTCAATTATTCACTCTTTCTAACCACATACTTCAAGTGGCTTCACAAGGCGTCGAAGATCTAACATTGCGTGCACACTTTCTATGTGACTTAAATGTGTGTTTTCTGTTAACGAACAGTAATGTGTATTATAAAAATCTAAATTCAGGTCCGGCCCCTGTAAATTATTGAAGTTAGCTCTATAAGGATCTATACCTGAAAGCCAGATTTGTATCTCCTGAGAATTGTCAACGAATTCAATAGAAAAAAAAAATTTTTTTTTGAAGCTTTGAAAAATTCCTCCAGCATTCAGTGGAATAGAGCAACTTAATACTGCATATCTACCTACAAGATATCTGTTCCAACATTTACAGAACTTCGGTCATTTTTATGACGAACTTTTGAAAGAAATCATATTTACACGCATTTCATAGTCATGTCGAGCTTAGTCTCTATCATAGAACATGTGCGTGCACAAACTGTTTTTTTGCTATACAAGGGTTACATCCTGTTTCTATAATGTTCAACAACTTCCTAGACCCAAAACATTATCGACTAGGGCTGCATATGACCTACATTGAGATATATTCTATCACTCTGTAGTTTAGTGAAGGGAGGCTATCATGAACTTACAAAATAATAAAATTTTACACCTTGTACTGAAGTGGCATTCGATGGAATGAGAAAAAATAATAATTTAGTCATGAATCATCCATCCATCCATCCATCCATCCATCCATGTTTTAGTCTGTTTACCCGTCCATCCCAAATTATTATATCTTATCTTGTCATTTTATACCTTTCCATGGACCCATTCATTCATTCATTCATTCATTCATTCATTCATTCATTCATTCATTCATTCATTCATTCATTCATTCATTCGCCCATTCGCTCATTCATTCATTCATTCATTCGCCCATTCGCTCATTCATTTGTTCATTAATTCATTCATTCATTCGCCCATTCGCTCATTCATTTGTTCACTCATTAATCCATCCATCTATACGTGCATTCATTCATTAACCATTTCATTCGTTCATCCATTCATTCATTCAAGTTATTCATTCATCCATCCATCCATTCGTTTATTCATTCATTCACCCATTCGTTCATTCATTCATCCATCCATTCGTTCATTAATTCATTCATACACCCATTAGTTGATTCATTTGTTTATTCTTTCATCTATACATCCATTCATTCAATTGATTCATTAACCGTTCATTCGTTCACTCATTTATTCGTCCAATAATTCGTTCATTCATTCATTCATTCATTCGTTCATTCACTCATTCATTCGTTCATTCACTCATCCATCTATACATTCATTCATTCATTCAATTCATTCATTATCCCGTTCATTCGTTCATACATTCATTAATTCAATTTATTCATCCATTCCATCCATCTAATCATGCGTTCATTCATTCATCCATTCAACCATCCATTCATTTATCGATTCATGAATCTATCTATACAACCATATTTCCATGCATTTGTTCATTCAGCCATCCATCCACCTATCTATCAATCCATACATTTATCCACCCAATAGCCTACGTACTATTGTAGGCCTATATAAGGTTTTATTCTCAGATAAATTATGCGAAAATTTTGTTATTTATTTTCTAAGCTTTTAAGTAGCTCGAGATTGGCGTATTTATTATCTTCCTTTAAAAACCAAATTTATTTAGTTCCTGATATGTACAGATCTAACTAACTTGCATATAGCACGATGTACCATAGAATAATATGCTTTCACACGTTTTCCTCATTACTGAAGAGAATTAACTAAATCATTTTCTATTATCAACAATCACTACATTAAAAGTCTCAACAGAAATTGTGAGTAGGGTCAGAAATTTTCATATAAAATTTCTACTTCTTGACTAGAAGAGTTGGCGGTGCGCAACTTCTAATCACTAAATTGTGCACCAATATGCCTGGGTGAAATCTCAATCTCTCTGTAGTGCATATGAAGAAAAGGCATATGTCACTGTTAAGCCTGGCGGCCCCCTTGGTGCTGTTCGACAGGAGTAGGCTACGTGCCGGCATCCGGTTTCCCCTTCCCCTTCCCTACCTTCATCATCATCACTCATTCTAGACACTATACTTACACGAAAATCATCTACACATACACTCACCCTAGTATACGACATAACTCTCCACAGATACACATCATGTACAGTGTGGCCTGCCGAAGTGGTGTACAGCTAGAAAATGGGTCACAGTCCTGCCATCTATCCGCAATATGAGGAACCCGAATCACGTAAAGTGAAGTGGGTAGGAATTGGATACACACATAAATAAAAAAGAATTTATGATACAGTTTGAAATAAATTCTTTTGTAGGGCTTTGGGATATTACTATTGTCACTAGTAATTTCGGAGTCCTATACTTCCCCGAATCGTTCCTCGACAAATAAAATATAATATGCAATGATAAAAAATAAATAACCTGGGAGAGCTCTAACAAAAACATGCGAAAGCAAATAAAAGCAATTGTTAATCCACACAAATATTCCTAACATTAAAATTACAGGTTTTCAAAAATGTAATATTTACTGTTTTTATAAATAAAACTTTAAAAATCGTTTTCCTTCAATAACTTTTCCACGTTTGTGGTGTTTTTCTATCATCATGTATTAAATATAAAATTCTTAACAGTTCAGTGATTAATCTTATGTCTCGAAGAATATTTTTGCTTTACATACACCACTCATGTGGCTCTCAATAGTGAATAAAGACTCATGAGTACTTGTATAGGGTTGAAGAGCACGTGGGCCTGCAATTCACTGGTTCTCTCTTCTATTAAATCCGAAGTCGTGATATCCAATTTCAGCCCTAAGCGACATTGTGAGTGGTTAGAGAAATAGAAACCGAATCGCTAAGTGTTTTTCAATTGAATTCGCTGTATTTTTTTTATGGAAGCGAATACCCTGAAACAGTTTTCTAATGCAAAGTTCATTCACTTCATTAGATCTATACTGCAACGAAGACCTAAAACTCAGCGAATTGGGATTGGATCCCCATTATCGATTAGAGTATTGCTTCTGGTGTGAAACATCGTAGAATGGGGGTTTTTCTTCTACGGTTCTCCCTTTTCCCCTTAACATTGGGACTATATATTTTATTCCACCAACGCACAGTGTGTAAAAATGCAAATCTAGCTGGACAAATTAATAACTTCTCTCTGTTCTATTCTAACGGATTGCTATGAAATTCTGTGCGGACCATGCAGGTAGAACACATTTTTGTGTAGGCCTACAAATTCCGATTATAATTGTGTAAGAGGAAATATTCCTTTAAAGGAGGTACATTTACACAAAATTAACAACTTATTCTAGGCAAAAAATATGTGCTACCTCTAAGATCTGTACAAACTTTTATAACAATCCGTTATAATGTAGAGAAGTTATTAATTTTATCCACCTCTATTTGCGTTTTTCCACACAGTGTATTTTTTTAAGAATATACCAAAATTAGTCCAATGTGTTTTCAGACTATAATAATAATAATAATTATAATAATAATAATAATAATAATTTACTTATTTATTTATTTACATACATATTTATTTATTTATTACTTATTTATTTTTTATTTATTCACTTACTTATTTAGTTATTTATTTATTTAATTATTTAGTTATTTATTTACTTACTTATTTACTATTTCACTTACTTATTTACTTATTTATTTATTTATTTACTTATTATTTATTTAATATATTTTATTTATTTAATTACTTATTTACTTGCTTATTTACTTACTTATTTACTTATTTATTTATTTATTTAACTATTTATTTATTTATTTACTTACTCACTTAGTTACTTATTTACTTATTTATTTATTTATGTATTCATATATTTATATATTTATATATTTATTTAATTATATATTTATTTATATCTTTATTTATTTATTTATTTATTCATTCATTCACTCACTCACTTATTTATTTATTTATTTATTTATTTATTTATTTATTTATTTATTTTTTAATTTGTTTATTTGTTATTTGTTTATTTATTTATTTATTTATTTATTTATTTATTTATTTATTTATTTATTTATTTATTTATTTATTTATTTATTTATTTATTTATACTGGCAGAGTTAAGCTCTTACACTCCACCAGGTGACAAAGTATACAAGCAGTGAAAATTTAACAAAAAGTTAAAGAACAGGATAGTAACATATTACAAAAAATAATAGCATAACAAAATCGACTGTAAACTAAATGAAAATAATACCATAATAGAAAAAATAAAGTGAAATACAGATCTAAAGATTGGAATATAATAAAAGCAATTCAGTTTATATAGATAGTTAACAGGGAGAAACGCAAGGAAATATAAGAAATGGAATGTAATAAAATAATAATAAAAATACGAAATTTAAATAGAATCAACAATAAAAAGGGTACGATAATAAATTCAACTGGCAATCAAGAGAACAATAAAAACAGGAGCAGAAAGTAAAAAAAAAAAAAAAAACATTTTTACAAAACTATCGCAGAGAAAAGGGCTTATAAGTGAAAGGAATCTGAATTGAAAAAGTGCAACTTTAGTTTATTTTTGACACTAGATAATGTCCGACAGTCTCTGACATGTTGTGGTAGAGAGTTCAAGAGATGAGCTGCAGAGACGGTGTTGTTCGATGTGATGTGAATAATTTTGCACGACTAAAACACACACAGCGATCATAAACTTCTCAGTCGGTGATTCTTTTCTACTTTTAAACCAAACATGGAACAGTTGCCGCTGCGTTACCGTGTTTTCCGGCACTGAAAACAATTAATTAATAATAAATGCGCAAGAATGCGCAAATTTTAAAACAAGGATTCACCACTCTAAATTATTTTGTATTAAATGGTAAAAGAATTGTTGTAACCAGACATGACCGACGGTTATTTCTTTCTTCCGGAGGAGAGCCCGCAGGCAAGCACCGCAGCCTTATGCTAATTGTGCAACCCCCTTGTGTTGGAATGATTGATGAAGTCCTCAGGATCGCTCTTCAAGCGCATGATTCACTGCATGTTGTCATCATATCGATTCAGCCACAGCATCCATTTCTGACTGGAGAACTGATCCTCCGCCTGTCTGTGATGTTATTCTGCGATCTCCTGAGTTAGATGACATCGATTCGTAATTCATGTGCCTGAATCTGATGCATCATCAACCGGAAGAACATGTCGCCATCGATTCGCTTATTAAAGCCCCTGCGACTTCCCTGGATATGTGCAGCCCCCGCAGACAGATGTCGCCTATAGCCAGATCCAAAAACCACGTCCGACATGTCCTCCTAGTTGACCTGTAACTATTAAGATGATTGATAGAATGATGCTAATGAAGGAGAAATAAGTTCAAGGTCTAAGCCGAAAGTTACCCAGCACTTCTGCTTCGAGTGGTTGAGGGAAAACCTCAGAAAAAACCTAACCAGATAACTTGCCCCGACCAGGATTTGAACCCGGCCCTGCTCGTTTCACGGCCAAGAAGGCTAATCGTTACTCCACAGCAGTGGACGATCGGCGGTATTAGAAGTCACATTATATTTTGAGAAATTAAAATACTTACAAATGGCTTTTAAGGAACCCGAAGGTTCATTGCCGCTCTTGCATAAGCCCGCCATTGGTCCCTATCCTGTGCAAGTTTAAGCCACTCTTTATCATCATAACCCACCTCCCTCAAATCCATTTTAATATTATACTCCCATCTACGTCTCGGCCTCCCCTAAGGTCTTTTTCCCTCGGGCCTCCCAACAACAATCTATATGCATTTCTGGAGTCGACCATACGTGCTACATGCCCTGCCCATCTCAAACGTCTGGATTTAATGTTCCTAATAATATCAGGTGAAGAAAACAATGCGTGCAGTTCTACGTTGTGTAACTTTCTCCATTCTCCTGTAACTTCATCCCTCTTAGCACCATATATTTTCGTAAGCACCTTGTTCTAAAAGACCTTTAATCTCTGTTCCTCTCTCAAAGTGAGAATCCAAGTTTCACAAGCATATAGAAGAACCGGTAATATAACTGTTTTATAAATCCTAACTTTCAGATATTTTTGATAGAAGGATAGATGACGAAAGCTTCTCAATAAAATTATAACAGGCATTTCCCATATTTATTCTGCGTTTAATTTCCTCCCGAGTGTCATTCATATTTGTTACTGTTGCTCCAAGATATTTGAATTTTTCCACCTCTGCGAAGGATAAATCTCCAACGTTTATATTTCCATTTCGTTCAATATTCTGGTCACAAGACATAATCATATACTTTGCCTTTTCGGAGTTCACTTCCAAACCTATCGCTTTGCTTCCTTCCTTCAAGTAAAATTTCCGTGTTTTCTCTAATTGTTCCTGGATGTTCTCCTAACATATTCACGTCATCCACGTAGACAAGAAGCTGATGTAATCCGTTCAATTCAAAACCCTGTCTGTTATCCTGAACTTTACTAATGGCATATTCTAGAGCAAAGTTAGAAAGTAAAGGTGATAGTGCATCTCCTGCATTAGCCCGCAGTGAATTGTAAAATCATCAGATAGAAACTGGCCTATACGGACTCTGCTGTAAGTTTCATTGAGTCATATTTTAATTAATCGAACAAGTTTCTGGGGAATACTAAATTCAATAAGAATATTACATAAAACTTTTCTCTTAACTGAGTCTTATGCCTTTTTGAAATCTATGAATAGTTGATGTACTGTACCTTTATACTCCCATTTTTTCTCCAATATCTGTCGAATACAAAATATCTGATCAATAGCCGATCTATTACGCCTAAAACCGCACTGATGTTCCCCCCAATAATTTCATCTACATATGGAGTTAATCTTCTCAAAATAATATTGGACCACATATTGTACGACGCCAACAAATATTATATATATATATATATATATATATATATATATATATATATATATATTCCAATTTTAATATTTAAACTCTATTGCAAGAATAAAAATACTCCATAAACCTGAAATTAAAGTTATATTGATAATAACGTACATCTCTGAACAGATTCCATGTCTTAAAATACAATAAATCACTAAAAATTGGCTCTTTTTCACCCACTTGAATAGCTACAATAGGTATAGAAATCCGGTTACTAAAGTCAGGTATAACGGCTGGGGGATCATCGTGCTAACCACACGATATCTCTCTTCTGGTTTGATGACGATTCTCCTTCATCAAGGCGATAATCAAAGGGAATGTGTATCTGGACATGTGCAGAAGTTATGTTGTTGATCAAATCCCCAGGATCGGTTTTTCATTAACATGGGGCTCCACCCCATTACTATGAGCAATGCGTGGCTTCTTGAATGCAAACTTTCGCAATAGGTTGATCGGAAAAGGAGAACACTTGCCTGGCCACATAGGTCAACCGACTTGACGCCCATTGACCTTTTTCTGGGGCTTTATGACGAATGTTGTGTACCAACGTGGTATAGTTGACACTTTGGAAAAACTGATAAAATGGATTATAAATGCAGCTGCACTAATCACTCCACAACACTTGGCAGAAGGTTGAGTACCTTTCAGATGTCTTCAGGGTAGCTCTAGGCGTACGCATCGAGTTTCACTGACCATTCTCCGAAACTCGGAGAATTTTTACATCAAGTTATACAAAAAGTTATGTTATAAAATCATTATTTATAAATAATTGATTAAATGGCGATCTCACTCGCGTTAATTATGTAAACATGTGCGGCTTACAGCTGTTTCAGTGAAACATGACACCATCCTCAGAGCCTTCTGTGTCTCGGCGTCATCTCAACTTCGCTGCCTGTTGTGTGGGTGCGTTCGTGTAATGAAAAGTTGAGTGAAATAATGTGTGTGTTCTGAAATTGATCTGTGTGTTGAGTATTTGATTAGGCTGTGTTTTAGTGTGTCTGCATATTTCATATTGTTCTAGTATATTGATTTTTTGTTTTTGGGTTGTATGTGTAGGATTTCCATGTCTGTATTTATGTTATTGTATGTGTGGTTGGCATTAGTTATGTGTTCGGCATATGTAGATGTATTGTGTCCTCTGGTTATTGCTTTAATGTGTTCTTTGTATCGAGTTTGGAATGATCTACCTGCCTGTCCTACGTAGAAACTGTCGCAACTATTGCATGTGAGTTTGTATACGCCTGTGTGTTTGTATTTGTTTGTGTTGTTTGTGTGTTGAGATGTCTTTGTAGTGTGTTTTCTGTTCTGTATGCTATGTTGTATTTCTGTTTTTTGAATCAAGATGCGATCGCCATTTAATAAATTATTTATATTCAAGTGTTAAAAGTAGTGTACGTAAGATTCAACATACTTTATTTATACTTTAAATTAGCACTTATTTCTCGATCTCTCTAAGCGGGACACGGTATCGTTACGTAGAACTACATGTGGGTGGTGTGAGATATGGAACAAAGCGAGTGCAAGGAGAAGAAGAAGAATACAAGAATAACGGGAAGATTAGGATAAAATGGAAATACAAGAAGAATAGGAGATTATAAGAAGAACAAATGAAAATATGAAGAACGAGAAAACAAAGACAATAAGGGAGAGACAAAAACAGCAAGGGGAATAAAAGGAGAGCATGGGATATAAAAGAAGAAGTGATAGACAAAGAAAAAAGGGAGAATATAAGGGTATCAAGAGACAGAGAAGAAGAACCAAATATAAGAAGATTACGGGGAAGATAAGGTGAACAAGAAGAACGCAAGGGGTCCAAAGGGAAGACAAGAAGAACAAGGGGAATAGAGAAAGTCACAGGGGAAAAACAGAAGATAAAGAAAATGAGATTGAGACAAGGATAATAAGGAGAAAACAAAGTGAACAAAGGGGGGAATAATGGAAATTAAGAGAGGCAAGAAAAATATAAGAAAAGCAAGGGAAATATTAGGACAAGGGGAACACATAGAGAGCAAGAAGAAGACAATGAAAACAAGGGAAAGACAAGGAGAAGGAGGGGAATACTAGAATACTAGGAGGATAAAGTGAACACAAGGGGAATAAGAAAAATACAAGGAGATAAATGGGAATACAAGGAGAACATGGGGAATAGAAGAAATATAACAGGAATACAGAGAGAACAAGAGAAAGCCAAGGAGAGTAATGGAAACTAAGATCAACAAAGGGTAGATAATGAGTACAAGGGGAAGCGGAGGAGACAGGTAAGAGGGTTGCTATTTATCTAAGCTTAATTTTCCAAAGTTGCTCAATCTTACACAGTGAAAAGAAAGATGTAATTCTATGACAAAATTTGGATACAAGCTGAACAGAGGAATAAATACAAGGAGAACGAGAGTGATACAAGGAAAATAAAGAAAAGACCTGCAAGGAAAATGAGGGACGAAGATAAAGAACAAGGGAATACAAGGGAAAATTAACGAGAATGAGAGCAAGAGGAACAGAAGGAGAACAAGGGGAATAGAAGGGGAATAATGGGAATACAAGCATAACGTAAGCCATTCATATCTTTAAAATCTTTGTTTCTTTGTTCATTTTCATGAGGTATTTTTCGTAAATTGATATAACATTGTCAGGGAATTTTGTGGAGAATTTTCATGCATTGGCTCAAATAGAAAAATTTGGATCAACTCTTGAATAACGAATGTGCAATCAGAACATGAATGATCTTTTCTGAACCCATGTTGTTCCTAGTCTAAGGTATACATCGACTCTTGAAATGTCAGATTTCTCCAAAATTTTGGTAAATACAGTTTTTGCCTCATCTGGGAGCTCATTTCTTCTTGTTTTCAAAAATAAGATACATAACTTGTACCCATTATCTTAATAACTTCATAATTATTTGGACATTTATAATATAAGCCCACTATACTTTGTATACCTTACACCATCTTCAGTGTCTGTTTTCTCCTATTTCATATTCTCTGACATTTGTTATCCTTCCGACAGACAAAAAGTAGACTTATAATTTGGTAAAAGACTACATTGAGGTACTAAATTAAAACTTAAAAAATGTGGCTATGTTTTAATTTAAATTATTTTTTCAATCGATTATAATTGTTTTTTTTTCAAAACTATACATAAAATATATACTCTTTTAAAGTGCTTATATAATGTGACATCTTTTGAATGGTTCAAGATATATAAATAATTTTAGTTTTTAATATTCTCCATACGTAGGGGATCATTTTGGCGAAATAAGTTTTACTCTTTGTCAATTTCTAATGGAGTTAGGTCGGTCAAAAATTGTGTTATTATTATTATTATTTTCAAATTTCCTGTGGGCCTCCAAATTCGATTTTCAAGTTTGATTTATGTAAATTGTTTATTGCTATGTACCGAAGTAAAGGGAAGCTAAGAGATGGAGCTTAAACTGAGAGGATTCAATCCGGAATCGGAATTGGAATTGGAATCCGGCGTGGCTTAATGGATAGAGCGTCAGCACGTAGAGCTGAAAACGCAGGTTCGAATCTCGGTGCCGGAGAGAATTTTTCTCCGCTCCACCGATTCTTCATTATATAAATTGTTTAGTTTACTCCCAAGAATCATGTTACCAAAGTCTGAAAGACGTTAAGGAAAAAATGTGGACTTTTATCTTAAGAGTCGATGTAACTACTTTAATATACTCTATTTTCACTTATTATGTTTAATCTTTTTGTTACAGTAATATAAAATGAGTTGAACTAAAAATTATTATTTTCAGTGCGATTGCCGTTTTAAAACATATAGCGTTCCTAGATATATTATTCTTTGTGTCCATTTTACTGATATATTGTAGTACAGTATGTCTGCCAGCATAAGTTTATTACTAGGGCAAGGCATTTAATGACCTATGAATTGGTAAAAAATGCAAATTAAAAAATGCATTTATGACCTAAAAAAATACAAAAATGACCTAAAAACAAAAAAAAATGACCAATAAAAAGTAAAGCATTGCCAATGAACATACTTTTAATTACGTTAAGTACTCACTTGATTACTGAACTACATAAAATTAAAAAAAATACATGTTACAGTACCTTGTATTGCTTCACATATTTTCCCACAAAATGGCGAAAACGTTGAACACGAATCCCCCAGAAGCATTTGCTGTAAGTTTACACTGGATTTATTTTCAAGTCTCTGCAGGCCACGTTTATGTTTCTCCCTTGACATGTGTTGTTCTATCGTAAACGTTTTTTCAGCAGCCACTCTCACATCGCAGATCTTGCAGAATAAAATACGACCGTCCGTTGAAAAAATATTTTATCCATATTTTGAAACAAATGCCTTTAATTTAACACTAGCACTTTCCTTTACTTTAGGCATTTTGCTCTTGATCTGTTCACACAGACGACTAGAAACAACTGACCACCTCAATTAACAGCATAACAATGCCAGTTTACCTGGAGAAAGGAATCTCTGTGGGAGTGTGGGTAAATTCCTAGAAGTGGGCAAGTTCATTATGCCTTGAAAAATAGGGGTACAAGCTAGCATACGCTCTAAGAATTTGAATAAAATTCCTAGAAGTGGGCAAGTTCATTATGCACATACCTTGAGAAATAGGGGTAGAAGCTAGCAAACATCTAGGGGAGAGCCGGGTAGTATCGGACATGGGTAGTATCGGACAGTGAGTTTCTTTCATCTACCACACGATGATAGTACCTGATTGATATGGTTAAGTTTCTGTGATGTCGCATAGATAAACGTAACCATGTCATTCAGGTACTACCATATGGTGGTAGATGAAAGAAACTCACTGTCCGATATTACCCGATGTCCGATACTACCCGACTCTCCCCTATTTAATTCCAAGAAATTGTATTGACAAGGAAAATACTGAATTATAATAAAAATCTCAAATCAAATACAAATAATGTCACAGCCTTCCTGAAAAGTGTAAAAAAAATGCTCAAAATGACCTAAAAATTGCTAAAAAATGACATATCCGTAAGATAGGTAAGAAAATGCAAAAAAATGCCCTAACGAATTGCTTTTATTTAACCCGGTTTTTAATGTCATACATTTCCATATATGCTAGCAATGTTTAAACCTTCATAAGAAAATAATGCAAAATCATTAATTGCCTTGCCCTATTTAGTACATTCAGGAATTCCATTTTTCATTTCATAGGAGAATATTTAATTACGCCTGCCTTTAGCCTATGCTTTGGTTTTCTAGTTCTTAATGAATTATTGGTTTTCCTTATAGTGTAATAGAACATTCCTCATTTCCAGCTAGGCATATATTTCTCTCCATATAAACATACATATTCAGATTAACTTTCCTGCCTTTATTAAAATTATAATTACATAAAGGCACAGGTTGGTTGAAAGTTGTCCAGTAATCTTTACCCGGAGGCATAACATTGGAATAATATAGTAGGCCTAGGCTCCTACGTGAATTACCTACAATACGAATCGAAGAATGCCGTTCACGTTGAAATGACTTCATTGCTGTTCCCTCTGTGCTATACTTCAAAGTTTTATGTTTTAATTTTCATACTGAAATTCTTTAAACTGGCTTTGGACAGATACACGTAGGCGCCATTGATTTTAAGCGCATTCTCTGAATACGTGCTCCATTTCTATTTATAGCTTCGGAATGTGTCTCATATTCTAATTGGCTCTGGGTGGGATTGCTGCCAGTGTATACAGTAATTGCTTCAGCTCGTCTAATGACATTTGACACCGCCTGTATTGATAATTTTCCAGGGTTGAAAGCGAGAACTGTCCAAATGAATTCTTCTTGGTATGCACAAGTGATATATATGTCTGGATTTACATACTGGCTTTCCAAAACGAATGATAGATATGTATATTAAATTCCCACACTTGATATGAACCATATTTTGTGAATGTTATTGCTACATGTAGTTTCTGAAATAAACAAGCACAAATGACAATTAAATGTATAGATGTCTCAAAAGTCATTGTCTCCGTGCATACTAATGCATAACAGATTGCTTTCAAACTGAATTCAGATTTGATTGTTGGCATCACTGCATACTTATTCTTATGTCGGTCGTAAGTCAGCTGCTTGGTATAAGTTTTGTCTTATATAACCTACACACATTTTGTCAGTCTTAAGTCAAGTCATTCATACAAGATCTGTGCTATATAACGGTTTGTAATATCAGACAAGTTTAGCTGAGAAAAAGAATTTACATGCCTCAACTGTGGTGAAAGTTTGACAGTGATTATGCCAAAATTCGCAATGTGAATGCTAGTTTTCTTAATGCGCCGTTACCAGTTCGGCAACATTGAGGAAATTAACTCACATTACTGGAACCGCTGTAAATGCTTCACGTTCCGGACTGCCACAAACAGCTAGTAACGGGTGACATACATACAATTTGTTAATTAGATATCTGTAAAAAGTCGTAAGTTAACAAGCAAGGCATCTGATGAATTAGAGGTACCTATCCCGAAAGAACGTGCAGAGAATGTTAAAATACTTTAAATTGATATCACATCGTCAATTAATAGTTACTTCACGCACTGCACAAAGACTATTGTGGTAGGCGAAAGTAATTCTTGAGTAATTTGTAATGCGTGATGTAGGTGTACATAAATGACAGCGTATAATGCGAGAATTATACAATATAATTGGATAATGTAAAGCGCAATCGATAGAATATTTCTTTTTTTTAATGCATAATTAATAAAGAAGTAGTAGCAAAACCACTAGGTTCTTTGCTTACGCATAAATACTTAACAACAAAGAGGAAAACTAAGTGGAATAAAACCACTAAATCAAAATTCAGTGGTAATAACATCAAATTTATAATAAAGAAAAACCAGTCAATAAACTAAAGCCTAATGATCAATGATTGATTTAGGTGTCCTCAATTTGGTGAACTGTCGAGGATCATAACTGCCTAATGATGAGATAAAAGGATTGTCAATGGAATGAAGTTTCTGATAGAAGTGTCTTGTAGTTCGTAGAAGATGAGTGTGCAGATAATCAATCTGTAGATCTTCATGAACTTGTATATTGCTTGTAAACCAGTCGCAGGCATGGATAATCCAGAGAGCTCTATTTTGTGTTGTTTGTAGTGGCTTGAGTGTAGTCCGAGGTGCATAAAACCGAGCAGCAAAAGCATAAGTAAGGATTGGAAGAATTAATTGTCTATAGAGATTTTTCTTCTGTTTCAAGCTGAGCACGGGAGATCGTAGTAATAAATAAATTTGAAAAGTGCGCGCAGTAGCTTTAACGGCGGTACATTTGATGTGTTGTGTCCAGAGTAAGCGTTTATCCAGAATGACTCCGAGATATTTAATTTGATCAGCATATTGTAGACATTGTCCATATAATGTAATTTTACTATCCGGTACTTTGGTGCACTTGGTGAAAACTATGGATTCGCACTTGTCAGTGTTGATTTGAATTCTCCAGCACAGGAACCATCGTTCAATGAAACTCACATGTTTTTGAATGGCAGCAATAGCTTCATTTGGATGAGATTTGGTGTAGTAAATTATGGTGTCGTCAGCATACATAAATGTTGTTGTTTGTAGAGATGTGGGTAAATAAGAAGTATATATGCAGTAGAGGGTAGGGCCAATCACAGATTCTTGAGGAACTCCACCATTTATGTGATGCACATAGAAAGATGGCCGTCAACTTTAACACAATAAGTCCTTTGACGAAGATAACTCGCAATAAGTTTTGTCAGAGCATCTGGAAAATGGGGGAGTAATTTATAATGTAGTCCATAGTGCCACACGGAGTCAAACGCTTTTGCAATGTCCAGTAGAAAAGCTGCAGTATAATATTTATTCTTAAAGCCTTTTGAAATTTCTTCAACCAGAGCCAGAATGTTGTAGGTTATATTTGTATTCTTCTGAAAAGCCATAGGATAATTTGGGATACTATTGACAGCATGGATAAGTAGTCTAGAGAGAATTATTCGTTTCAACACTTTGCCATGAGTGTCTAATAAACTAATTGGACGTCTATTCTGAGGTATTGTAGGATCTTTTTCTTGTTTTGGGTATAGTTGTTACACTCGCGTGCTTCCATACTGTTGGTGAAGAATGAAGACTGAGAAAAGCATTAAAAATTTTGGTAACATGGAGAATTGCTTTGCTGGGCAAGCTTTTGAGAGAGATATTTCGAATTTTGTCATGGCCAGACGATTTCGAGGATTTTAGACGTTTGATGATTCTTTAAACTTCTGAAGGTGATGTAGGGTGTATGACTGCTGTTGGTGTTTTAAGCAGAAAGTTGTTGACTTCACTAATGATTCTATTATTCTGTTTAGAGCAGGAAGGATGAACTGAAGCGGGCGAAAACTGTGGCTTCAAATGCTGCGCAAGAACTTAGATTTACCTCTGGGATCGTAAACTGGCCCGTTAGAACTTTCAATAGGTTTTTGTCTGGAGTGCTGAGAAGGTTTTTTAAGCCTCTTGGTTATACCCCGGTTGTTGTTTGAAGAAGCCGAATCTCTGACATCTTTTTAAGATTTGTCCAGTCTTTGGCAGAGAGCAAGCCTATGGACCCTGTTTTTAGATTATTATATAGATTTTTTGAAGCCTCAGAACGGGTATGTTGCCACATTTTCCTTGCTCTGCGTTTTGATTTTATTAATTCCAAGAGATCCGGATTACATTTTCTCCTGTTGGTTGGCGATTCTTTATAAGTAGAGATACGAAGAGCATCTTGAACTATACTGATATACATTCCAACAGCTAGGTTAAGGTCATTTACATTTACGACAGATGGATTATAAGAAAATGAATTGGATAAGTAATCCAATGTGTAGTGGTCTTCTCAGTCTTCGAAAAATTGTAGATGCAGGAATATGGTCAGGATTAACAGAACAGGATTATGATCTGACGTTAAAGCATATATAGATTCAATAAACATAGGAGTAAGGTTGCTATTGATTAGAGCAATATAAATTATATCTGGTCTATTCCTGTTATTGTAAGGATAATGGGTGGGGTTGTATGGCGCTATCACCATATACCCATTTTATGTTGCGTGGGATTCTAGGATTTTGCCTCGGTTATTAGTTAATTGAGAGTTTCAGAGCGTATTCTTGGCGTTAAAATCTCCGGCGTGTACATAGTTAGAAGCAGATTGATGAAGAATTTCAAGATCAGAAGGTAAGAGAGGCTTAGAAGGAGAAACATATATAGATCCAAGTTGAATCGTAGTTACATCATTCACGGGAATGGAAATAAATGTTCCGTCCATCTCAGTAAATGGAGGCGTCGAAACGGAGGTATGTTATACATGTATATGTATGATGTATATACATATAGAAACACACTAACATAGGAAAACAAAAACACACACAAGATTGCAACCTCATTCAAGAAATTAAATTACGACACCGCATACAGAGCAAATAATACTCTACAAAAACATCTCAACACACATACAACACAAACAAACAAACACAACCACACAGGCGTATACAAACTAAAATATAATACCTGCAACAACTTCTACATAGGACAGGCAGGCAGATCATTTCAAACACGTTAGAGCCATAACAAAATTACAAAACACTTCCACATATGCAGAAAACATCACAAATGCTAACCACACATACAGAGACATCAACACAGACATGGAAATTTTACACATCCAACCAAAAAGCCAGAAACTAAACACACTAGAAAAATATGAAATATACAAACACACAAAAACACATCCAAATGAAATTCTCAACACACAACTCAGTTTCAGAACACACTCTTTGACTCCACATTACACTACAGAAACACACCCCCACAGGAAACAAAACAAAAGGCGCCAAGACCAACAACTACCAGGTCTGATGATGGCCGATAGCAGGCCGAAATATGTTAACAAGGTAACATCAAATTTAGCACGTGAAAGATATATAATACTTTTTCCAAAGTGATATAGTGTTAAAAGTTGTGTAATCAAGATGTATAATGAAATAATAAATGTTTTATAGAACGCAATATGTAGGCTATCTACGATGTGGATTATTGGTTATGACTGAGTTATGATTTTCAGATACACACTTACCTCTCTTGGCCTTTAGGAAATCTGAAGAATGACAAATTCGGAGATTTAAACTTGTTGTTACTGCAATTTACAGCACTGCACACATTACCTTTATTCCGACGCATATTCAAAACGTTATTATAACATCTCGCATCCCTTAAAAGCACGTGCTGACTGTATCAACCCTATGACTTGTGCCTTGCTTGCCGCTTAGGCGCTAGTGTCGCGAATGTTGGCAAAAAAAGTGTTGAAGTTGCGTGACTGTATGTATTAGACTGTAATGGAATGGTGTACTTTCCCTGAAGCTCCCCGCGCTACAGATTCCTCTACCGGTCGCCTCTGCACTCCCCTACAACCTACAAAATCCCTTTATCTTTACGCGTAGGCAATACCGCGGTCTCTCAACTCTGGTTTCATGAGTACCATGAGCGCTAGGGGAGAACCCCCTCTGTACAAAGCACTACCACCAGTAACTAATGACCACATATCACGGTGTCCAAGTTCGGTTGCGGCCCACAGCCGACTCTACAGCGGAAAAAATCCGAAACACGGGAAAGAAACGGAAATGATGATGGTGACGATGATGATGATGATGATGGTCAAATGAGTCCGAGGTCTAACGCCGAAAGTTAACCAGCAATATTATTCTGCTTCAATTGTTTAAGAGAAAACCTCAGAAAAAACTTAAGTAACTTGTCCAAATTGAACTTGGATCCGCCGTTTCACGGTCAGACATGTTAATCATTACTCCAAAGCAGTGAACGTCCATTCATTGCTATACAGCGGTGGTCGTCAGCACTAGCTGAAATAAGTTACGGGTAAGCAGTGCATGGCAACATGCACCCTCGTGCAGGAGGAAGCGTACTCGCCGGCAGCCACGAAAGCACGCTGGTGCTGTAAGAGACCTGTAGGTAAGAGATGCTAGCCCGAGAGTGCAGTGTTCTGATGACCGCTGCTATACATGAAGAGAGTGTGTATATGTTGGTTACATACCTGCATAATATACTTGGGAGAGTTCATTTTAATCAATGGTGGTTGCAACATGTTAAATGCAGTTATTCAGATGTGCTTCGACATGAATGCGTACTCAGAACATACTTAAAGTACAGAAAGTTAATAAAATCTTGACATTAATCACATTTAGACGGATGATTAACAATAATATTTGAAGGATATTCTCATATGCTTATACTAACTATTCTAGATAATTGTTAATTTATTTGTTAAATTTATTTATACACGCTTTAACATCTGCGATGATATAGCGTGTTCAGGATCTGTGGATATACTAGTACGCCGTTGTTAATAATATTATTGAGTTCCTGTTTCGATGGTGTGTTGTAGGTGGCTTGTGTTGATATAACTGATATTGTTAATTTTCTGTCCCTCGAAATAGCTCTTTAATGTTCTTCTCACCTTTTATTTTAATGTAGTATTATTGCTATATAATTATTGTTATTGTTATCATTATTATTACTATTATTATTAAAATTATTATTATTATTACTATTATTATTATTATCATTATTATTATCATTATTATTATTATTATTATTATTATTATTATTATTATTATTATTATTATTATTATTATTATACTTTTGAAGAGGTGGAAAAACTGAAGTATCTTGGAGAAAAGTAACAAAAATATGACATTCGAGAGGAAATTAAACTCAGAATGAATACGGGAAATGCCTGCTATTATTCGGATAAAATGCTTTTGTCATCCAGTCTGCACTCTAAAAAGTTGAAAACTAGAATTTATAAAACAGTTATATTGCCGGTTCTTATATATGGTTGTGAAACTTGGACTCCCACTCTGAGAGAGGAACAGAGACTAAGGATGTTTGAGAATAAGGTACTTAGGAAAATATTTAGGGTTAAGAGGAATGGTTGGGAGTGCATTAATCTTGCTTAGGATAGCGACAGATGTCGGACGCTTATGTGAAGGCGGCAATGAACCTCCAGGTTCTCTGAAAGTCATTTATTGATTATTATTATTATTATTATTATTATTATTATCATTATTATTATTATTATTATTATTATTATTATCATTATTATTATTATTATTATTATTATTATTATTATTATTATTATTCACAATAAATAGTCCGGCCGTTTACCAAACCCTTCAAAATGATATTAACTCTATTGAACTTTGGTCTGACGATAATGGAATGAAAATTAATGAAACAAAACCTTTTGTCATTTCGTACTCACGAATAACTACTTCGATAAAAATGTAATTATTCTCTTAATAACGTCTGTATTATTAGGGAAAATTCTATTAAAGATCTTTGTGTATTACTTGATTCTAAATTATATTTTCATGATCATGTTCAATATATTTATAATCATTCCGAGACAATGCTTGGTTTAAGGTCTACAACTTATTCTTTTTCTATTCCTGCGTCTCTATTAATTCTATACTTTATTTTGGTTCGATCTAAACTTGAATACGCATCTGTAGCCTGGAATTCCATTACCTCAACTGATTCGATGAAATTGGAAAATATTCAATGAAAATTTATTTCCTTATGTGCTTTTCGATTTATATCCAATTACTCTGACTTTAATTGTGAGATTAAATGTAAATATTTTAACTGTTGTAGCCTTTATTCTAGACGTCAAAATCTTGATTATCAATTTTTTGCAAAGTTATCATGGGTGATATTGATTGTGAGTCTGTCATAAACAATATCAACCTTCGTATTCGTATAAAGGGTTTATGATTGTAAAAGAAAATTTTAAAACACAAATTCAAAATCTCTTTCTCCAGTCTGTAGATGCATAAAATACGTCAATTTTGCATGGGAACAATTTAGATCTTTAGATCCTTTTAAAGTATAGTTTCGTTTATTAGTATTTACTGTCTTTGTTCTCACATTCATTTACGTATGTTTTTCTTGATTTAAGATATTATTTTATTTATTCTTGCACCTTTGTATCTTCTGTTTGTGTATTGTCCTGAATTATAATTGGCCTCTGGCTGTTGTTCAGCACACAAATATTATTAAATAAATAAATAAATAAATAAATAAATAAATAAATATGTAAGTAAATTATTATTATTATTATTTTATTACTATTAGTATGTGAGCATTGGCTGTAATTCGTAATTTATTTCATATCTTTCAATAGACACTCTTAGTCCTGACAGTAAATATTTGTTTATCCTAATTCCATTTCTCTAATTCCTGTGTATATATATATATATATATATATATATATATATATATATATACTGTATATTTTTAGTGGCTTATTTTACGACGCTTTATCAACAGCTCAGGTTATTTAGCGTCTGAATGAGATGAAGGTGATAATGCCGGTGAAATGAGTCCGGGGTCCAGCACCGAAAGTTACCCGGCATTTGCTCATCTTGGGTTGAGGGAAAACCCCGGAAAAAACCTCAACCAGGTAACTTGCCCCGACCGGGAATCGAACCCGGGCCACCTGGTTTCGCGGCCAGACGCGCTGACCGTTAGTCCACAGGTGTGGACAATTCCTGTATAGACCGTACATAAAGTCATAGGGTCTTCCTCAAATTTCATATCAGTTTTTTACTATAAAATATATTATGTCGCCATGTTGGAAGACCCAGTCGCGTCGGGGAAGTTGCGCGCGCATCTAGTGCGAAGGAAGGTGCGGCGTGATGCGGAGCATAAGGAGCAAAGGAGGGAATATCTGGAAGTTTGGCAAAGCCACGCAAGCCGATTGTTGTAGAAGCTACGCGACGCAGTACATTCGAGAACGTGTAATCTAAAAAATAAAAAAGGGGCAAGTGAGCCAGAAGTGTCAGTTTAGTTTGGTCAGTCAGTTTGTGAATCAGCAGCGAGCGAGTAAGGAAGCCAACCTTCGAGACCGGGGTTCGACGTGCAGTGAACTTGAGTGAGTAACTGTGGCAGCGTCCGGGCGGAAGCAACGCGTCCGGAAGTCTTGGGTTCGAAGTGCAATGAACTTTATCTGAAAGTCTTTGGTTCGACGTACCGTGAACGTGAGTGAGTGAGCTAGAAGAACTAGCCAAGGCGAACGAACTGTGAACTGAGAACTGACGTTTTGTTTTGTACATAGTGCTTTGTGAACATTAATTGAGCTTAGGAGTACATTGTTGTTCTTCTCAATAATCCACGTGAATAGTCATTGTCGTTCTTTGGAGTGCAATAACGACTACTGTGTTGCAGTGTTCAGTGGAATACCCATTGTTGACGGGTGTGTGATTAAAATTAGAAATAAAAACCACATTGTTGTTTAATAAAAGTTACAATATGTATTGACATTTTTGTTACACTCAAATTTCCAGCCCTATATTAACACTACGCAAATATATTCTTTTCTGACGTATTATCCTGTATCTGCATACGTTTGTGTAAGTAATCCAGTCATAGCAATGAAATTTGTTGAAGAATTTTTATAACTTTCATTTCAAATAATGTTACTATTAACACACATTTGATCACCATGTATTAATTTTACTACTGACACATCGTTTTCAATTAGCTTCACTTCTTACCACCTACTATTTAAAAAAATAGTCGCACCTAGCCTTATTTAACTCCGATGACGGACTTTCTCTAAATAGGAAGGCGTTCATTTCCAGTTAGTTTCTCTCAGAGTTCTGATGGACAAATTTGCTGTTGGACAGAAACTGAGTACTTCCTTATCCTATTGCCATTTCACTAGTACTATAAAGGTAAGCGTTTACTACATTGTATCGCACTCCTCGTACGCATTACACGCAAAGCATATTTTAAGTGCGTCTGCCATTTTGGCGCGACGCTGGACATGGCACAACATAATAGTAACAGTTGAGCAATTAAAATTGATTTATTAAAGAAGGCCATGATCACATGCATCGGAAAATTTGCTCATCCGGGAAACGTGGACGGATTTACCGAGAGCCGATGCGAGCGATACGATGTAGTGAACGCTGTTACATAACAATTACAGTAAAGATTGTCATTTTCCTATCCGTGTGATTCGTCCTATGAGTGCGATACGATGTAGTGAACGTTTAACTTAATACCTCGCTGCTATAGTCTTTTGTAAAATCTCTGTTAGAGAAAAGGAACATTTCAAATATTATTTTCATTGACACCAACAAAATGATCAATATTATCACCGTAATGGCGAAAGTGTTAAAATAAATTCCTAGAAAGCGTTGGAGGTTTATTTATACAAGAGAAGAAATACCACAGGTTTCTCTGCTTTTTTTTTCTTTTATAAATTTAGAAAAATTTGATATGTTTCTTTTTCCAAGGAAAACCATTGTCAGACGGTGGTAGTAAATGAGACAGCTGAATTGTGTTCGATCAATCAATCCTCTTGAAAGTGCTTTGATGGCCTTAGATAACTTCAACACAGCCTCACAAGAGGGTATATTGTACTGATCGCATTACCCTTGAGCCATGCCCACGACCACGGCCGTTCACCTAGTACGTCACTTCATCCGTCAGAGCGCTCTCAGACGTCACAGTATAGATAGCGCTATCAATCCCTTCATTTGTTCTTTCCCAAATAACCCTATTGGCCGTTCATTACGTCTCACGAGGGTAGAGGGGGAGAGAGTTTACCTGTTTTAATGGAGATACACGGAGCGTCACTCGGGTTCCGGTACGCGGCAGATACACTTAACAAGACTTAAGCTCTGGTACGCGGGAGATATACGGAAACAGTTGGCTCAGATTCAAGGTCTCGTAAGCGGCAGAAACATTTAACAAGATTTAGGATTTTGGTACGCGGCAGATATAGACAACGTGACTCGGGCTTTGTACGTGTTGGAGATAGATCAGTGGAGTAGTTATATTGCGTCGTGTGTGTTTGGGATTTTAGTGGATTGTAGTTTGAAACATCGCTTGCTTGTGATACGTCTTGGGGGCAAGTTTTAGTATTTGCATCGAGTAACATATTTGTGAGATATATGTCTTTGAGGTAAATTGTATTTGGGAATTATGTAATGAGATTTGATTTGAAACGTGAGTTCATGTTCCGAGACGGTTAGAGTGATAAAGCAGCGGTTACGGTCTCACATTTTGTTTTGTGTATTCCCTGCTCCATTTGATTATTGATTTCCTTCGCCGCTATTTTGTTATCATATGCGTCGAGTTTTGTTGGTATTTAAACGATCCCTGAGATTGGAATTATCGTCCGTTACTTATTACGTGTATCTGTCTCCATCCCTCTCTCTCTCCGTTGGGTGTTCATTTTGTAAAGTGCAAAGATTTGTGTTAGTGCAATTTGCACAGAGTATGTGAGCAATATGTGCAAGGGTAATGTATAGTAATCACTCATGTGATGTCTTATGCTGGGTAGAGTTTCTCTCTTATTGAGTGTATATGTATTTATAGTTTGGTTACTCAGTTTGAGTGGTATCTATGCTCGAAAGGATCATGTATTAAGTTAATGTGCCGGCTGAGTGTTGTGTTCAGATTCATACTCAGATAGTTAAAATATATATATACTTTTAAAGAGTGGTTCATGAACATATGGCTAATAGGTTAGTCACTGATTGTCGAGAGACGGCCATATTGGATTGTTTAATCACTTATAAGTGTGTTGGCCTCAGCCTTGTGATACTTACATGATTTACATATCTTGGGGATATCATTTCAGATTAGTTTGTCCTATTTTCACTCACCCATTTCATATTTATTGTTATTTAATTTTTCATTTATGTACATTGTTACTTATTATTGTTAATTATATTTGTTTTACAAATTCACACTATTCATTTCTAAAAGTCTTCCACTGCGCACATCCAATCCTTCCAATGTGCCCTCCACCTGGCGAAAGCAGCCAATATAAGAAAGACAAAGAGGAAGAGTGGATGATCGTACCGCCGCCGCCCTCCAAAACACCCTCGAAACTCGTGTATAGGATGCAACTACCCCACATAGTAAATTAGTGAGTGGCGTTACTGTATAGATCTTGAAACTCGGCATGGCATTCCATGATAGTAAGGGCTACTCAGGTGGCTTGCTCACTGAAAAAGTGACAACAGAGGAATTAATATCTAATAACACGGGCATGAAAGAAGCAGTACAGGTTGCAGACGAACTTAAATGGAATTGGGGAGGCCACGTAACTAGGGTGCGTGACACCCAGTTTACGTACAGAGTGACCATGTGGGACCCCAGGATTGGGAAGCGGAGTGCAGGAAGACAGAGAACCAGATGGGCGGATACATTCGCACAGAGAGCGGGGAAGAAGTGGACGAGCCGCGCAAGAAGCAGATCAACATGGAAAGAACTGTCGAAAGAAACATCAATCGGTGGAAAGTGAAATGTATGCGCGGCAGAATCAGTGAATAACGATCGTAATCCAGTGAAAGTGCATCATACCCAACACGAGAGACGATGAACAAGAGAACAAGGTGGAACAATCTCTAGGCTATCTTACCTAAAGAGTGAATCAGAGCTACCCTGCCTACGTGCAGAAGGCCTTAGCCCTCAAGGGATGTCATGGGCTAAATTCTAAATTCTAACTTCCAACCAATCTCAGCATCCGAACGATATATAAAATAGTATGGAACTGTCCACACTTGACATTGGCATGAATGCTACGTTTGTGTTTTTAATTACTGCGGTTCAATATTTGATTTCAGTTAGAAGTGAAGACACTGCCTTCAAGAACTGGCTCTCTTCCTTCCCTTTTCTATTACTTGAAGTGGTGGACTTCCTTCATAACAAATACATAATTATTGCTGTACGTGCATTTGAAGACTCTAAATGAGTGCTGTGGAGCAAGGAATGTTCGACAATTATAAAAATCAATACTGAATAGTCACTTGAATATTTTATTGAAAGAACTGGAGTAGATAATATATTCGGGGAATGTAGAGAAATTCATGGAACTATGAAAAAATTAAATTCAGCCTCAAAAGATTTGCGGAAATTCAATACTTTGCAGGATGACATCAAATTCCTCCAAGAGCGTGAAAAATTGCCTACGTAATTATAATTTAGTGCAACCTCGTCTGCTCAGGCGGTATTTTATTGTTGGCTACTGAGCATACCACTGCCGTCAGAGCCCGTACTTCCACTCCACACCATCCCTCCCACCCTCCCCATCGTTTCTCGAAAATTCATATCCGAACCGGTTTCCTGACGGTCTCACAACACTATATATTCGTTCGCGAAACTTTAGACAGTTGACTCAAGGACAATGGCGAACAACTCAGCAGCTCTTACGAAGCATGTAGTCCACACCTGTGGAGTAATGGCTAGCGCGTCTGGCTACGAAACCAGGTGACTCGGGTTCGTTTCCCGGTTGGTGCAAGTTACCTGGTTGAGGTTTTTTCCGGGGTTTTCCCTCAACCCAATATGAGCAAATGCTAGCTAACTTTCGGTGCTGGACCCCGGACTCATTTCACCGTCATTATCACCTTAATATCATTCAGACGCTAAATAACCTAAGATGTTGTTACAGCGTCGTAAAATAACCTACTAAAAACGCAGCATGTTTCGGCTCACGACTAAAAGAGAGCAACGTTGGCATTGCAAGCATTGGGATGATCTGTTCTCGTATACTGTCGCCCTGGGTGGAGCAGGCGGCATAGAGCCGGCCCTTTGCGCCCGAGGTTGCTAGTTCGAAATGTTATAAATGTTATGTTTATTTAACGACGCTCGCAACTGCAGAGGTTATATCAGCGTCGCCGGATGTGCCGGAATTTTGTCCCGCAGGAGTTCTTTTACATGCCAGTAAATCTACTGACATGAACCTGTCGCATTTAAGCACACTTAAATGCCATCGACCTGGCCCGGGATCGAACCCGCAACCTTGGGCATAGAAGGCCAGCGCTATACCAACTCGCCAACCAGGTCGACTGCTAGTTCGATCCCGGTCCAGGTCGATGACATTTAAGTGTGCTTAAATGCGAAAGACTCCTGTCGCTAGATTTGGTGAACTCGTGCGGGAAAAAATATATATACAGCGTATTCCGAATCTCAACGGGGCGGTGGACAACAATGACGTCACGGTGCAGCATAATAGAAACAAAACTGCTGGACGATTCGATAGCTGTCATGGCGGCTGTACAAGTTGTCTGTGCTACGCTAACAAGATTTTGCGAAATTTCCGAACTGTCATCTCGTTCAAAGAAAAGAGAGCATAAACAATTTATTTCTTGAACTAGTAGTAATAACTGGTCCATTGACATGTTCGCTCATAAGCCATTAACATATTGTTTTTACGTTGTGTTCATTACAAACAATACAGCAGAACTAAAGCAGAACACACCGCCATGACAAAACAGTGCACGATGTCATTCATCTGCTAATTCCCGCCCTATACAAGAACCAATCAGATTCACTGATGGCGGCTGATGGAGACTGCCACCACCTCTGCAAGCTGATGGAACCGTAGAATCAATATCACAAGTGCAATGAATTTTAGTGACACGAGTAAAAATTCAAGTGTTTCGGGAAGTAATTTAACTAGATTAGTGGGAAGGAAGATCAGTGCCGAGAGGAGGAGTGAAATTGTTTCTATGAGTGCAAGGGCTGAAATGGGGAGAGGTGAAGAAAAGAAAAAGAAAGACAAGTTTTTAACATAAAAGGGTGAAGTGAATGTTTCTGGTCCAAAGATGGCTAAGTAAAATAAATAGTGAATTAGAGGAGTATAATAGGAAGTTAAGTGAGACGATAGAGATAATGAAAATAGGTAAGGAGTATGGTGGAGGAGGCTAGCTAGGATAGCAAAGTATAATATGTAGAAAATTAATGAGATCTGAAAATGGAATGTACACAAGAAACATACATAATAACGAACATATTGGACAATGGTGTAGTAAGATTTAGTAACAATTATTATTAGAAACTGTGTGTGTTCGATATAAGTGAACTGGAAATCAAGAAAGGAGTTGTAAAATTTTCGATTTTGAATGATCTAAATTAAGTCGTTAGGATTAAAGGTGGGAAGACTGATCAATTTAAATGGAGTTGAAAGTTAAATTATAAGAGCGTCTACAAAAGGTATATCTGTAATGAATGTAATTGTGGCATCGGATACAAAATTGTGAGGTCCACGTTACATGGATGTAAATGTTGATATCAAATATATACACTAGTGTCCAAAAGTTAAGCATAATTCGTAAAACAGAGAACTGAAAGGGAAAACGGTGAGCAATCGCCATAAAAATTTATCACAGTGTGTGCCGCATCGTACTTGTGCTCTGTGCATAGGAAGGGGGTACCTCAACCTCCGCCTGCCCTCCGAGTAAACACGTGTTTCGAAGGTAAGCAAACAGACCCAATGCGACTCATTCGTTCTTGTTCTCTCATTGTGAACAGAGGGTAGTTTCTTATACAGGATAGCAGCAACATGCCACAGAGACGCCAACTGGACCCTGTTTTGAAGGGTAGAATTATCGGACGTCTGGAAGCAGGTCAGACACAGACCGAAGTCTCTCGAGCCCTGAATGTGGCACAAAATATCATTTCCAGGCTTTGGCGACGGTTCGAAGACATAGGAGATGTTCGTCGTATGCCTGTACAAGGTCGCCCATGGGTCAAAACGCCGCAAGAGGACCGATATTTGACCTTAACAGCACGACGTAATCGGACGATGCATGCAAGACAACTGTTTTCTGAGCTTGCAGTTGCCTCAGGCGTTCGATTTTCGAGGCAAACTTTAAGCCGAACGACCAGCAGTGTGTGACCAGCTCACTCGAGTACACATAAGGAACCGTTTACAGTGCAGTCGGCAACATCAACCTTGGACTTTGGATGAATGGAGGAACGTGCTGTTTACAGACGAGTCCAGATTCAGTTTGACTAATAGGTAATTCCCGTCTCACAATAATCTGGAGGGAACGTGGAATCAGGTTTCATCCCACAAAAATCGTGGAAAAACGCCCATTTTGTGGTGGTGACGTACTCGTGCGGGCAGGCATCATGTTCAATGGACGTACAGATCTTCACATCTTCGCAGCTGGTACTGTAAATGATCAGAGGTACAGAGACGAGGTATTGGAACGACATGTGCGACTTTTCAGAGGTGCAGTTCGTCCAGACTTCATCTTTATGGACGACAATGCACGTCCGCATAGAGCCAACCTGGTGGAGGAGTATCTTCAGGGGAAGATATCCGGTGCATGGACTGGCCAGCAATGTCCCTGGATCTGAACCCTATAGAGCATGCCTGGGATGCATTAGGAAGACGACTTGCAGCCCACCAGCCTCCACCGAAGACACTTCACGCCGTTCGCAATGCTCTTCGTCAGGAATGGAAACAGCTATCTGCAGAGCTCTTGAACCACCTGACAGAGGGCATGCCACGGCGCTGCGACGCCTGTTAGCCATGAGGGGTAACCACACCCCATATTAACCGCTTAGCATCATCTTTTTTGTGGACGTGATAGTCAGATTTTGTACCGTAATTGTGTAAAATGTGTCCCTACGCCACAATAAAACAAAATTTGCTGATATGTGTTACTCTGTTACATACCAGATCCTGTGTGATTCATTTGTACAAGTTTGGTGCCATTCTGATAGGTTGGGAACAAAATATTGAATTATGCTTAACTTTTGGACACTAGTGTACCATCATCATCATCATCATCATCATCATATAATTACATTGTATTTATTTGAATTCACATAATTTTCGTAAAAACGTTAGTTTTAATATTTATGGGATATACACCGTTTCCCGCTTAGAGGGATCGAGAAATAAGTGCTAATTTAAAGTATAAATAATGGTTTTATAACATAACTTTTTGAACAACTTTATGTAAAAACTCTCCGAGTTTCGGAGAATGGTCAGTGCAACTCGATGTGTGCGCCTCGAGCTACCCTGAAGACATCCGAAAGGTACTCAACTTTCTGCCAATGCTCCATAACATTTGTGGAGTGATACCGCAGCTGCAATTATAATGCGTTGTCTTAGTTTTTCCAAAGTGTCAACTGTACCACGTTGGTACACAACATTCGTCATAAAGTCCCAGAAAAAGGTCAATGAGCGTCAAGTCGGATAACCTAGGTGGCCAGGCAAGTGTTCTCCTCTTCCGATCAACCTATTGGGAAAGTTTGCATTCAATAAGCCACGCACTGCTACATAGTAATGGGTTGGAGCCCCACGTTGCTAAAAACCCGATCCTGGGGAAGTTTTTTTAGTAGTTTATTTTACGACGCTTTATCAACATTTTAGGTTATTTAGCGTCTGAATGAGATAAAGGTGATAATGTCGGTGAAATGAGTCCGGGGTCCAGCACCGAAAGTTACCCGCATTTTCTCATATTGGGTTGAAGGAAAATCCCGGGAAAAACCTCAACCAAGTAACTTGTCGCCACCGGGAATCGAACCCGGGCCACCTGGTTTCGCGGCCAGACGCGCTAACCGTTATTCCACAGGTGTGGACCAGAGGGAGTTGATCAGCAAAAAAATTTCTCCACATGTCCATATATATATTCCCTTTAATTGTTGCCTCGGTGAAGAAGAATGGTCCAATGACGGAATGTTCTACTGAATGGTGCCAGGCTCTTTTCCACGATAAACGTTAGTACGCATTCACATCAACATGCAACTGTTTTTAAACCATTGGTGCATAAACTTGGACTGTTTCTATATCTTGTCAGATGTAAATCAAAACAATATCTTCATCTGATTTATGTCTCGATCCCTCTAAGCGGTACACGGTGTATTTTACAGCGTATATTTATTTTGGCTTCCAACTAATCGTAGATCAGCCAGTGACGTCATATCGTTTTGGTCTTGTACGGTTCTTGGCTTGAAGAGACATTAGCAGATGGGCACAGATCTACAATCGCATCGGTAGGAGACAGAGAGGCAGACCGGCATCTAGATCGGCCGATTTCAAGAAAATCGCAGAGTACACTGGTCCAGGGCAGGAAGGACCCGGAGTGAATGGAAAAGGCCGCAGAATTCCCTATTAAAACAAACAAAAATGGACAAATCGTGCATAGAGTTCAAAATCTGTTAAGGGAAATCTGTACACCGAATTTTGACAAAAAAAATGAAATTTTGGTTTTTATCGTTTTTCGGTAGTTTAATATGTGGAAAGTGATAATGTGAGTTCATTTCTTCTAATTGTCAGTTACAGTCCTATCTTCAGCAAATATATCGTAGTAATTCTTAATGAAAAAAATGTTATTAATGAAATTTTTTTTTCTTGCCAACCGCTCAGTGGAATTTTAAATTTATTTAGCCGGTTGTGTACATAAAATTATATTACATATACCCTTTTTTTTCCTATATTTGAATCTTTTATCACTTCTGAGATAAGTGCACCCAAAAGAGAGGAATTTAACATTGCAAAATATGTGGAACATTTGTCACCATTTCACTTATTTTTTGTGACATTGGTATACTTTTCTCAGAAATTATTGTATCCAGAAGGCTGAAATTAATATACAATATCAATGTGATGACATTTTACACAGTGGGTTAAAAAGTAAAGTCCATTTCTATCTTCAGCAAAAATAAAAAAATAATAATAATTTGCAGTCATACTTAGTGCAATAAAAGATTAATGATTTTTTTTTGCCAACTACTCAGTGGAATTTTAATTTTATTTAACTAGTTGAATACTTCAAGTTATATGTTACATATGCCCTATTTTTTCTACATTTGCGTTTTTATAACTTCTGAGAAAAATGTACCTAAAATTGAGGAATTTAACATTGTAAGATATGGAAGTACAGACTCACCTTAAGTGAATTATCTCTGAGAAATTCTGTAGATCTACCTTGTATTACAATTGAATGGATGGCTGGAAGACGTGGTATGTTACATTTCCTCAAAACTGAATTTTTGCTTGAAACAGGGAGGTATGATTCTTCCGGTACGTCATGAAATTCCGTGATATTTGTAATAGGTACCAGTAGGTGACAATTAGAGATGAACAAAAACTAACTGCCGCTCTCGCTCGCTGTGTTCGTTGCACTTGTCTTTAGAATCTCGTCTCGTAACTCTCGTGCGCTTCGAGTCTCGCTCATCATTCTCAAAATAGCATTTGGTCGACGTGGAAAGAATTCGTAACTTTGAATAACATACATAATTGAAATAAATAACATTAGAGATGTTTTACTGATACAAAAAGACAAAAGAAAACAGTATCACAGTTATCAAAATGTTCTGGTTCTACTATCAGATATTACCTATGGTTAGGCCTATATAAATAAAAAATTCTCAAATAAATTTGAATTTCTAAGAAACAAAAAACATAGCGTCAAATAAAGCGTTTTTTTTTAGTTGAGATTGTATACTTGATCTCAAACATACGAAAAAATTCGTAGTCTTTTAATAAGGCCCTAGTAATTAAATAGAGATTGGGAAACGGATTACTGTACTGAAAGGTAGACATGTTGTTTCAAATAGGCTACTTGATTGTTTATACATATAACAGTTGCCAAAATAAATAAAATGTTCAGTCTGGTATAAACAAATGTGACGATTCAAGGCTGCTTGACGTTCGAGAGTTGATCCGATGTTTTGAACGTTTGCTTGCATGGAGTCGACGACAGGCAATACTGTCGTGCGGGTTTTCGGACTTACGGGCGCTGTTAGTCTTACATTCTCGCTTGTTGTTCATCTATAGTGACAATACTATATAATTGTGGTGCTGACACAGTGGAAAAACGTGGTATCTTGCCGAGCTCTGGTCATTACATCAGCCAGTGTTTAGTATTCAAGCAATTACCTTGTGTGGGGCAGCATGAATCGTTTGAACGTGACCAGGAGAGTTTAAATAAGGGTTGTGAATCATGTCAATGTTATCCTTATTGATAAATACCTCTTCCCATACTTAAGAATGTATTAATTACGTTGAGTGGAATAACGTGGTATGTAGTCAATTTAGTGCAGCTCCACTAATGTCCGTATGCCAGAGAACAAACCCTCCTCCTGTGAATTTACTAAAAGCGAAATACCACGTTCTTCCAGCCATCCATTCAATTAAAACACTCGTGTTTGTGTGTTCAAATGTGTGCGTTATGAGTCTAGATTGTACTGTTAGACACAATTGTAGCAGACAGTGGGCTTTCCTAAAGGGAGGAGTACAAGCACAACTAAATCATATCATGTGAATTAGCTCACAACATGAATTTCCAACGAGTTCTCTTTTTAGGAGGTCTTAGCTCTTCATGGAACAAAATAGATCATTCATTCATTCATTCATTTTTATTTATTTATTCATTTATTATTTATTTATTCATTATTTATTTATTTATTTCAATTTACTTTTATTTTATTTGTAATATTATTTCTTTTCCATTGAGAGGCTTGATAAAGATAAATTAAAGGTTGTGATAAGTGAAAGAAATATTTTGGAAAAGAATCTGATAAAGAATTCATTCTTAGCTCCCATAAAGTTTTCCATAACAATATTACTATTATCCAATCTAACAAAAACATATTCATTCATTTATGCATTCATTCATTCATTCATGCATTAATTCATTCATTCATAGTGTTCTGCCCAAGAGCAGGTCTTTCACTGCAAACCCAGCATTCTCCAGTCTTTCCTATCTTCTGCCTTTCTCTTTGTCTCCTGATATGATGCATATATCTCAATGTCGTCTATCATCTGATATCCTCTTCTGCCCCGAACTCTTTTCCCGTTCACCATTCCTTCCAATGCACCCTTCAGAAGGCAGTTTCTTCTCAACCAGTGACCCAGCCAATTCCTTTTCTCTTTCTGATCAGTTTCAGCATCAATCTTTCTTCACCCACTCTTTCCAACGCAGCTTCATTTCTTATTCTGTCTATCCATTTCACACGTTTCATTCTTCTCTATATCCACATTGCAAATGCTTCTAGCCGTTTCTCTTGACTTCGTCGTAATTTTCACGTTTCTGCACCATACAATGCTACACAACACACAAAGCACTTCACTAGTCTCTTCCTTAATTCTTTCTCCATGGGTCCGCAGAAGACGCTCATTTTTCTGTTAAAAGTTTCCTTTGCCATTGCTATTCTCCTTTTGACTTCTTAGCAGCAGCTCATGTTACTGCTTATAGTACACCCGAAGTATGTGAAGCCGTGCACTTGCTCTACTACCTCATTTAGCATTCGTAAGTTTACCTTATGTAATTTTCTTTTTATGACTATGCTCTTCGTCTTACTTGCATTTATCTTCATCTCATACTGCTCACAGTCGTCATTTAGCTCCAGTAGCATATCCTTTAGTCTCCTCTTCTGCTAACAATCTCATATCATCAGCATATCTTATACAATTTATTCTTATTCCTCCTACTATCACTCCTCCCATGTTCTGAAAACAATCCTTCACTAAATTCTCCAAGTAGATGTTGAACAGGACATCCTTGTCGTACTTCTCTCCCTATTTCACTTCCTTCTGACATTTCTTCTCCTATCTTAGCAAGAACATGTAAGCCTATATTATAGTCCATAATTTTAGTGCAAGAAATAAGTTGTGTCGTAACAGCAATATATGGAAATGGTAAATGATTAATATTATCTTAATATACAATACTATTTGGAAAAAGTCCCACAAGTTTTGTTTGTGACACTTCAATCGTTTGCAGTAATCAGTCTTCGATTGATTTGAAACATTCAGACTATTCAATTTGTAGATATAAGTGTTTTTTTTAATTTCTCAGGATGAGTAACCATCTCTTCGAGTGTCAGTAAAGTGTTACTTTCCCCTAGGAAGGTTCCTTACTATGACTGAGAATTCAGCTGCCTACGGGATTTTCAGCTTTGGAGTGGAGATTCTCCTTCTCCCAGCTAATCTTCTCTCTGAGAAGACGTTGTCAATGGAGAAGTGTAACGCTTACACCAGTGTTCCATTTCTTCATAAAGAAGACACACAACTGCAACTCGTTGTGCTGGGGAACTGTATCGTATTGTTATAGCTCGCGCGAGTCTGGACATTGAATTTTCGCCGGTATAAGCATTGAAAGTACATTAATTTCAGTATCACGAAGATGACAAATAGATTCTTACGATATCAAATCACTTCTTTTGTCATGTTGTGAATGATATTTATTTTGTTACTGTAATTTACCTAATATAACATTAATTTATTTTACAAAAGTTACTGTGCGCAGAAAATTCAAACTGAAGTTTATTCAACATTTTCGTAAAAAAAAAAGGTGTGATAATACTCAAGTTACTCCAAATGAGCATGAACTCGTGCTCAGATACAATCCAGTAGAGCGGAAATTAGGATTTATCCAACACAAATTTTACACAAGCATCACCTATTAATAATTAGATAATAACAGAAACAGTAATATTACAATATTGAGGAAAAATAATACAAATAATATTAGTAACAACAGTTAAATATTAATAATAATAATAATAATAATAATAATAATAATAATAATAAAACACTAATGTCACACCTCCGAGCAATGAACTCGCTAACGCAATGAACTCACATTTTGCAGGCCCAAGGTTGCACCTCCGGTGCCAACCAATCGTTCACCTCGAATGAGTATAATTAACTAAATGTCTGTTAAATAAAGGCGAATACCACATTGTACGCCAATTATCGCGAAATAATAGAAATAGAACGACAATAACAAGCGCTCTAGCACTAAAAGAGAGCATTTGTAATAGCCTAGGAGTTAAAGAAGTTAAAATAAATAAAAATTAAAAATACCACTCAATTTGAGTATATTCATTTAGAAAAAGTATAACAAAATAAAATTATAACTTTAGAATAGTTAAGAAATGTATTCAAGCATAGCCGTAGTTCTCAAACTGGGGGTCGCAATTCTCAGGGCAGTCGTGTAAAGTGCTGAGGGAGGTCGCGAGATGATTTACAAAATGAAACAAAGAACGCCTTATTAACTTACACTTATTACGTAATTGAGAAACATAAGCAGCATTTAACATAATAAAGAAATTTCAGTAGTTATACACTAAAACAAAATAAATATTTTTGTATCAAGTAGCCTACGCAAAATAAGCCTTTAGCGGACGAATTCAGTGTTTTTGGAAGAGACATAAGCCGAGTATTAAGTAGAGTAAAAGTAAATATAAGTATAAAAAGGCGTAGTCAGTAAATTGTCATATTCTCACCGCCGTTTGATAAACATAATGAAACAATGTTGGCATATTAAACCCAGTTATAGCACAGTCTAGTATATACAGGGACATCATTTTATTTTTACTAACATTTTTAATATTAACCTGGCTATATCTTTGTATTAACGGTTGAGAACAGGAAACACCATTTCCACGATTGGAGTTCGATGATACTGACGTAAAATATAAACAAATCACTTTACTAGGTATAGGAGGGAAGAAAAGTAGTTAATCCATTTATGTAAACTAGGATATATCGAAATTTTGAGTTTGATAATTTTCATTAGGTTTTTCTTTAATCAAAATACAATACTGTATTAACAATAAGTGTTTTTACTCACGAACTGAGTTATCTATGCGAACATATTCATTATGCAGTGTACGTTATACTGTCTACAGGACATTAGTGCACAATATAGAGAATGAAGTTAAATTGAAAAATAATCATAATATGGATATTTAAACACATTTTTGAAAATGGTGGCCGTTCATTTCGATACAGGCTTCAGTTCTCTTGTGCATATTATCACACTACCTAATTCCAATTACCAGTTTCGTCCTTCGTACTAGTTGCAATAATTCCATACCTACTCTATAGGAGACTACCTTACGTACTGTAAATTCAATCTTCACTTCTGCCCGACCCGCACAAATAAAATTACTCAGACATGCTATCTAATGTCCGTCCAAGTGGGTTTATTCGTAGGATTGTAGAAAGGGGAGAAACCACGTGATACTGTAGTTAATTACTTAACGAGGCTCTTTTATTTAAGTTATTTTAAGCAGTTGTATAATATTTCATAGACGTAGAATTTCTAACAGAAATTAATGTTTTCAGAAAAGAGCTAAGACAGCCCAGCCGCTAGCCTTTACAGAGGGATGAGCAGAAGCAGGTGGGAGAAATCGGAATGCGACGTAGGCAAACGGACGACAGTACCTATCCGAAAATACGATTCAATATTGAAAGCACTTTCGTCACTGGAAAACGCGAACATATTTCTGGAACGTACTGTACTCACTAACTCAGTACTTTTTACTATATGCGGCCTTGGTTCTGTGTGTAGGACGTGTAGACGTTTACTATTAGAGGGGGTGGGAGTGAAGCACATTCAAAAACTCAGGTACAATAAAAATTGAAATAAAATGACGTCCCTGTACAATCACGAAGCTCAATAGGCAGAGAATATGCATCCATATATAGTTGCTAATCACTAGGATCGCTACTATCGCCTTATTACAGACAATGTGAAATAGTACCGGCATAGTCTATTGTTTCTGGCACCCTCATCAACTCAAGCTTTGTGACTGTATATACTAGACTGTGGTTGTAGTTGGTATGCCGATTGTCACTGCCGTCTGCGTATAGATTGCGTACGAATACGAGCATACACTGCGGTACATATTCTGAGAGCTCGTTTCTAAACATCAATACATACGAACTAGTTTATTTATGAAAGACTTTGTTTAGTTTTGTAAAAGTATGAATGATAAACCCGAGGAAATTTCAGTCCGAATCAGAAACGTTGAATGTTTGGTTATATTTGTTGTTATACGGTGAACTGTTTTGTTTAAAACACTGGTAACGTTTCTGACAAATATAATCAAACAATGTTGGCTTTTATTTGTTGTTATATTATGAAGTATTTTGTTTAAAACCCTGTTAAAGTTGGTATGACGATTGTCATTGCCACCGTCTGGACCTGAATCTCGTATAGGCTATGTACGAATATGGATTTTGACGATGCTGCGTTGATTTTGTTTAAAACGCCGCTAAAGGTTGCCGAAAAGCAACTGTTTTAGAGAGTATGCACTAAAAAAGTAATTTTATTAATGCGACAAACGTGCCTGTTTTTCAGAAAGTAGCTCTTAAATCTGGGCTCTATATTCGACACATACACAGTGTTATCACTTTCAAGTTCAATGAGATTTCTCGTCTTCGTTTTTATGGCAGTCATAGACGAGAAGCTTGTTTTGTATAAATATGAGGTTGCAAATGCTATAAAAAAAATTTGAGAGTTTCTTTTGTAAGCTCGAGGTATTCATGATCCACAACTTTCTACATTCTGCGAAAAAACCTATTTGCAACATTCCATCATTAGGTACCTACTGTACATATTTTAATTATTTTTTCATTTTTTTCTCTCTCTCCTATTTGAATTTCAGCTAGATGAGCGCAACTGCCTAAAAATGGATTTAGTATCCATCTGTGACTGTCGTATTGTTTTAAATGTCTTCCAGAAAATAATAAAAAGCTGTTGTTTAGAATTAAATTGTGGAAACTTAATTTAATAAACTCAGTATTTCTCGTATCACACATTGCCAAATGTTCCACAAGATCCTTAATGCACTGGAAAGCACACATTCTTCTTGTCAAGTGATGTACACCAGAAATTAAGTTTCTTTATGAATCCTTTGATTTTATCTCTTGCTGTTATGTTAATATCTTGGTCTTGCAACCTCGTATTATCCAGTGTTTAAGTATTGAAATATATCAGCAAAGTACCTCATTAGAAATTATCTTCTTTTAATATTTCGTCATTATGACACTACATTTTTCTATTTTGGTTGTTTTTTCACCGGTTTCCACTAATTTTGAGTATACTTATCGTTGTTTACGATTTTATAGATATTTCTATTTTTCGTATGAGTTGAAATACCGGTATCCTACCAATTCGGTGGAGGGGAATCGCATAGAGAAGTCTCACCCAAAAGTGAGTCGCGCCTTCAAAAAGTTTTCGAACTATTGAAGTGACTTTTTGGAGATTCTTCAACATCATTTATATTTCAACCAATCTAACAATAATCGAATTATTAATAATTCTCTTTTTTCAGACTTTATAATCCCAGTGATTATCAGTGCGGTTTTAGGCGTAATAGATCGACTATTGATCCGATTTTTTGTATTCGACAGATATTGGAGAAAAAATGGGAGTATAAGGGTAAAGTACATCAGTTACTCATACATATCAAAAACGCATATGACTCGGTTAAGAGAGAAGTTTTATATAATATTCTTATTGAATTTGGTATTCCCAAGAAACTAGTTCGATTAATTAAAATGTGTCTCATTAAAACTTACAGCTGAGTCCGTATAGGAGAGTTTCTATCTGATGCTTTTCCAATTCACTGCGGGCTAAACCAAGGAGTTGTACTATCACTTTAACTTTTTAACTTCGCTCTAGAATATTTCATTAGGAAGTTTCAGGATAACAGACAGGGTTTGGAATTGAACGGGTTATATCAACTTCTTGTCTATGCGGATGAAATGAATATGTTAGGAGAAAATCCAATAACGATTAAGGAAAACACGGAAATTTTTCTTGAAGCAAGTAAAGCGATAGGAATGGAAGTAAATCCCGAAAAGACAAAGTACCGATGATTATGTCTCGTGACCAGAATATTGTACGAAATGGAAACATAAACTTTGGAGATTTATTCTTCGAAGAGGTGGAGAACTTCAAATATCTGGGAGCAACAGTAACAAATTTAAATTACACTCGGGAGGAAATTAAACGCAGAATAAATATGGGAAATGCCTGCTATTATTCGGTTGAGAAGCTTTTGTCATCTAGTCTGCTGTCAGTTAGAATTTATAAAACAGTTATATTACCGGTTGTTCTGTATGGTTATGAGACTTGAACTCTCAATTTGAGAGAGGAAAAGAGATTAAGGGTGTTTGAGAATAAAGTGCTTAGGGAAATATTTGGGGCTGAGAGGGATGAAGTTACAGGAGAATGGAGAAAGTTACACAACGCAGAGCTGCACCAATTGTATTCTTCACCTGACATAATGAGGAACATTAAATCCAGTCGTTTGAGATGGGCAGGGCATATAGCAAATATGGGCGAATGCAGAAATGCATATAGAGTGTTAGTTGGGACACCGGAGGGAAAAATATCTTTGGGGAGGCCGAGACGCAGGTGAGAGAATAATATTAAAATGGAATTGAGGGAGGTGGGATATGATGGTAGGGACTGGATTAATATTCCACAGGATAGGGACCGATGGCGGGCTTATGTGAGGGCAGCAATGAACCTCCGAGTTCCTTAAAAGCCATTTGTAAGTAAGTAACTATAATCCCATTGAAAATTATTTAGTACAAATCCATATTATTTAATTATATTTTATTTGTTTATTTTTTAATCACTTGCTTTGTAAATATTTTTCTGAAATTCAGGATTCCTGTGCTCACCGATATTCTTCGGCTGATGTCATTCTGATAAAATATACAGGGTGATTCACGAGAATGTTAATACATTTATATAGGCTTCTAAAGTTGTACAGTCTATTTTAAAACATCCTGTATTTCTTCGACTTCCACTAGATTCTTTATCTCAATGTTTCGTTTTTATATCCAAAATGTAATATGAAGTGTAATGGATCTTTGGATCATCTCCAATCATTAGATTCTTAACTTTTGGTTTCTTCTTAGTATACATTTTTAATATAAATACAGAGTTTTACATATAAACTTTTAACGTAGTATCCAAATCGAATATTATAGTTCATTTCAAAAGAATTCGCAATTAAATTGTTTATAACGTATACGACTTACACGAGGGTTTTAGTCAGTATCCTCATTATAACATAAATGTAAATAATGAAAAGTATGTGTTGAAATTCACTCTTATCTAGCGATAATTTATTGCTATAAATGAATGCTTCAAAATTACTTTTCCTATTTAAGTCACATATTTTATTAATTTGTTTTTACATGCTTTTCCCGGGGAGGTCTTCAGTTATATACCTAAGGCTAAAAGATTAATTGGAAAACCGTTGAAAAGTTGGAAAGATCAATTTCTCACCTAAATCTTGGTTACGGAACAGGCCTAAGCCGTGATGATATTGATATGATAATTTCGCATCTAATTTCATTCTTATGGATCATTTTTCCCTTCAGCTAAAAACTCATTTCTTAGTCAGCACACTAGCGTGTATTTATCGGAATTTTCTAGTGAGGAAATCTATCATGATTGATTGTCGAATTCCAAGCTTCTGATGTCAGAATAATCGTCTGGTTATTCCATTTCAGTGGGGTATAGGTTATGAAGCATAATAGCTTGGCATTATGTGAGGGAACAGTTGCAAATTTGAAATGAAGATCTATAACATTGCTGTTTGTCTATTATCAAATACCTTCAGACATAATGCTCTTTCCGCCCTCCTTTCCGATGCAGTAAAGCCGTTCTATTGACCAGGTAGTGTGGTGAATTCTGTATGTTGTCAGACTTTTACGAGTACCTATGTAAAAACGCTTTCAGATTATCCAGAACTTTCCGAGAGAACTATTGTTATTCTAAGTATGTTCAATGTGATATGTATAATACATTTTTTTTTTAATTTCTACATATGCAGGGTGATTCACAAGGATTTACCGTCCTTTACGGAATTTATTTCAGAAGACATTTTGAGCAAAAAAAGTCATATAAATCTAGTTCCCATTCTCAATATTTTCAGAGTTACACTAATTTAAATTTTTTTGTAAAATACATTTTTTCTTTAGTTTGAAGATAAAAGATTAATACAAATAGAGAATGAACCATTCAGAAGTATCGTTTCTTTAATTGGCAAATATTATGAAGCTAAAATTGTGCTGTGAACTCCTCAGTTGCTTCGTACAGACATCTTTTTCTATTTTTAACTAGGAAATTACATTATTCTTATGCACTTATCACAACAATTATTACAAATCACACCACTTCCACCGACTTAATTATTTTCAGTTCAATACGGGATCCTAATTTACAGTCTTGGAGAGTTTACAACACATTTTTAAAAAATGTCACTGTCCGCTTGAGTACAATCTGATTTCCGTAGCGCTCGCGCTGGGAGCTGACTGCACTCTGACCAGATCACGCGTTCGCGGCATTGCGTTCCAATAACGAAACGTTAACTCTGTAAATATTGTGAATAGGACCAATGTTTATATGACATTTTTACCCAGAATGTCTTCGGAAATAAGCTCCATAAAGGACAGTAAATTCTCGTGAATCACCCTGTATATTTAATCACAATGACATCAGCCGAAGAATATCGGTGACCACAGGCATCCTGAATTTCAGAAAAATATTTACAAAGCAAGTGGTTAAAAAAATAAACAAATAAAATATAATTAAATAATATGGATTTGTACTAAATAAATTTCAATGGGATTATAGTTACTTACTTTTAAGGAACTCGGAGGTTCATTGCTGAAATGGTTAAGGTGTCATATCAAAAGACAATACATCAAATTTCCATTAATCAGTTATTTTGATTCGATGTGACTACCGTTTGTGATATAGCAGACAATAGTCAATTTCTTCCCACACACGAGCCAGTAGATCAGGAGTCACTTCTGCAACTGCGGCAGGTAAAGGAGGAACAAACATTCGACCTTTGACAAACCCCCACAGGAAAAAATCGATGCGGTCAGATCTGGTGAGTGAAGTAGCCGTGCAGTTGACCCTGCACGACAAATCCAACGACCGGGAAACGTCGATCAAGTCGTTCACGAACTTCGAAGCGGTAGTGAGATGGTGCCCCATCTTGCTGCTATTGAATGCGTTCCTCTTGGTCATCTTCGTCAATCTGCGGAATGAGGAAGTTTTCGAGCATATCTTGGCACACAAGATAGCACGCCACTGCATGAGTCAAACTCGATGTATTGTACTTTAAAATGACATCTGAACCGATTCTGGAAGATCTGTGGATACATTTCTATAAGCTTATAAAGTTGTAAAGTTATTTTTGAAACAACCTATAGGCCTACATTGTAGCAGAAAATGCATGAATAAATAATAGAAACTAATACAGAGAAGATGAAAGAATATAATTCCGGAGAAAGAAGTCTTACATCAATATCCAGGAAGAAAGGATCTCCGACGATAAAGGAAAGAATGGAAGGACCTTATTACACCTGTTCTTGCAGTGGAATAGAAGGAAAGCAAATTATCTTCTTGCATTCATACGGCTATTCCTGAAATTTATTAATGGGAAAGAATATCAGTAGCTTATATCTTATATCTCAGAAGAGCTGCACACGAAATCTATATTATTACTTCAAATTTTAAGGATATATAAAAGATAGATATGCAGTTAGACACGGTTACTAATCTGAACACAAACAGGACACTAATATACTTACCTCTTCGAATGCAATTACACGGCTTCATTCTATATTCTTCACACCGTCTGATAGCACTTAAAACTTCGAGGAGAGGCTGAATGGCAAATACCCTGAGCTGACATGGCTGTGCAAAATTCATTTGGCGCATTTTACGTAAAAATATAATTTTATTGGTCTTAAAATGTGCATGCAAATAACATTTATTTATGGCTCCATCTTTGTAAATCTCTTGCAATATTCTCTGCACCAAAATAGTTTTTCTTTAATGTTTATCATATCTTTAATTATCTGAACATTATTAATTAATTAATTTATTTCTTTATTTCTTTATTTATTTATTTATTTATTTATTTATTTATTTATTTATTTATTTATTTATTGTTTTGCTAATAATTGTAACATAAAATACAGGGACATCATTTTATTTTTACTAACATTTTTAATATTAACCTGTCTATACCTTTAGAGAACCGGAAACACCGCTTGCTCCCCCCTCCAAGACTGGAGTTCGATGATACTGGCGTAAAACACAAATCACTCTACTAGGTATGGGATGGAAGAAAAGTAGTTCATCCATTTACGTAAACTAGGAAATATCGCGATTTTGAGTTCGATAATTTTCATTAGGTTTTTCTTTAATCAAAGTACAGTACTGTATTAAGAATAAGTGTTTTTACTCACGAAGTGAGTTATCCATGCGAACGTATTCATTATGCAGTGTATACTGTCTACAGCACATTAGCGCACAATATAGAGAAAGAAGTTAAATTGAAAAATAATCATAATATGAATATTTACACAATTTTGAAAATGGTGGCCGTTCATTTCGATACAGGCTTCAGTTCTTTTGTGCATATTATCGCACTATAGACTATTGCATCTAATTCCAATTGCCAGTTTCGTCCTTCGTACTAGTAACTCATGTTGAAATAATTCTGTACTTACTCCACGTACTGTGAATTCAATCTTCACTTCTGCCCGACCCGAAAATAAAAAATTACTCAGACATGCTACCTACTGTCCGTCCAAGTGGTTATGCCGCAGGATTGTAGAAAGGGAGGAAATCACGTGACAGTTAATTACTTAACGAGGCCCTTTTATTTAAGTTAAATTAAACAGCTGTATAATATTACGTAAACGCACAATTCCTAAGAGAAATTAATGTTTTCAGAAAAGAGCTAAGACAGCCCAGCTATTACAGAGGGGCGAGCAGAAGCAGGTGGGGGAAATCGGGATGCGACGTAGGCAAACGGACAGTCCCTGTGCGAAAATATGATTCAGTATTGAAAGCTCTTTCGTCACTGGAAAACGCGAACATATTTCTGGAACGTACTATACTCAGTAACTCAGTACTGCTTACTATCTGCGGTCTTGGTTCTGTGTGGAGTTGGAACTTCCTTAGTAGAAGGGGTGGGAGTGAAGTACATTAAAAAACTCAGGTACAATAAAAATTGAAGTAAAAATAAAATGATGTCTCTGTATAATATATACAGAAAAACTTCAGCACGCCCCTGAAAGAGCAGAACTCGTGCTCAAGGGCGGATTCCTGAATTGAAATTAATAATTATACAATACAATTTTTCTTATGTATACTGTGCAATTATATTATATAAATTTAAATTTACAATTTTTCAATTTTTATAAAATCCATACATAACTTTTTAAATTTAATACTAGAACTATTAGAATTGACAAGATTAGGATATTTAAATATAAATTTGTTATATATTCTTGGGCCTAAATTACTACTATGATTAAATACTGTAACAGTGTTGCATTTTGGTTCAAACAATCTTAAAGAATTCATACCTTTCGTTTCATAACTATGAGAATACAATTCAAAAGTATTTCGATTTTATGTATGAATTTTATTAATACAATATAATAAATATAATAATAAGTCTAGAAACAAATTTTGAGATGGAAAATCAACAGGTTTATGAAGACATATTTTAATTATTTTCTTCTGTAATAAATAAAGTGGATTAAAATTGAATTTAAATGAGCTGCCCCATCCTATAATTCCATACATAATTACCGGTTCAAATAAAGTTAAATATATTGTACGTAATAAACTTATTTACAAATAATTCCTCAATAAAACAAAATAATATACTATTTTACGTAATTTATTACAAAGGTAATTAATGTGTTGGTTCCATTTTAAATGATTATCGAAACATTACATTACATTACATTAATATGTACATTATTACCGACTTTATTATTATTATTGTTATTATTATTATTATTATTCTTATTATTATTATTATCATTTTTATGTACCGGGTGAACCGTAAGTAATTTAATTATTTTCAAGGAGTTATGCTTTGAGTGAGATATTTCAAACCGAAAAGTTTAATATAATTATGATCATTTTTGCTTCCTTTACGACAAAAAATTGTGTTCCTATGAAACATTTCATAGCGTGTTTTGTGAGCGCCATTGATATAATTCCCAATATGCTCAGTCGATTTAAGAGGACAGTGTATTATGATAATAAATGATTGAGAGAATTCTAGTTTTGTCTTTTAAATCTGCAGAAATTTGATCTTAAGAAATGTAACATTTTCAAATTCCTTTGCAGAATTTATACTTGTTCGGATAAAATTTCTCCATATTTCAAGAGTATCAAACATTTATTATCAATACATTGCTCTCTTACATTGACTGAGCATATTGGGAATTCAATCAATGACTCTCCCGAAGCACGCAAAGCAATGTTTCATATAAAATAATTTTATCTCGAAAAAGAAACAAAATCGAGCAAACTTAGGCCTATATTAAACATTTTTGTGTGAAATATCTCAAAGATTAACTCTTTGAAATTAATTACATAACAGTTCATCTTGTGTGTGTGTATGTGTGTTTATATTGTACGTAATAATATATATATATATATAACATTCATGCACGTACAGAAGAATTATAGTAGCAAATACTGATCAACAATAATAATAATAATAGTAATAGTAATAATAATAATAATAATAGTAATAATAATAATAATAATAATAATAATAATAATAATAATAGTAATAATATTATATGTTACGACTCTACAATTAGCTTTGCAATAATTGTAGTAATATCTTTTGATCTTGTTTCTATATACCAGTACTACTACTCGCAATGGAACCGCTGAGCAAAGGAAACCTATTAGGCCTACATTTTCCCCGACAGAAAAAAGAAATCCTCTTTCGATGCGCTGTGAAACATTCTCTTCCTGTTCATATAGACAGAGGGTTTGTAGAGCGACATGGTTGCGCCACTGCTTGCCTTCAGTACGTAAATGGGACAGACAGCAATGCACAGCAAACTCCTCGTACCCCTTTGAATGTCTATGATTACACGATGTAATCAAGATTATGATACCCCCTTTAGTAACCGCTGGTATACTGTATTGTAGACAACCCATTTCTCTGTATAAGACGCAACTAAACTTCTGTAGTTCCTGGTTATCTCACGGTTATCCGACTCGTCACACATACAGTAGCCTATTATATGGAATGTAATGAAGTTTCTGGATGGGGACACTACTACCAAGCACTGTGACCTTTCAAAATCTATTGCGCTAACCATCAAGCTAGGCGCATTCCCAAACCCACACCAGCTGACTACACTAATGTTCGCTGCGTATCCAGCAGACAACCCCACTCGTCCCTAGACCAGTCAGCGTTCGGGGAATGTTGTGAAATCATAACGAAATAGAGAAGTGCCAACGGAATGATGTAGATGAATAATATGGAGAAACAGGAGAACCCCGAGAAAAACCCCAACTGCAATCTCGTCCAGCAAAAGTTTCACTTCCCACCGGGACTCGAACTCTAACCGCCTATTTAATAGGCTGAAGATCTGAATACTCAAACCCCACAGGAGACTGTAAAACATATATGCTGTAGTTCTGTGAGGAGTGGCAGATCACTATTACAGATAAAGTACACGGATTAGAAGACTGTAGAGAAATGCGTGGTGTGGTGGATGGAGGGACATCTTAGCCTGACAGCACAGTGGGCTCGGAACTCATTCCATAACGTGTGCACAAAAATCTCTTAAAGGTGAAGTTCTTATGGCTTGCTCCATTTTCTACCCGATAAGCACCACTGTACTTTTATACCACAACATTTTGCAGGTTTGCACATTTATATGTCATAGATATACGGAAAACGTTTTTAATTAATAAAAAAATGCTTGTGTTTGTCTTCCAATGTGGTTTAATATGTCGCAGAATTGAGAACAACAAAGAAAACTCGTTTGCGTGATGCCCATTAGCCTATGTTACAATTTCATAATATAATTTGCATTTCTAATAAGCAGATTTGTAATGTTGGGAACCGATAGAGTATGTTACGATGGGTTCAAGTTGACTATCCGTTTACCAGAAAGTACTCTAGCATGCATCAACAATGTACCTGCTGAATACTCCGTTCGCTAGTCACTACTGTAGCATGCGTAAACAGTGTAGCTGCTGAATAATAATGCAGAAGGTTAAAGATTCTCAGACGTATATTTTTGCAGCGGAATTTGGTGAATGTTTTGAAATGAATGGCGGGAACATCAGGCCTACATGTAAATTATGTAATACAAACATATGAGGTGACAAGGGATATTATATACAGATACACTGTAGCACAAGAAACGAAGGGAGGAAACTCAAACCCACAAATAATTCTATGATAATTCTTCTGCACATAACGAAAAGTACGTAAAAATATATCTTTGTAATGCTATGTAGCGTATATGTACTTTTAGAGCTATCCTTGTTTATGTTCACCTTGTTATTCCTGTAATCGATCGCAGAACCAAGTCAGTGTCCTCGTACTACTCACGTCCCCGGCCTATGTACCATGCTGCAGTCAACATTAATTTTGTAATCGGTCACCAACATTACAAGCCTAGTAATAAGCATATTAGGGCTGTAAAAATTTTGTTGTACATTATGTATGAAACAAATTGTATTCCCCATACACGTCCAGGCACTAACTTTTGTCATGTTGCCTGTATTATTAGGGAGATAAGCATCTCTTTAACGTCTGTCTCTGGTCAGTAATTCAAAGAATTAAGGGGGACAAAAGGAGCTTCACCCTTGAGGATAACAATGAAGTAAGCTCATTATACTAGCCCATAATTCGTAACTAGAACTGCCTCTTCTCGCAGATTCTTGTAGCGGGGTCTTTTGTCAAGTACGTGATCCAGCTCCACTGCCTTGATTAACTCGCTCCAAAGCGCTCTCTTTAAAGCAGAACTGCTCAAAGCTTATTTCCTTCTGTAACTAGCCATACATTTTGCATAACTTTTCTAGCATTTCGCTTCGCTATTAGGTAGTAATAAGAAATATATGCAAATCCATATTCGTATCGGTAATGGATATCGTAATAAAATTTTCTAATTTCATTTTTCATGTTCTGATTCTGATCTCAGTCACAAGATTATAAAATCTCATTATACATTACATAGACACAACATAATAATATACTAGAGGAACATCATTTTATTTTTACTTCAATTTTTATTGTACCTCAGTTTTTGAATGTACTTCAATCCCACCCCCTCTACTAGTGAACTTCCAACTGTTCTCCTCACAGAACCAAGCGTATACAGTCAAAATCGCCTTAAGGTCGTAGTAAACACAAACAGTATTGAGTTACTGAGTATAGTACGTTCCAGAAATATGTTCGCGTTTTCCAGTGACGAAAGAGCTTTCAATATTGAATCATATTTTCGCACAGGTACTGTCGTCCGTTTGCCTACGCCACATTCCGATTCCCCCCACCTGCAACTGTTTAAAATAACTTAAATAAAAGTAATTAACTGTCACGTGATTTCCCCCTTTCTACGATCCTGCGACATAACCATTTGGACGGACAGTAGATAGCATGTCTGAATAATGTTATCTGTGGGGGTCGGGCAGAAGTGAAGATTGAATTTACAGTACGTAAGGTACTCCTTTATAGAGTAGGTACAGAATTATTTCAACATGAGTTACTAGTGCGAAGGACGAAACTGGTCATTGGAATTAGATGCAATAGTCTATAGTGTGATAATATGCACAAAAGAACTGAAGCCTGTATCTAAATGAACGGTACCATTTTAAAAAATGTTTAAATATCCATATTATGAATATTTTTCATTTAACTTCATTTTCTATATTGTAAGCTAATGTGCTGTAGACAGTATAATATACACTCCATAATGAATGCGTTCTCATGGATAGCTCAGTCCGTGAGTAAAAACACTTATTGTTAATAATGTACTGTATTTTGATTAAACAAAAACCTAATCAAAATTATCAATTTCAAAATTACGATATATCCTAGTTTACGTAAATGGATGAACTACTTTTCTTCCCTCCTATACGTAGTAAAGTGATTTATTTGTATTTTACGCCAGTATCATCCAACTCCAGTCGTGGAAGGGGGTAGCAAACGGTGTATCCGGCTCTGAACCATTAATCCAAAGGTATAGGCAGGTTAATATTAGAAATGTTAGTAAAATTAAATGATGTCCCTGTACAATATTAGAAGTGTATAATAACCGCATTCGATTATTATAATTATTATTATAGAAAATACACTGCTCCGTCAATTTAGTAAATGCATTTTAGTCTAAAAAAAGCAGCAAAACAGTACAACGTGGTCTGTTGATGTGACGAGAATCCAAGCCCTCGCATATAGGTAAGGCATTATGACAGAATTAATTAATTTATTTATTTATTTATGTATTTATTTATTTATTTATTTATTTATCATTACAGTATCGCTGGGAAGACCTAGAAAGAGATGGCGAGATCAATTGTGAGGAGACGTAACAGGCCATTCGAGAGGCCTAATACTTGTTTGAAGATGATGATGATGATTACAGTAGAACATCGATCATCCGAAACAATTGGAGACAGTGGGTGTTCGGATAACTGATTTTTCGGATAACGGATCATTTACGAAAAAAACTGTACCAGTGTCATAGGAGCAGTATGAAACAAAGAAACACTGGTACTAAAACAAAACTGTATATATATATATATATATATATATATATATATACACACAGGTTGTTTAAAAAATACGGGGCATAATTTCAGGTATATATTTCCCACATGTAGACAATCAAAATAGTTCATTGCAACATGTGTCCGGAAATGCTTCATTTCCGAGTTATGGCCTTCACAACATTGAAATTCACCGGAACGTTTTTCTTTCCGCAGCTCGTTGTCATTACAGAAGATGTTCAAAATGTCCACCTCCTGCTTGAATACAGACCTCACATCGATGTCTCATTGACCTGCGAACACGATCCCAAACTCCAGGAGTATTGCGTATGTCCTCAGAACATGCCACAATTCGATTCCGAAGGGATTCCAAATCAGGCACCGGAGACGAATAAACCAATGATTTTAAATGGCCCCACAAGTAGAAATCGAGAGGGTTCAGATCAGGTGAGCGTGGAGGCCAAGCAATTGGGCCACCTCTGCCTATCCATCGATCAGGAAACCTTCGATCCAAGTACCGGCGAGCTGTACGACTGAAGTGTGCAGGAGCGCCATCATGCAAGAAATAAATGACGTGTTGACGATTGATCAGTGGAGTGTCTTCTAAAACATGAGGTATGGTGTTTTCCAGGAAGTTTGTGTATGCCTGCCCCGTAAGTCTGTTTGCAAGTGCATGGGGTCCAACTAATCGATCACCAAAGATACCGGCCGACATGTTGAGGGAGAACCGCACCTGGTGATGAGATGGAACAGTTGCACGTGGGTTTTCATATGCCCATACGTGCTGATTGTGGAAATTTGTTATGCCATCTCGTGTGAACTGTGCTTCATCTGTAAATAATTCTAAGACAGGAAAGTTCGGATTTACACCACACTGCTGCAAAAACCACTGACAGAACCTAACTCGTGCAGGGTAATCTGCTGGTGACAAGGCCTGTACACTTTGCAAATGATAAGGATACAATTGATACTCTTTCAACAGTCACTAGACAGTCGTATGAGGAACATTGACTTGCAACGCTACCCTTCGTGTGCTCATAGAAGGAGTCATGTTCACAGCCTCGCCTCCAGAATCTCCTCCTGTACTTCTGGAGTTGTAGATCTTGGTCGTCCCCTTCCCAAACCAGGAGAGTTAAATATTCCATACTCGCACAGACGGTAATGGAGACGTACAAATGTCTTCCGATCTGGACATTGTCGCTGTGGGTACCCCTCCTGGTACAAACGACGAGCCAGCGCAGCATTGCCATCCGCCTTACCGTACATGAAGTGTATCTCTGCCAGCTCTTGATTTGAATACATGTCGCACAGTCTAACGTCTACACAACACTGAATATAACCTTCGCCTCGGAATGAACTGTCAGAGTGCCCTCTTAATGTCTCCTTTGACGGCAACGATCAGCGGAAAGAAAAACGTTCCGATGAATTTCAATGTTGCGAAGGCCATAACTCGGAAACAAAGCATTTCCGGACACATGTTGTAATGAACTATTTTGATTGTCTACATGTGGGGAAATACATACCTGAAATTATTCCCCGTATTTTTAAACACCCTGTGTAATTAATATATATATATATATATATATATATATATATATATATATATATATATATATATATATTGTATCACACGTCTTACAAATAACTCAAAGAACTGACTAGCCTACTTTGACAAGTTCAAAGTGGCCTACAGTTTAGGAAAAGCAGTAAAAAAATATTTTGTTTGCTTCAGAGCTGAGACTCGTTTTTTTTTTTTTGACTCTAAATCTCGCAAACAGCGCTAGCGGAACTTCTACATGGCTCGCGCGCAAATTTGAAATTGCTGACCGGAACGTTTTCGGTTAACCGAAGTTTCGGTTGATCGGTACTCGGATAATCGATGCTCTGCTGTATATTTTACAGACAGATATATTCTAGGAAATATAATTAATTTGTACTAATTTCGTATCAAATTCACATTTTTTAATGAATTAACAACTCTTAAATACCCATTTTCTTTTGATCGATTTTTAACTGCAGGCTTACATAATATTCCTCAACTTTCAATTTGTACCTCTCCATGATGCTTGCCGATTGCAGCGGACTTGCTCCGCGTGTTATATCTAAGTAGGTAGACATTGGCTTTGTGCTATATCGACGGAGCAGTGTATTTCGCTTACTAAAGTACCCAGAGTATTGTCAATGAAATCGCTATTTATTTATAGTTTGACAAGCAAATTTGTATACACTTACCTTCAATTGCATAAAATAAATACTTCTTTCCTCGCAGCAGGTTTTGACTCTTCCTGTGACCTTTAATATTTCTGCGTTCATAGTGGCAGAGGCCGTAGTAGCTGTATTGTTATGTGATAAACGTACTCAGATTCGAAGAGAGCTTTTTAAAATAAAATAATGAGAGGTACAAACCGAAAAAAAATAGAGTGTTTTCAATAGAGGAGAACTTGTACAGGGATATCATTTTATTTTTACTAACATTTCTAATATTAACCTGGTTATACCTTTGGACAAAGGGTTGAGAACCGGAAACACCGTTTTCTACCCCCTTCCACGTCTGGAGTTCGATGATACTGGGGTAAAATGAAAACAAATCACTTTGCTAGATATAGAAAGGAAGAAAAGTAGTTCATCCATTTCGTAAACTAGGAAATAACGCAATTTTGAGTTTGATAATTTTCATTAAGTTTTTGTTTAATCAAAGTACAGTACAGTATTAATAATAAGTGTTTTTACTCACGAACTGATTTATTTATTTAGTTATTTATTTATTTATTTAGTTATTTATTTATTTATTTATTTATTTATTTTGCTAATAATTGAAACATAAAGTATAATATATACAAAAATACTTTAGCTCGCCCCTGAAACAGTAAAACTTGTGCTCAGGGGCGGATTCCTGAATTGAAATTAATAATTATTATGCGGACGTAAATTATACTGTCTACAGCACATTGGCGTACAGTATAAAGAATGAAGTTAAATTGAAAAATAATCATAATATGGATATTTAAACACATTTTTGAATATGGTGGCCTTTCATTTCGATATGGCTTCAGTTCGTTTTTGCATAATATCGCACTATAGACTGTTGTACCTAATTCTAATTACCAGTTTCGTCCTTCGTACTAGTACCTAACTCATGTTGAAATAATTCTGTACCTACTCTATAAAAGAGTACCTTACGTACTGTAAATTCAATATTCACTTCTGCCCGATCCGAAAAGATAAAATTACTCAGATATGCTATCTACTGTCCGTCCAAGTGTTTATGTCGCAGAGTCGTAGAAAGAGGGGAATGACGTGACAATTACTTAGCGAGGCCCTTTTATTTATGTTATTTTAAACAATTGTATAATATTATGTAGGCGTCCAATTCCTAACAGAAATTAATGTTTTCAGAAAAGAACCCGATCACTAGCCTTTACAGAGGGGCGAGCAGAAGCGGTAGGGGAAACCGGGATGCGACGTAGGCAAACGAACGACAGTACCTGTGCGAAAATATGATTCGATATTGAAAGCTCTTTCGTCTCTGGAAAACGCGAACATAATTATTTCTGGAACGTACTATACGCACTAACTCAGTACTGTTTACTGTGACCGTAAGACGACTTTTACCGGAAATGCGGCCTTGGTTCTGTGTGGAGGACGTGTGGAAGTTTACTAGTATAAGGGTTGGGAGTGAAGTACATTATAAAAACTCAGGTACAATGAAAATTGATGTAAAAATAAAATGATATCCCTGTACAATTCTTTACAGATCAGATGCTCCTGATGATAGATACTTTCTAACAAAAGCATTGGCGGTTATGGAAATTGCTGCAGCATGTCGCTGTGATGAATTATTTATTGGGATTGAGACCGGAAGATGTTGAGGTGGAAACAGAAATATTATTGTAAGTACGGATTCTAAAAAATGTATGTCGCGTAGACTCACAATTATTTCTAGTAAAAGTGGTGTTTGTCATTTAACAAATTGTTACGAAGTACATAGCTACATTATGATTAGGTCAAGGATTGGGAAAAACAAATCGCGATTGTTTATGCGATATGACAAAGGACAATGTTACAGTATAATAAACCGGTTGGAACACTCTTTCCACAATTCCTAGTAAGATAGCAACTTTTTGAAATTTGGAAAATCTTTAACAGTATACAGGACATTCATTTAGAAGAACTTCCGCTACGTTCTCGGCTAACACAAGTGTGGATGTTTTAGCACTTAAGAGGCATAAAGGAGGGAAATCATCTACAATTGCGGATAGTTATGTAGCCGATAGTTTAAGTAACGAGAAAAAAGTGGACAGGAGGGTTCTTTGTGGAGAAGCAGGTCCCAGTGTATCTGAAGAGGTAGTCATTATGAAGGATTCAGTTACAGTAGGTGTGAAAAAAAAAAAAAAAACTTCGAAATAAGCAAAGAAATAAATTCTGACTATATTCATCCAAATTTTGTAACTAATATTAGTAAATGTAATAATTGTAATGTTTACATTAATTTCAGTTATCAACACATGAATGAATGAATGAATTAATTAATTAATGCCTTGGTCTGTTAGCTGTTAATAATAATAATAATAATAATAATAAGACGGGAAGAAGAAATAGAGGATGACCGAACTTAACCTGGACAGAGGGAATAGTTAGAACATTGAGTGAGAGAGGTTTAGAGGAGTGAGATTGGGAGAACAGAGCTGAGTGGCGAGTGGCTATAAATTCTTGAAATGGGTATAGGAAAATGTCAAAGACATAGTAAACCTGTAAAATAATAATAATAATAATAATAATAATAATAATAATAATAATAATAATAATAATGTAAATGTTGCAACCAATATTAATAAATGTGATAATTGCTATTGTTTCTATGCATATCAGTTGTCTGCAGAAGAATGAATGAATGTATTAGATCTCGCAAGCACGGAATATCCACGGAAGGAATGCGAATCAAACACTGCGATAAGGAAGAGCGGGCGACAGAAAAGGCCATGAGATAACTTGAATGATATTCAAGAGTACAGTCGGAAGAGAAATGACATCGATAGAAACAGTCTTGCGTCGTGATAGTTACATTACGACTTTAGTTTGTTCCATTGCATGTGAATACGTGTCTTGTATCGCACGGTATTATTATTTCATTCGTAAAGATATGTTGCACGTTTAATTAGCTTCGAATTTTTCTCTTGCTACGTTCTTTATTTCCACAGCGATGTCCTCATTTGTTCATCTTCTTGGAAGAGACAGTACTTCCATCGGCTCGTACCTCTCCCCCCTCGGCGTGCCTACATACACACATCAAAACAGACAGCAACGCCACCATTGCTTTTCGGCAATCGTTTCTTGCGCGTATCTTGGCATTTGTTTTTACTTACCTAAAAGTAAGTTACTTACCTCCCTTTGCCTATAGATACCAAAGAAGTGACGATAAAATAGACTTCATTCCTTCCTTAGAATCAATATCTGCAGTGCTTGGGAAAAGTGACATAAGTCAGTTTTCACAAACCTTTTTTGATAATTTATTGACAACTTACACTGGTTTATGTCGACTTGATTTTTTTCTGTATGAATTATTGTAATGGGAGAAATACTTATCTATTTTATTTCCAAGCAAGCAGATGTTCCGTAAGTTGTCAATAAATTATCAAAAAAGGTTTGTGGAAACTGACTTAATTCATTTTTCCCGAGCACTGCAGATATAATATGTAATATACTTACTGAAGTAGGGGTGGAAAATATATTTTTGTATCCTGATAACGAACAAATGTATGACATAAGAGAGGATATAAATGTTAAATTTCTAGTCATGCTTGGATTTAAAATGTGTTTATAGAAGCTTCAGGTAGGTTTTTTTATTTATTATTTTGTAGGAATCAAGTGAAATCTCATTTTGTTTGTTTTTTTTTTTTTTTTGTTACATACGAGGTTGTTGTTCAACATCATCGATGTTGTAACTCTGTTTCTTCTACTTTTTTTCACTCATGGCCCTCTAAGCTCGGACGCTATCTTCACGTCACGGTCAATATCGTCCTATGCCTCCCACGTTCTTCTTTTGTCACGCAGTCTTCCTCTGTTTGTTTTCCTTTGTCACTCTCGTTCTAATCTATAGGGCTTTCTTTCCAACCTTCCTTTCAAGCTCCTCCTACATTTCTTGCGTCAATTTATCTTAAATTCTCTCTCTCCCATTTTCTTCCCCTTCTGACATTTGTTTCTCTTCATCTCTCTTTTCCTGTCTCTTTATTTTTATTTCGTCTATTTTCTTTTCCGTGTGACTGTCAGTAATACCAGTGTAATATATACAGTCGCGAAGCTTGAGTTGTAAGGGTGCTAGGAACAATAGACTGTGCCGGTACTATTTCGCATTGTCTGTAATGAGGCGATATTAGCGATCTTAGTGGTAAGCAACTATCTATGGATGCATATTTACTACCTATTGAGCTTCGTGACTGTATATACTAGACTGTGGTAATACTTAACACACTCTTCCCAACATCTTTCATCACCTAAATCTCCCATTCCTATAATTTCTCTTTTCTTCCTGTTCTATAACCTTTTCTGTTTCTTTCTCTACGCTTCCTCTTTCTGTGTCACACTATTATCTTTATGCTGCCTCTCTAATAGATTTATCAATATCTCTCTTCCTCTTTGCTGGTTTATTGAATGATTTTCACGTCTTCTATCTTTACTTGTCTCTCTCTCTCTTTCTCTCACTTAATTCCCTCTTTCTTTCCTTTTGACTTGCATTGTTGTCTGTAATGGTTTGTTTTTAATGTCTTCCTATACGTTATCCCTAGTATTTTACTTTTTCTCTATTTATTCGTTTCCTCCAGTTTCTTTCGAAGTACATCTTCTTTATGCAGGGCACGAATCGGACGCAAACAGAATTCTCTGACGGATGATTTAATAGGGATTTGTTTGTTGTTACAGTGGTTTTATGTCCAAGTATTGTGGGTGCCTATTACCACGGCATGGCGCTTCCTCAGGTTTCGGTTCGAGGAGACGGCCTCCAAATATGGAGGGTAGCGGTGAATATATTGAATAAGCAGTCACGGACAGCCGATGAGAGGTGGTCCTCCAGCTTGGGGATTGGGCGAAGGGCTAACAACCCATCACCGTAAAAAAACATCTTGTTACGAAACCTCAAAATATGCTTTGGAATGGAACTGATTCTCTGGCACGACTAATGGGCAGGGCATGTAGCACTTATGGGCGAATCCAGAAATGCATATAGAGTGTTAGTTGGGAGACCGGAGGGAAAAAGACCTTTGGGGAGGCCGAGACGTAGATGGGAAGATAATATTAAAATGAATTTGAGGGAGGTGGGATATGATGGTAGAGACTGGATTAACCTTGCTCAGGATAGGGACCAATGGCGGGCTTATGTGAGGGCGGCAATGAACTTCCGGGTTCCTTAAAGGGCAATAAGTAAGTAAGTAAGTGGTTTTATGTAATCCTACGTTGTTATGTTTAAGTGCAATTAAAATTAATTGCTAAAGTTTGTAGCTTTTCACCACTTCATTATTCATAAATTAGTGGCAGTGTGTCTACCAAGAGGTAGTGCGTCTTTCTATTCTTTCTCCTATTCTCCCTTGCTTTCTCTTCCTCTAGTTTGATTATGGACTATTTCTGTTTCACATTCACTTTCTTGAAAGTAGTTTGACAGTTTCATCATCAGTAAATTCAATCATTCTTCCGTTCGCGTTTCATTATTTTTGAACGATTTTATGTTTTTCGGTTTGTGTCAAGACACTCCCTACTCTTCCTACAGAGCTGCGCACGAGAACGGATGAGTCAACTTACGAATTATAGGGGAATGGGTTAGCCTTTGCCTTGAACTCAGTAGACACACGCCCCACCTTCCTTCTACTCCTACCCCCTCCACAGAAACATTGTTCCCGTACTGCGCATTGCGAGTGTCTTGACAAAATGCATGAGCTGTAGGTGTATGTCTTCCTAACAAGGCTAATGTGACTGAGTGAGTGACAGCGCTTTCACTTTCTAAGCATGCGGTTAATGGTTCGACTTCCTGTATGGGCGCAGATTTATCCCTATTGCACGGGACTGTTTGTTATTCCTTCCTTTGTGTTTGTTCTGTTACGTCTTCACAGTCGCTCTGCGTCGTGCTGACCAAACAATCAGGGAGAACAGATAATTAAGAGAGATATTATAGTGGTCGTCAAAATAAATTCCATAATGTCTCGTAGCGCCTCAAGCATGAGATATTTTAGTGTATTTTTTTCTCTGTTTATTTCTATTATTGTATTTGTATTCCTGGTGTTGTGGAAGAGAAGGCCTGATGGCCTTAACTACACCAGAATAAATAAATAAATAAATAAATAAATAAATAAATAAATAAATAAATAAATAAATAAATATTTTCCTACGTGCATTACTCTTGTAGGCCTATACTCTTCCTCTTTTACCACCTTGAAGAATATTCTAGTTTCCTTTTGTTATCAAGAAAAATAATAAGTCCACCGCTGTAGACTTATGTTAGCATGTCTGACAGTGAAGCGGGAAGCCTCAGGTTGAAATCCGGATTAGGAAAATTTACCTTCTCAGATTTTTCCGAGTTTTTCCACTTCAATTAATTGAAACATAATTGTTGGGTAACTTTCAGCGTTGAATCTCAGATTCAAATCGCTTCATTAAATTCAACTTCATCTATCATCTTTCAGTAGTTTCAAGCCGACCGGAGATGCATCAGATGTAGTACCGTGATTCGCATACAGATGGCATCTATCTATCTAATATAATTGCACACGTCCCAGAGAGACGGAAGGGCTTTCAGAGAGGATTTTCGTTAAACCTTGGCGATGCACTGCTGAATCTGTAGATGGAACAAAATAGTGAATCACGATACCGACAGTAATACACTTCTAATTTTTTTGTGATTGAACAGTTCTGTATTCCCAGTTCCCAACTATAGAATGAGCTATATACAATAAAATCGCTAAAAAAAAAAAAAGAAAGAAATCCATTGTTTCTTCAACACCTTTCATTTTATTTGTTTAACATTGATCATATTTATAGGTTGCACATGTGTAGATTCTCCGTGCGCCGATCTCCTTTGCATCCTTCTGGCATTTCGTCGAGGTGGAGAGAAGGGTAACGGGAGTGAAGGAACAAAAGAATTGGAGCTTAAGGAGAAGATGTGACAAAGAAAAGGGGACACTGTTGTAAACAATAGGCCTATTTGTTTATTAACTACAAGAAAATATGCTATTTTGCCCTAATTCTATGGGTAGGGGAAAAAGGAGAGACGTGACAGAATTTTATAATGTAGAAATTTGTTCTGGCTGAGTCTTCTAAGTGGAATAGTTACAATGATGGTATAGTAAAATTAGTGTGAGAGAGAGACAGGGGTAACGGAGTCCCTGGCATGGAAAAAGTCGGTTTTCCCTGATATGGTAGGATGTGGAGGGGGCAGGATAACGAGAGAGAGATGGAATCAGGTATTCGGTTAGTTCCCGCAGTCGACGGAACTAACAAGCCGTAGCTCGCGACATTCCAACACTAGGAGCGGGGAAACGGTAGACTCTGTTATCGGTGGATCAACTAGCCGTAGCTCGCAACTTTCCAACACTAGGAGCGGGGAAACGGTAGACTCTGTTATCGGTGGATCAACTAGCCGTAGCTCGCTACTTTCCAACACTAGGAGCGGGGAAACGGTAGACTCTGTTATCGGTGGATCAACAAGCCATAGCTCGCAACTTTCCAACACTAGGAGCGGGGAAACGGTAGACTCTGTTATCGGTGGATCAACTAGCCGTAGCTCGCTACTTTCCAACACTAGGAGCGGGGAAACGGTAGACTCTGTTATCGGTGGATCAACTAGCCGTAGCTCGCTACTTTCCAACACTAGGAGCGGGGAAACGGTAGACTCTGTTATCGGTGGATCAACAAGCCATAGCTCGCAACTTTCCAACACTAGGAGCGGGGAAACGGTACTCTGTTATCGGTGAATCAACAAGCCATAGCTCGCAACTTTCCAACACTAGGAGCGGGGAAACGGTAGACTCTGTTATCGGTGAATCAACAAGCCATAGCTCGCAACTTTCCAACACTAGGAGCCGGGAAACGGTACTCTGCTATCGGTGAATCAACAAGCCGTAGCTCGCTACTTTCCAACACTAGGAGCGGGGAAACGGTAGACTCTGTTATCGGTGAATCAACAAGCCGTAGCTCGCAACTTTCGAACACTAGGAGCGGGGAAACGGTACACTCTGTTATCGGTGAATCAACAAGCCGTAGCTCGCTACTTTCCAACACTAGGAGCGGGGAAACGGTAGACTCTGTTATCGGTGAATCAACAAGCCGTAGCTCGCAACTTTCGAACACTAGGAGCGGGGAAACGGTACACTCTGTTATCGGTGAATCAACAAGCCGTAGCTCGCTACTTTCCAACACTAGGAGCGGGGAAACGGTAGAATCTGTTATCGGTGAATCAACAAGCCGTAGCTCGCTACTTTCCAACACTAGGAGCGGGGAAACGGTAGACTCTGTTATCGGTGGATCAACAAGCCGTAGCTCGCGACTTTCTGACACTAGGAGCGGGGAAACGGTAGACTCTGTTATCGGTGAATCAACAAGTCGTAGCTCGCGACTTTCCAACACCAGGAGCGGGGAAACCGTAAACTCTGTTATCGATGGATCAACAAGCCGTAGCTCGCAACTTTCCGACTGCGTCGACAAATTTGTACTCACGATGACATCACTGGACGCAAACGGCAATATATAAGATGTAACATCAATCGAGGAGTATAGAGCACTCCATTCGGATCGCAGTGGCGGACTCTCAACGCAAGCATTTGACGTAGACTACACAATATTGATTTATAGATTGACAGATTATATTTTACTTCACCTTTATTTTTACTGTGCTACAACAACTAAGAAAATACATCACAAATTGCCACTCTTAATACAACTCTTTGTTTAGATATTACAAGTTTTCGGTCAGAAAAAAATTGTTCCGAAATATATTGAATATAGAGCCAAACATAGCAGCTATGTAGAGTAGCGGCAGGCGTCCTACGATAGGGCTACATATGCAGCATTTTCTATGAAGAGCATTTTAAATAAATCTAAGCCAGTCTGGCGTATTATACAATGGCTATGTTTTATGTTCTCAGTTATTTCCAGCTCTCTTAATAACACGTTACTCCACCTAGTAGACTTTTTTAAAGTCGTATTTCGAGTCCCGTGTGTTACTATAGATACAAATTGCTTCATATTCAGATTCATTTCTTCTACATATTTTCTTCATGCTTGGAATAACTCCTCTCCTGTTGTATTTCCTTTAAGTGCAATGACATCGAGCAAATATCCTCATATGGTCCTTCGTAACTCCACAGGTGAACATTACGAATTCTACTGTATTAGTATCTGTTTCCACCTGAAGCGAGAGATTAGACCAGTGTTTATGCATCTCTGATTTTATTTCTCGTTCAGCTAGTGTTTCAATATCCCTTGTTCTCCTTTGTAGTGTTCGTGTGGAAATTTCGTACTGTTGAAACATCAGATTATTCGGGACAAATGATGTTAGCAACTCTATTGAGACATGTTTTAATGAACTGTCCTTCATTATAGCACTTCAATGATTTTGCTATTTCCAAAGCAAAACATAACTTGTCACCATATGCACAACAAATACTGTTCCTCCCATTCTACCTTAAACATACGTTTCCGAACAGACGTTGAAGGTTTTGAGAAAGAAGCAATCTAAATATAAGCAGGTAACCCACCACTGATAGATGTTTGTGTACTGGAGTTGTAGGGGAGTTGGACGGAAGAGAGGGGGTGAAGCAATGACAGTTTATTGCACTGCCCCTGCGACGTCACTATTGCTAGTGATCACGATGAGATTTTTGTCGATCCCTGCCGTAGAGTAAACTACACAGGGCAGGAGAATATGTATGGTATGGCCACAGTCTACTATATAAATAGTCACAAAGCTTGAGTTGTGAGGGTGCTAGGAACAATAGACTGTGCCAGTATTATTTCGCATCGTCTGTAATGAGGCGATATTAGCGAACCTGGTGGTTATCAATTATCTATGGATGCATATTTACTGCGTATTTAGCTTCGTGACTGTATATACTAGATGTGGCAGCCATCGGCGTGGCTCAGTCGGTAAAGGCGCTTGCTTGTCGGTCTGAAGTTGCGCTCGGGCTGATTAACTGGTTGGGGTTTTTCCGAGGTTTTCCCCAACCATAAGGTGAATGCCAAGTAATCTATGGCGAATCCTCGGGCTCATCTAGCCAAATACCATCTCGCTAACACCAATCTCATCAACGCTAAATAACCTCGTAGTTGTTGCAGCGTCGTTAAATAACCAACTAAAAAAAATTGACTGTGGTATGGCTATAAGTTGGGTGGTGGAAAAAGATTGACGTTATATAGCGGAAGAACACGGCCGAGGAAAAAATGGCAGTAAGAAATAGTTTAATAAGTTTTTTATGTAATAATTTGTGTTTAATAAGTGCTTAGTATCACTTGAACTGTGAGTTTGTTCTTAATCAACTAAATAGCGTAACTCTGAAACTAAGCATTTTCATGACCATTTTAACACGAAAGTTGTTAAATGTTTTGTTGTTAGAAATATGTGTCCACAATATCTGACAGCAATTTGTAAACACTATATATAAAGGAAACGGAAATTTGGGCTTTGCTATTTATCTTTAATTTTGTGATGATCTCAGTCATAAATATAATATTCAAGATTGGAATGTCATTGGACTTATGTTAGGTGCGCGAGGAACAATTCCGAAATTTACATTGGAGATCCTCAGACAATTAAAGGTTCCTGAAAAGACTCTTCAGACAATTGCATCAACCATTTTAAAATCTTCATTGAACATCATCAATCACCATCTCTCTATAATATTCAATGTATATTATTTATTTTCAATAAATTTTCATCGTTTTGATAGCTACCACATCTTGTCGCAGAATATTAATTTTTTAAATTGCATTATGTATTTTTTAACATTAGGCCCTAATTTACAATTTCTTTTTTGTTCTTTTGAATTGATTAGGATGCCGATATTTTAAATCCAAGATTTGGACGGCTATCATTTCGATCTACTACTTCTAAATAGAAGAGTGGTAAGGCATAATAAACACATTCTAAACTATTAAACTAGCCTTTTGTGTCCTAATCTGTGCAAGTAGAAAAAGAGATAGCTTAATATATAATATAAATAGTGAAGATATATCAAATTAATTACAAGTTACACTGTTTAGATGACGTTAAACAATGTGGACAGAACAAGTACACAGAAAAGACCGTAAAGATATTTCTCATGGAAATAGAAACCGAAACAGAAAAAAAAGTTGGTGAAATTTAGAACAGGTGAAGTCCGGAAGGCGTATACGGTGAAGGCGATGATAAATTAATGAATAGGAAAGTTTGCCAATTAAATCAAACTTTATATCAAGATTAATATTATTTCGTCTGACACAACACATTAAAATAATAACTTTTATCTTGTGCTTCGCTTGATTGAATTGAAACTTACTGCAAGTTTCGTCACAGACTTTTAAATTGATCACTTTATATTTCAACAACTTTAAGAAGAAGTTGTGTTCCAGATAAAATTTTGCTCAGGGCAAATCAACGCGACATAAATTCATCACAATTACCGTCGTCCATCATGGTGTAGGCCAGTGATGTCAAAGCAAGTGCATTTTTCTGACCTTGAAGTCGTGTGAGGGCATCAAGCTCTAGGTATGGAAGGAGGAAGGATTATGTATATGAATAAGCAGCATGTTGGATTATGAAAACAGTGGTGTACAAACTTCAAACAGAACGTGAAATTTTCTGTTATTATTTTTATACGGCTTCTTTTTGTTTGAGATTATATATATTGTCTGTAAAACAAAAATACTAACACCAATTTTTTAATATTGCAGTTGTGTTTTAAACTTTAATAACATAATAAAGAGTTAAGAAGGAATATTCACATAAATTCCATAGTAGTACAACTATACTGTACTAAGTGAATGAAACACAATATTTTATAAAGAAAGTCTTATCCCGAAGAAAGAGAGTATGACATAATAATTTGGAATTGATCTTGATGATATCTTTAGCCTTATAAAAGTAATCAATAAATTAATCAAAACAATATTGTAGTACAAAGAAAAGTTAGCTAGGTATATGTTTTAACAGTAACTAATATTACATATTATGCTTTTAAGGTGATATTGGTGCACAATTTCCTATCCTCAGAATATTAAACTATTTTCTCGAATTATGCTGATGCTATAGAGCTGATGTTTTACCAACATATGGGCATATATCTTCTGTTCATGAGGTAACAGTAGTTGCTTTGATAATTCATTTCCTTACAAACATTTTCCATGTAAATATTTTCAAAATTTTCAATACACTATCTTCAGTTATACGTATTTACGATATTTAAAGCAAATAAACAAACAATGCAGAATTTACGTAATAAAATAATAGAAAATGATTTGATTATCACTAAAGCGGATAAAGGAAATGCAACCGTAATATTAGACAAATTCCAATACATTGAAAAAACAGAATCTTTCATCTCCAATAATAATTTTGAAATCTTAAAAAAGGATCCTACCGTATCAAAAGAATTTAAAAGACACCCTGAAATCCATAGAATTTACAGTTACGAATAAAGAAAAACGTTCTTTAGTTTCAATGAATCCAAAAGCTCCCACCATGAGATCATTACCTAAAATACACAAACCAGACATCCCCATTAGACCGGTTATCAATTTTCGTACAGCTCCCACATATAATACCGCCAAATTTTTGCAAGTTTATTTGAAGAAAAACTATAAATTTCGTAATAATTACAGTATTAAGAACACAAAAGAGTTAATTGATACGTTAAAATGTTTACAAATTAATGAGAAATGTAAAATGGCTTCTTTCGATGTCATCAATATGTACACCAATATTCCTATTAGAAACACGATCCAGTTAATTGAACAGAATTTAAAAGAACAAAATATTAGTCAAATAGAGATTGATGAAATAATTACATTACTTCGAGTTTGCACAGATCAAAATTACTTCACCTTTAACAATAAATTTTACAAACAAACTGACGGTCTTCCCATGGGCTATCCATTGTCAGGTATTTTAGCTGAAATTTTTCTCAACGATCTAGAAAATACATTCATTGATTCTAATACTCATAACATCATAAAATGGAGACGTTATGTCGATGACACTATCCTAATATACCAAAATACTACTTCTCAGAATTTACTAGATAATGTAAACTCTATACATCCTAATATCCAATTCACTAAAGAAGATGAAATTAATAATTCTTTGCATTTCCTTGATTTGACTATAGAAAGGAAAGATAATGAGTTCTGTTACAAAATATACAGGAAACCAACCCAAACCACACACTTAATCCCCAGTCATTCAAACCATCCAATTCAACATAAGAAAGCAGGGTTATATAGCTTAATCAATAGATTGCTGGATACTCCTATGTCCAAATCAGACTATGACAAGGAACTAGATACAATTTATTCTATAGCTTCAGACAATGGCTACAACAGGCAAGTAGTTGATAGGATCATTTATCAAACCAATCGGAAAAAACATTTAAAAAATTACACCCATTTGTCAAATAATAAAGAGAAAAAGGATTGCGTAAGCTTTGTTTACACAAATCCATACGTTTATAACATTACCTCCATTTTCAAAAAACTAAACTTTGACATAGCGTACAAAACAAACAACTCGTTAGGTAAAATTTTATTTAATAAATTTCCTATTACAAATTTTGACAAGTTTAATAATTCAGGAGTATATAAACTGTAATGTCAATTTCCAGAATGCGAAGCAACATATATAGGTCAAACTGGCCGAAACTTCAACATAAGATATAAAGAACACAAAAATATATCACATCAAGCTTCGCATTCAGCTTTTAGTGAACATATTTTTAACAGTCAACATTTTTTGATCAACATTAATTCCGATATGGATATTCTACACGCCAACAGAAAAGGTAAATTATGAAATATATTGGAATCAATAGAAATTTATAAAGATAAGCTTGTTAACCTTCATAATTTGAAAGACAAAGCTATTAATGATAATAATATCACAGTCTACTATATACAGTCGCGAAGCTCAATATGTAGTAAAAATGCAAACATGGGTAGTTGCCCGCTACTAGGATCGCTACTGTCGCCCCATCATCGCAGATCTCTCTCCTAGCAGCCGACAAAATATGTTACACTTTCGTTGTCGTGTTCTTTTGGAAAAATTAACACCTTCCTTCCATTATTGAAATATTAAATGCATAAAGTTACTTTATTATTTTAATGAAGTATATTAAATTCCACCATAAACTCGAAGATACCTGCAAGAAATAAGTTAATATAACTTTTGTTTGTGCAAAACGAACTGAAATTTACTATAATAGCTTCACTCATTCATGATTATAGCGATAATTAACTATGAAACCAATAAATATTAATTTTCATTTCTCTTTACAACAATAATAATGGAAATATGAATTAATGGAGTAACTTACGTGTATCAGTACTTGTAGTGTAGGCTTACGTAGTTAACAAAGTGGGATGAGGTTAAGCAATAATAATCACACCAGAATTGGAAATAAAACGTGATCAATAAATTTTATTGTAACAGACTTTTTCTACGTCTCTAGTAAAGCAACAAATAAAAATAACAACAAAATTAACAGCTATAATTAAAAACATATCCTCTGAAGAAAAAAGTAGGCCTAAGCAATAATAATCTCACCAGAATTGAAAATAAAACGTGATCAATAAATTTCATTAAAACAAACTTAATTTTACTACGTCTTTAGTAAAATAACACATAAAAGTAATAACAAAATTAATAGCTACAATTAAAAATATATCCTCTGAAAAAAAAGTAGACCTAACCTTTATTTCTCTGGAAACTTAGCAGCCTAAGTGACAGAACTTTAATCGGTTATACAGCTAAATAATATATTATTATTCAATGTACCGAAATACATATGATATATGATGTGATATAATGTATGATATGCGTAAATCACGAAGTGATTTAAGACGGCGCTTATTCCGTCGGATCCCGGCCAACTAGTCACTCATAACGAGTGCACCTAAGCACATGTGTGGACTTCGGTCCTATGTTCATAGACATCTATGACGTAGTGCAGAGGGCGGCCACTAGAGGGAACCCAAGAGTTGGAACTCAATCAGAGACAATTCTGTCCGACGTCGGGGTTGTATCCGGTGTGGCTTAGTGGATAAAGCATCAGCACGTAGAGCTGAAAACCCGGGTTCAAATCCCGGCGCCGGAGAGAATTTTTCTCCGTTCCATTACTCTTTCATCGTATATTCATTCTGTTACATCCTGTATGTGCAGGGTGTAAGGGGTATAAGTGCCGTCCTTTTCACAGTCGTCGGGGATGGTATGCAGGAACAAAAAAGTCCATACAGCATATAGTCGAAACTTTATAGTTTTCCCAGAAAAAAGATTTATTTTGTTATTTTATTTGCGTTATACTGATTATATCGTTAGTAAAATTACGAAAATAATTATATCAGTAGGTATATTTAGCAAAGAGTTAATATTGATTTAAATAAATATTTGTGTGGTCTATTACGTTTTCGAGAAATTAGTAAAAATGCATGCTTAAATGTGTTAATATTCTGGCGTGAGAGACATGGCGACGTTCAGCAGGCAGTATTCTCCACAAAGCACGAGTCAGATGAGTTCAAGCTCCCTGTCCATAGTTCTACTGCCAAGCGGATGGCAGTTCAGTACAGGATATTCGATAAACAGCTTACAATGTCATTCATAGTTCAGGAATATCATAATTACTAATGACAATTAATTTATGGAGAAAGACGTCGTAATTCAAGTGTGACAAGGATGATGTGCAGTCAACGTTTTCCTCAAAGAAGGTTACCTAATCGACGAACTTTTGTAGCAGTTTCTCAACGATTATTAGAAACTAGAAGTCTCTTACCCCGTTTCGACAATCGTACAACCAGAAATTTGTTTAAAAATGATACTTCTTTACGGAAGCGGGAGAGATTAAAATGTTGCATTAGAAAAAAAGTTCGTGTCATTTTGTACAGAAAGCCATTATTGTTTTTTCTTTAGACGTACAATTAAAAAGTGAAGCAATATTGTTACATAAAATGTAAATTTACCATAATGTTCTATTAATGAGATTGGAAGTTTGTATTTGCTGCTCGTTTTATGTAAACAACAGTATTGTCATGGTCGCTCCTGCATTAGAACAGAACATCTCTTTTATACCGGTATGTCTGTACCGGTTTGAGCTGTACTGTGTACTTCTAAACACCCTTCTCCCCGATTGAGTTGTTCTGTGTACTTCTAAACTCCCAACTCCCCATCCAGCAACGTTGCAAAACGTTTATTATTGTAAACTTTAATAATTAGTTAAATATTGCGATTAGAAAAAAGTAGTGGATCGGAGTCGGGTAGAGTTCCCGGGTAGCTCAGTTAGTAGAGCGTTGGTACGTTAAACCAAAGGTCCCGGGTTCGATGCCCGGCCCCGGAACAATTTTTCCCTCGAAATTATTCAAATCAACTTTACAGGGAGTTATACCTAAAATCTTGATTTGCATAATACACGTCACTGTTCATTAACAGAAAACCACAATTTAAGTCACACGGAGTTAGTGTGCACTCCAAGTTGGGTTGCTTGACGGTTGTCAGCCCACTTTAAGGTCTGTGGATATAGAGGGATAAATTGGATCGGTGTCGGGTAGAGTTCCCGGGTAGCTCAGTTGGTAGAACGTTGGTACGTTAAACCAAAGGTCCCGGGTTCGATGCCCGGCCCCGGAACAATTTTTCCCTCGAAATTATTCAAGTAGTGAGGACATTTTTCTTCCTTATGACATGAATAATCATCATTTAAAATAATGGCACTTATACCCCTTCCACTCTTATACAGGGACATCATTTTATTTTTACTTCAATTTTTATTGTACCTGAGTTTTTTAATGTACTTCACTCCCACCCCTTCTACTAAGGAAGTTCCAACTGCACACAGAACCAAGACCGCAGATAGTAAGCAGTACTGAGTTACTGAGTATAGTACGTTCCAGAAATATGTTCGCGTTTTCCAGTGACGAAAGAGCTTTCAATATTGAATCATATTTTCGCACAGGTACTATCCGTTTGCCTACGTCGCATCCCGATTTCCCCCACCTGCTTCTGCTCGCCCCTCTGTAAAAGCTGGGCTGTCTTAGCTCTTTTCTGAAAACATTAATTTCTCTTGGGAATTGGACGTTTACGTAATATTATACAGCTGTTTAATTTAACTTAAATAAAAGGACCTCGTTAAGTAATTAACTGTCACGTGATTTCCTCCCTTTCTACAATCTTACGGCATAACCACTTGGACGGACAGTAGATAGCATGTCTGAGTAATTTTATATTTTCGGGTCGGGCAGAAGTGAAGATTGAATTCACAGTACGTAGAGTAGGTACAGAATTATTTCAACATGAGTTACTAGTACGAAGGACGAAACTGGCAATTGGAATTAGATGCAATAGTCTATAGTGCGATAATATGTACAAAAGAACTGAAGCCTGTATCGAAATGAACGGCCACCATTTTCAAAATTGTGTTTAAATATTCATATTATGATTATTTTTCAATTTAACTTCTTTCTCTGTATTGTACGCTAATGTGCTGTAGACAGTATACACTGCATAATGAATACGTTCGCATGGATAACTCACTTCGTGAGTAAAAACACTTATTCTTAATACAGTACTGTACTTTGATTAAAGAAAAACCTAATGAAAATTATCGAACTCAAAATCGCGATATTTCCTAGTTTACGTAAATGGATGAACTACTTTTCTTCCATCCTATACCTAGTAGAGTGATTTGTGTTTTACGCCAGTATCATCGAACTCCAGTCTTGGAGGGGGGGAGCAAGCGGTGTTTCCGGTTCTCTAAAGGTATAACAGGTTAATATTAAAAATGTTAGTAAAATAAAATGATGTCCCTGTAGTAAATAATCGAGTATATTCGTGTCGGGTTACCTCGCAAGGTATAAAATAGAGCCTCCCATTTCCGTCCAGCGACCAGGGAATGTACCATTCAGATGGTCATGGATATATACAATGAAGTGAGGCGGTGCTCCGCCGAGCTGCAGCCACAACCCCTCACGAACAGAAAAGGGTGTACATCCTTCAACAACGCAGGTAAAATTAATTGCACGAACCGCGATGTACGATTAGAATGTATATTCCAGCCAAACCAGCAAAATACGGGTTAATATTTTTGCAACAGTTGATACACTACATAATATTATTTTGAAATGTATGTGAGAACACAACCCGATGAACCATTTCAGTAGAAGAACAGTGTCCATGATGAACAGGAATACTGAACAGGAGTAGTTGCAACAGTAGGCCTACATGAGATGTTTTAATTAGATAAAAGTAATATATACATAAATCCATATATTTATGGTAAGGTCGACCTGGTTGGCGAGTTGGTATAGTGCTGGCCTTCTATGCCTAAGGTTGCGGGTTCGATCCCGGGCCAGGTCGATGGCATTTAAGTGTGCTTAAATGCGACAGGCTCATGTCAGTAGATTTACTGGAATGTAAAAGAACTCCTGCGGGACAAAATTCCGGCACATCCGGCGACGCTGATATAACCTCTGCAGTTGCGAGCGTCGTTAAATAAAACATAACATATTTATGGTAAGCCTTATGATTTTCATAATACATAGTAATGTATTGAAAATTTATTTTGCGTTTGATACTCATGTTTTAGTGGTTAATTAGTATGGAATACTATTGTAATCCACGCGACTACTGGCATATAAAAATATCACGCGACTACTGAAAGGTTAATCTTCTACTTTGGGGTGCTCACGAGATCAGCCCTGGTAGGAATGTGTAGTAGTGCCAATTATACACACAGGCAACAGCCAGCGTAACGCCTTTCTTGCTCGCAGAATACGATATAATGACACACTATTAACTACATTACAATAACTAACCAACGTGAAACATTCGATCAACTTTTAAAATATAAACAAACAGTTTCAATTTATACAACACATCGACACAGAGGTAGTCTCAAACTACCTGATATTTTCAGCCACAGTATAATTAAACATCATGTGCTGACAGTGATGTCATCTGTTTAGGTCATAAGACTATAACTTATAACAACTTATCTTATCTCTGGTCAGTCCTAGGAAGAGCGGTGCTCCATTCACCAATATCTCTCCGCACCGCACCTAAATAAAATACATCTCGCAGAGACTTTCTCGTCAGCTCCCCACAGTAAATTTAGTTTGAAATAAGAGCATGTTATTGTGTGTTTTCTGAATATTTAATTAAAATTAAGTTGTGAAATTTATTTTAAATATACCAAGTTGTTTTATTTAACGTGAGCATTGTTCTTTCTCCGTTCTCTAACACAGTTTAAACACAAAAGTTAAACTGTGTATCATCTGTGTTTTTTCTTCTGATTTTAAAAACAATGTACATGGCATGACCTCGCACTCCCCCATTCAAAATAAGTCGGGTAAAGGGGTTTTTGAGAGCAACACAACAATCTAATATGCATTTCCTACTGATTACAACGTTGCACGATCGTACAATTCATGTCTCTTAAGACACACGTTTTCTGGAAAATTATTCAAAACACTGGAAAATGGTATTTGATATTTTTTTTTATTTCTGTTTACTAAAGAAATCACCCACCAGCATAAATAACAATACTTACGGCTCACTCTGTATGTAGTTATTGTGTTTGAATTATTTATTTTTATTTAAGATTATGTTTAATAGTTCAATCCTCTAAGGCAGACGCGGGCAAACTGGTAATCATGATTACACATCCGGTAGCGGGGAGGGTTCTGACATCACGTTTCTTCCACCAACTTCCATCTCCTCTGTAAGCAACTCTTAGTCGATGCGACGGATTGTCTTTGCGATGTTGAATATGTCAACCTCAGTGAATATTTGTAAACGCTAATTCAGGTAGATTGGGAAGAAAAGTTCTTCTGTTGTGCTCACGGAGAAAACGTGATATCACAGTCTATTATATATTCAGTCGCGAAGCTCAATACGTAGTAAATATGCAAACATTAGATAGTTGCTCACCACTAGGATCGCTAATATCGCCTCATTACAGGCAATGCAAAATAGTACCGTCACAGTCTATTGTTTCTAGCACCCTCAAAACTCAAACTTCGTGACTGTATATAGTAGTCTGTGGTGATATGCTTACTATGCAACAAAAATGCACAGAAACAATGTACACAGACATTATAAACAATGTCAGAGGAATCACAGCTTAATTACAAGTAAGTAACCGTAGTTTTAAGTGAAATACCTACACAATAATAATCTAAAATAATAATAATATTAGCTAGGCTACGTAGATCATTTTTCTGTTTCCACAAATTTTTAAACAAAATTTCGCTCTATCTTTTCTATTTTCTTTTCTATTTCTCTCTATTTCAATTTATACAGCCGAAACATACGGAGCAGCTTGAAAAATTGAAAACCGAAATATTAAATTACCAGAATATAGAGGAGGCGAATGCCTTGACTCAAAAACAAAATGAAATTCTTGTCAGTTACATAGTTGCATGGGAAGTCGCAAAATCATTGAAACCTTTCAGTGACGTGGAATTTGTTAAGGCATGTCTAAGTGGTCTCTGAACAAAAGGAACAATATGAAAATATTAGTTTGTCTTCTCATACTACAGGGAGAAGAATAGAAGATATTTCAGATCCGGTGGATTAGCAACTAAAATCTAGTTTTCCCAATTCATAGCGTACTCAGTTGCTTTAGATGAAAGTTCGGACATTGCTCAGTCAGCATGGATCTTAAGGTAGCCTAATTATCATTTGAAGACCTCCCTCAAAGAACGTTGTATATCATATGCAAAAGCCGTTGATATACAACCTTCTTTGAGGGAGTTCTTCATTTATTTTTATATCAACTTCTTGTAATAAAATGTGTACAATTAATTGAATTGTAAAACAGTGTTGAGAACAAGCTTAACTCACGGCAGAGATAATGTGTGCTCATATTTTATATTATGTTTCTGTCAAAGTTCGCCACTGCACATGAAAGGGGTGAAGTACATTCCCGTACCGCACAAACTCTCCTCTATGTGACGGGTAGTATCTCAAGATCTTCCCACCATTGCTCTAAGCATTATTCATTTTTATATTGAAGATTCTGTTATTTATTCTTTTATTAATTTCCTCCTCACGTCTTCCATTTTAAGTATCTTATTTACAGATAGTCATAAGGTAATCACCTTTTATCCATAGATTTAATTAATCTTATATTTTCTACACCCTATACTGCCTTTCATGAACGCTATGGCTGTTACAAACTCTTACAATGGTGGTCTCAGAACAAAGAAATTAGATTTCGGTCAGTGCTTTCCATTACAGTAATAGAGTGGGAAGGCACTCAGGGTCAGGCAAGGAACTCCAAAATAAATTATATTAAAGTATCAGTCCGCTGACAGAAGGGAAGAGGTTCCTCAATTTGGAACTGATACAGATAAACGGATATTGAGCGAGCGACGTAGGAAATTGCTTTAAAAATGTCGATAAAACTATCAAGTTTGCTGATGGAAGTGTGATAGATTCTATTCCATTAATCATATCAATGGACACGCATTGGTTTTGAGGACATTTGTGATCTGATTATATAGAACAACAGTAGAATTGAAAAGGAAATTAGATATGGGGTGGGGGTTAAGAGTTTCCTCTAACTCTACCGTATAATTCTTTCTTTCTTCTTTTTTTCGGTATCCAAGAGGAAATGGAAAGAGGGATTTGCTCAGAGACTTGGATCGAGAAAGGGAATACGGAATAGAAAGATATGGAACATTTGATGGATATAGGAGAGGATTGCCGGTTTTGAAATACTCTCCAGTTCTGTTCTTCTCCAGGTCGCTCTCGCTTTATGTTTCTTTCCTTTCTTAGTTTCTACTTTGAAACCCTGCAATACGAGTATAATTTGATTGAACATAACCACATCCAGTTCCATCAATATCCCAATTTATATATAAATACAAAATTATACATATAGAATTTCGTTTTATTTCTTGCATATTCCCTTCACATTTACATAATTTAAAAATAGATAACATTTTCATGAAAATAATTAATAATAATAATAATAATAATTATTATTATTATTATTATTATTATTATTATTATTATACATTTATTGCAAGAAAAATGCTTTTTTTAATTTAAAAAATATCTCTAGCGTCCCCAGAAAGCGTACATACTCGTGCACACGAGGTATTTCACAAACTTTTAATGTAGGCCTAAATATTTCATTAATCAGCAGATTACAGAAGTTATTGTTGTTTACCCAACTGTTCGAAGACAAGTCTGAACCTCACAAGTGATACAAAGAAGGCACCACTTATGACGCAACTAGACCAGGAGATAATGGGGTAGGGTGGCCAGCTCCTTTCCCCCTCCATTGCATAAATCACCGACTAGCTACATATTACACTAGTCAGACTTCAGGTGCATACAAACAATTGTTGTTCCTCTGACACATATCGACAAGTAATATGTACTGCCTGATAATAGATGTAAATATCAGCCAAAACCTCAATCAGATAACATTACAGAAGTAAAAGAAGAAAAAGAAAAACACAGATATCACAATAATTGGAACGTTAAATTTTCTGTCTAAACAATAATTTTAAATGATTCTTTTAAAATAAGGAGCATTAGCAAATTGTATGTTTTGGAATTAAGTTATCGTGTTGTATATAAAGCCTTGGACCGAAGTTGCTACTGTGATTATAAGCTACACTTGTGGTCAGTGGCGGCTCGTGATCATTTTTGTTGGTGGGGCCAGATATTTCACAAATTTTGCGATATGCGTTAAATAATACACCAAGATTTTTTATTTCATTTTAGTTAATTATTTAGTTATCACCTACATAATAACGCAAATTCAGTATTAAACTCACCAATTTCCAGAATTATTTATAAAGAAGATGTGCTCGTCTGTTCTTCTTTCTGTCAAACTTTTCGATGACCCTGTTCTTAAGTTCGGAATTCTATGGAGATGCTCCTTAAGAAAAGAACAGAAAGCCAACGAATTCAGCATGGTGTTTCTGAGAAATGTTTTATCCTATTTTTGTGCTGAAATTCCGTTCTGACATAGCAGTTGAAAAAGGTGTTGTTAGTGCGATTCGAAGGGCTTTTCCCACTTCAGAGAATGAATCTTCAAAGGAGTAATCCATTAAAAAACTGAACGAATCACACACAGAGGAAATGTCTTTAAATGTTCACTTCGATAGATCACTGATAGTTCATTAATAAATTTTTCTTTCAAAACTAAAGAACAATAATTTTTTACGAAAATATTTGCCAGGTCGGTGGGGAACTTATCTCTATATGAAGCTAATTTCTTTGTCTCTAGCGTATTAAAGCTGCCAGATATACAGTGGCTCTCATAATTGATCGTACTTACATTTTTATATAAATCAAATTATATATTGTATTTAGCATTATAATTTACATACAAAAGAAATATAATTATAACGTCTATTATCATTTCTCAAAATAAACATAAATTTTACGTAATTTGTCTACAATGTTAATGAAATAAAATAAAATTTAATAAAATACATCTTAATTCAACATCACATAATTGATGGTACACAGGGAAAAAAAACATAATATTATTTACAAGAACAATGAACTCAAGACAGTCAAGAAGCAACTGCTGAACCTCCTGTCCGGATAGTAATAGAGGTGAGTTAGAGGCATGTTATCAGGTGTACGTTCAATTTTGTGATGTAGTCGATCATGTATTTAAACTAATAAAATTATTATGCAGTGCTTACAGTATCTTCAAACAGAGGTGGAAGGAAAAAATCGTAATTGTAATGTGTAAACACATACTCTCCTTGGAATAATTAACGTCATTTAAGTAAAATCGTCTCTGAGTGATTAATTTCATAAAATTGTACGCTTAAATGATAGTGTACGATCAATTATGAGAGTCACTGTATATCTTTGCAGGAAACTCAATTGAATTGGTTGATAATGTTATCGTATATTTCTTTGACATCTGCCGACAGGTTTTCTTGCATACTGAGTTTCAGCCTTTTTCTTGGAGGAAACGAACATTCTTCTTCTTCAGCATCGACATTTATTTCAGATCTCTCTTATTTCCATTACAGCTGACTCAAAATGTTGTAATGCGTCAGATATTCTCGATCTATTTTTTCAGTTTGCATCTGTAATATATTGTATAAAATATCAACATGTTTCATTAAGTCATAAAATAAACTAAAAAAATAAAAGTTAATTATTATTTAACAAGTTTTTTTTAGGGCAGAAGCTTCTCTCACTGTTATATCATTCCATTCATTTGAGTCATCTACCTCTTCAATCCTTTGGAAGCATTTAAATAGCTCCGCTTTATTTCCCTTAACGGAGGATACAATTCGGGACTGAAAGTTCCATCGTATTGCTGAAATGGTTGGCTTACTGCATACAGATCGCAGTAGGTCACTTCGTTAGGTGAAGTAGAGAAGAATGCTATGAATCCAATAATATTTACAAAAACAATTTCACTCATTTAATGCGTTTTGAATATGTATTTTTTATAATTAAATTAAAAGTTGATCAAGTTGGTGGGCGTAGCAGTGAACAAATTTCGCAAAAGGAAATGTTTTCTGCATCAAAATCTGGACCCCATCCTGGTTTCCACTCATTACTGCAGTACCATCGAGCTATAAGTTTATTTTCTAAATTGGAAGGTTGTAGACTTTGTTTTAGAACCTCGGTCAGACCGTTAGCCGTGCAGTTGCTTCCGTCCGTCAGGCGGGCCAGCTTGGACGGGCCCCAACGAAGCGTATAGGGTACTTGTAACGGTAACTTCGTAATACTTCGTGAATTTCCGTCGGTAGCGAACGCGACATTGCAAGCCGCGCACTATGGCAGTTGAGCGCTAAAGTGATTCAAGATATAAGGACTCTTTGACGCGAGCTCTCAATATTTAGTGTCATATAATCTTTGACGTTTTACTGACACACATCGCGTAATGTGATGAAATTAGTGAAACAGTTATGAATACAGTGTTCTTGAGCAAAATTTATGTTTTTTAAATGCGAAAAAAAATACGGGGCACGAAATATTGATGGGGGCACGGCCCCGTTGGGTGGCTCCTAAGGACCGGCCGCCCCTGGTTGTGGTACAGTTCTGTTCTGTCAATCATGCTATGCGATCTTTCAATTTTATATTTATGTGAATACAAATTAAATAATCTATTTCGGTTTTTGTGTACTAAATTCAATAAGACATTTATAAATTTGATGGATATGAGATACTTTAAATTCAGAATACAATAGTTCTGAGCGATAATCAAGAGGCTTATTGACATTTTGTCATTATTTTCTGTAACAGTGTTATTTGCATGAGGGAGGTACTAAAAGCACAACCCCAAACTATAATACCATTACTGTAATATAGTTTCTACTAGAATTAGAATTATCCAAGAAATCCCGTGAAAGGCAAGGACCTCCTGACTATGCAAGGTAGTTTGGCAAGCAGTTACTGGTTAGCCATTCCGGGAATGGTGATCACTTTTGTAATGGCATAGTGTGTTTAAGATGCTGTGTGGGTTTACATTGAAGGATCCGCTGTTCACTAATCACTGTTTTGGTTGCAAGTCACTTTGTGATGAGCTTCCATTGTTGTCGGTATTTCGCTGTTCTTGACTAAACAAAACCGAATCTTAATCTGAATTCGTCCTCCCATCTTGTCTTCTCACTTCCAATGTTGCGTTTGCCAATCCTTGGGTCCCACGTCGTAAGGATGTGTGTCCATGTTTCTGCACCATACAATGCTACACTCCACAAAAAAAAAAAAAAAAAAAAGCACTTCACTAGTCTCTTCCTTATAGTCTTGATTATTGAATGAGGACGGGGAGGCCTCATATATGAATGTCATCATCATCATCATCATCATCATCATCATCATCATCAATAACTTCAAGGTTTAGGCCGATGGCCTGTTCCGCCTCCAGAATTTTATCCGTCAAACTGATCTCTCCAACTTCTCTTTGGTCTTCCCACTCGTCTTCTTCGTGTAGGTCTGTAACACCATGTTCTGAAAGGTATCCTGTCGTTGGGGATTCTTGTTATGTGGTCGTACCAATTATTTCTATATTTTTCAATTGTTGTTGTTATACATTCGATATTCAGTTCTTGACGTATATCTTCATTCCTCTTATGGTCCTGTAATCTTAATCCTGCTAGTGGCCTTAAGAGTCTCATCTCAGCAGCCTCAGTTCTTCTCTGTTGCGCTCTAGTCAGAATCCACGTTTCTGAACCATATAACAATGCTGGAATTGCCAGTGTCTTGCAAAATTTGAGTACACTCTGTCCGTCGAATTTATTTATGAGTGTACGTTTAATTGTACCAATAAGTCTTAAGAATTTATTTAACTTGTTTTCTACGTCTATTGAGGAAATGTGAGAGAGATCACATCCAAGGTAATTAAAAGAATTTACTTGTTCAATCATCTTATCTTCTACTACAATTTTAGTTCTTAGTGTATTATTTCCGCAGAAACCAAATACTTTAGTTTTCCTATGTGATATTTTTAGATTGTAGTTATTAGCAACAATTTTCAACAAATGGACTGCTCTCTGTAGGTTGTCTTCAGAATCAGCCAACACCAACTGGTCGTCTGCGAAAAGTAAGTCATCTAAAATGATATTATCTATAAAATAATGGGTTTTTAAATTGTTTTGCCATTCTCTTACGGCTTCGTCTAAATATAAATTAAAAAGGGCAGGTGATAAGGGAACCCTTGTCTGACCCCTTGGTTAACTTCTCGTAAGTTGGTGGTAATCTTGTTTATTTTCATTTTGATTTTATGTTTTTATACATACTTTGTATCACCCTTATTATATGCTTAGGAATTCCTTTTCCTTCTAATATTATCCACAATTTTGTTCTGCTAATCATATCAAATGCTTTCTCAAATTCTATGAAAGCCATATATGTGGGAATATTAAATTCGACATGTTTTTCTATAATCTGCGTTATGGCGAAGATATTATCAATACATGATCTGTTTTTCCGGAACCCACTCTGTTCTTCTGATAACAGCACTTCTGCAATTTTGTTTAGACTTTGAGAGATAATCTTGGCATATATTTTATAGCCTGAGTTAAGAAGGCTAATCCCTCTGTAATTTTCACAATTCTTCCTGTCCCCTTCTTTAAAAATGGGAGTAATTAGGGCTATATTCCATTCTTCTGGTATGTGACCGAACTTCCAACATATATTTTAAAAACTTAAAAATCTTTGTAAGAAGCATTGTGGCGCATATTTAAACAATTCCAGATTTAGACCACCTGATCCCGGCGTTTTCCTATTTCTGGTTGTTTGGAGAGCATAATTCAATTCATTTATTGAAATTGGGTCAACATATTCATTGTATGTAGCCGTTTGTATGTTTTCTTCACCATCCTTACTAGTCCATAAATAATGATAAAAATCTAGCCATTGTATGTCAGAAATGGGGTTCCAGTTTATAGCATCTTTCTCTTTTTTATTTAATTTTTCATAATCTTGTATGCTTTAGCTTGTTTGCCATTAATATCATACTGAATATTATTATTTACAAATTTATCCCACCTTTCTCTTTTAATTTTCCTTACTTCTCTCTTCGCAATTGCAGAGAGTCTGTTATATTTAATGCGATTATCATCCGTAGGGTGGGAAATATACAATAAGTACGCATCTTTTTTGTCTTTTATTATTGTTATATATGAATGTATAGAAACAAAATTGTTTTAAACATTTTGTTTTAAATATCTCAGAGATCAATCCTTTGAAATTAATGACATTGCTTACGGTTCATTCAGTACAGATGTGGCATTGCACCAGCTAATACTGGGTGTTCATTTGAAAGTGTGTCATGACGTCACTGTCGATGAGTCAGCGATTTGAAGCGAGTTTCAGCTTTTGTGTCAGAGAAGTTGCCTATTAATCAAGGCGTTCAATCTGAACTTGAGAACGTGTACGGTATAACTTGAACGTCGTAGCAACAGATGGCGGTCTGTACGGTCTGTGTGCTACTATAACCTCTTTCGAACTGTGTTTTGCGCGGTCAAGTCGTACACAGGGTATTTATTATCGGTTGCGTACGGCAACATTCCACAATACAAATCAAATGCTCCGTGTCCATGTTGACCGTCGAAGTTAATGTCAACAAATACGCAAGTAATCGTCTTAACCCTCTCCCTATATCCCGACAGTAAGAAAAAACTCACCTCAGTACATGTTTCGAAATAGTTCACATTCCTGCCACTACCGGCATTACCGTACGTATCGGTAAGTATTCTTCTGAATGAACGCCGTACTTGCTAGGCAACTTCTCTGGCACATAAGTAATACAGCTCTACGGAAGTGTAGGAAGATTGAATTCTCTAGGCTCATCGACTAGCCACATGACGGCATACAGCGAGCCATGACACATTTTGAACTGAACACCCAGTAGTAGAGCATTCTGATATCCTAGAATACTGCCTTTTTCGTAAAAGTCTTTTTTTTTCTCCCTTTATGGTTGTTATGGCATAGCTCCCTCAAGCAGTGGACCCTTCAGTTCTGTACTTACGTATTATTATTATTATTATTATTATTATTATTATTATTATTATTATTATTATTATTATTGCCATAATCATCTTTTCACTAATTAAGCAAAGCAATCGGTTGCTATGTGATTACTATATTCACTTCTTTGAAGGATACATATTCCACTTTTACATGTATAATTGCATGCCTGAGAGACGGGACTGAAATATGATTCAGATCGCGCTGTTGTCGTGATCCTTTCCTTGTTCAGTCAGTTTTTATCGGCAAGCGAGATGCGTGTTTAGAGAAGCCAAATAAGCATGTGCAGTGGACATAGAATTTCATAAGCTATATAGATTTTTTTTTTTTCAAAAGAAGGACAATGGGATTTATGTTCAAAATATCATAATTATTTATAATATGAAGTGAATGTAGTGTGTTTCATATTTCTGGCATGATGATCCTTCTCATAACTTTTAAAGCGAAGTTCTGTATACGTTGAGTGCGTGTAAGACAATCGGGCAGGTGTTCTACGAGGCAGTGAATTCTATGATATATTAATGATGTTTTGACGCTCGTTGTCCAGTAATTATGGACAAAATAGTGACTTACTTCACGTAGGACAATGAGAACGCGTAAATTGTTTTTGATTATTGGTGATTGAATGTGTATAGGCTACATAAAATTCCCTATGATTGTGTATTAGTAGCGATTTACGACCTTCTCGATTTCAAATTGAAGTCCTATGGACATGTAGAACCAGTGAAAAGAAATGTATGCGAAAAGTCGTCTTATATTCCGTGAGCTGAAAAACAATATTCGTGTGTGAATTTTCAGTACTACGCAACAAAACTTGATAGTGTTAGTGGGATTGCTTCTACAAGATTTGGGGCACATATAAAAACAGACAGCGGCATTTTGAGATATACTCTTCAATTAAGGTAAGTTGACGTAAGCATTTTATGACCGAAAACTGGAATTGTTACTCGGTTTAGAGGTAATACCCCAAGTGAAATTATAAAAAAAATGCGTACATTTTTAGTTACCATTTCGCTTCATTGCATTTATAACAAAATATATTTTAAAAAATTTCTGGGTGAAAGTTCGATATTTTCTCACACTACATACAGAAAAGAAAACGTACTTAAATAATTTGTTCATATTCCTTGACCTTACGTCACTCTAATATCCCCACATATCTTGACCTCATGTGAATTAGCTATCCCCTCAATTAACCCATCTAATCGTAACGAAACGTAAAACAGACATTAGTACTGTGTCATTCGGGAAGCTATCGAAGATTTATATTTTACGGATTATTTTGACTTCGTCTTCTGAGTTTGTAATTTAATTTAAGACGAACATTTGGCGTTCACTTCCTCGTCGAATAGGTATCAAGAATTTTCTCCGTTATTGTAATGTGCTTACTTTCTGAAATTGTAATCTTCCGTTTCATAAGATAAGTACTAATCTCTATGGGTGCTATGCATAGATATTTCACTATCCCGCGCTACGAACGTGCTAAACTAGCCCTGGCTATCGACTGATTAATTGTACAGGATTCATATCATATATTGTATCATATCATATCATATCATATCATATCATATCATATCATATCATATCATATCATATCATATCATATCATATCATATATATCATATATCATATCATATATCATATCATATCTCTGATCATCCAACGGAAGCCCGCGCTAAGAATGTCTATAAATATGGCCCTAAGTTTCTTGTACAGTATATAATTCTTTTTCTTGTTATTCCCGTAATATATTAATTCTATTATTTCTGTCAATACTGCACTTTTCGTCCATTACTACAGGTGAAAATGCACTTTGCAGTAAAATAAAGGAACCGTATAATTTATTCTCTTCGTTTCTTTAGTCCGGGTTTGGGTTTTCTGTAGCATGCGACACTGAATGTTTTTTTGACTGAAAATTGGAAAAATGGTATAATTTTCAGACGGATGGTAGTTTGAAATGTAAAGAATGAGTATGTGACGACAGTTACCGGTAATTTGAAAACATATTAGAAAATAGGTTAAAATTGTAAACAATTTATCGGTGTAGATAACCTAAAAGTGATTATTTAACTCATGAAAAAGAGACAGAACACTTCAAAATATAACGCGAATCTCACATTTCACTCCACTTAGTATATGCAAGACATACATAAACCTAAACAAACGTAACCTCCCACAGATTCGTACATGCAAAGCATACCAAAACCTAAACTAAACTAACCTAACCTAATCTGTTACAGATATGTATATGCAAGGCATACGAAGAACCTAAACTAAATTAATCTAACCCAGTGTCGCGTGCTGTAGAAAAGCCCGGTTTTGAATAATTTCAAGGGAAAAATTGTTCCGGAGCCGGGTATCGATCCAGGGACCTCTGGTTGAACGTACCAGCGCTCTACCAACTGAGCTACCCGTTAACTCCACCCGACACCGTCTGAACCTTTCCCTTTATATCCACATCTGCTTTACAGGTAGCCTTACCTGAAATACTAGATTTGCATAATATATACGTCACTGTGTACGGTACGTTAATAGAAAATCACAAGTACAAGTTACACAGAGATTGTGTGCACTCGATGTGGGTCTCTGGCGTTTCGTCAGCCCACGCGAGTTGTGTGGATATAAAGGGAAAGGTTGAGACGGTGTCGAGTGGAGTTCCCGGGTAGCTCAGTTGGTAGAGCGCTGGTACGTTCAACCAGAGGTCCCGGGATCGATACCCGGCCCCGGAACAATTTTTCCCTTGAATTATTCAAAATCTGCTTTACAGGTAGCCTTACCTGAAAGACTAGATTTGCAAGCCCGGATTTTACATACTACTATTACTAAAAATATATGCATGTACTATATGTACGCATATTAGGGTGCTATTCATAGACATTTCGCTAGCCCGCGCTACGAGCGTGCTAAACAAGCCCCGGCTATCGACTGGCTACTTGTACAGGAATCATATGTCACATCACATCGCTAACATGATTTATCAATACGAAAAACATTAGTTCGCTGATCATTCACCGGAAGCCCGCGCTAAGAATGTCTATGAATACGGCCCTACGACATTAAAGTGAAACTAGCGCTGAGTTGTTTTTCGTGATTTCAAAAATGAAAATCCGCCATTACACTACCTTATTACTGATAACGTCACAAAACAAAAAATCACCAGCTTTTTCCCAGCGTATTTGTAAGGCATAATAAAAGTCTAAACTAACCTAACCTAACCCTTCACAGATTCCTCTATGCAAGGCATAGAGTGAGTATACACTAGCGTGAACTATCATAATGTCACAAAATGTATGTTGGTATGACTGAAGAGAGAGACTTTAAACACTTGAAGGTGTATAAGCGAAGTACGCTAGTTTAGCCGGATTTAATATTGTAGAATACATAGGCCTATTGTTAGTGTTTTACAATTGCTCTGAAGTTTCTGTCTCGCATAGCAAAGGAAAGTAAAATAATACGCGTACAACTTCTCTTCGAAAGGGATTAAACTATATTCGCTTGTCTAGGAATCATTTGACTGTTAGTACTGTATCCCATTTTTGACGCACAAAAGGAGTATAAATTTTCAAAGAATTGCTGGTTGTGTTCATCAAAACTAAGGAAGCGCTGAAGGCAATACAGTCCTCAAGTTGAATAAATCCAGTCATTTTAATATAGCCATTTTTGTTATTCCATTAGGTACTCTAGATAAAAGATTCAAGCCACTACTGTTAAGTCAGTAGTTCTTAAATTTAATAAAATGGAGGCATTAGTGTTGGGTCACTACAATATTTTAATTGAATAAATCTTGCCATACTTGTTCAATTGTTCTAGTTCAGTACTCCACTTTAGTTATTCGAGACACTCTTCTTTTGGCAGTGCAGTTATCTAATTTAATGAATTGAGCTATTTTAATGTCTCCGTCTCAGTTAATCCAAGACCCAATTAAATGCATCGAACCACAATTCTTAGGCTAGTATAATCTTCTAATTGAATGAATTGTGTTTTTTTTTAAGCCATTTGAATCCAGTATTCCATTCAAATGAAAGGAATCACTCCCGTTAGGTCGATACTTTTCCCTAATTGAAGTCGGTTTGGGTAGCGTAGTCGGTATAGCGCTGGACTTCAGTGCTCGAGGTTGCGTGTTCGATCCCGGCTCAGGTCGATGGCATTTAAGTATGCTTAAATGCGAGAGGTTCGTGTCAGTAGATTTAATGACATGTAAAAGAACTCCTGCGGCACAAAATTCCGTCACACCGGCGACACTGATATAACCTTGGCAGTTGCGAGCGTCGTTCAATAAAACCATAATTTGTTTTCCCTAATTGAATAAATTGAGCCATTTCTGTTTAGCAAGTTGAATTCACTTAGTGCTCTATTTAACTCAATTGAGTCACTGTTGTTAAGGGAGTACTTTCCCTAATTGGTTAAATTGAGTCACTTAATTTAGCCAATTGAATAAATCTAGTAGCCTATTCCAATTAAGTTGTTATAGCCAGTTCCGTACAGTCAGATTGATTAGTATATTCTCTCCAATTACATCCCTCTGATACACGCTTCGAAGCCATGATGCAAATAATCAAGAATATATTGATTAATACTACCGGAACGTTCTGATATCGTTTTTGTGAGACTGACTATTACTATAAGAAAATTTTCGACTATTAATAAGCTTCGTAATTACACAGAGCACGAGTATTTATTTTTTAAATTTATGAAACAAAAAGATTAGTTCTGTGATATAAGGCAGTATTAGACTACTGAAAGCATCTCTCCATGTTTTGAACAAAATCTGAGCTCAGGACATTTATCGCTCCAACTTGCGGTCAAATGCGCCCGGAGTGTATGAGAAGGGACCCAAAAATAACCGGAATGTTTTTTTTTTTTTATTTTAATTGAAATCTGCATTCACAGAACTTTAGTCCCCTTCAAAGTATTGTCCAAGTGCATTAATGCACTTCTCCCAACGCTTTTGCCACTGCTGAAAACAATGTTGGAACTCTTTAGGCAGGATACTGTTCAAAGCCGTTAGCGTGTTTTCTTTGGTGTCATCCACATCACTGAATCGCTTTCCTTTCAGACATTTCTTCATCCATGGAAACAAAAAAAGTCCGACGGAGTCAGATCGGGTGAGTAGGGTGGCAGGACTGATTTCAATGACCTTCAAACCAACTTGAGCGTGAGATTCTGCTTTTTCCCTAGAGTTGGCGCTGACATCACACAAACTAGCAGCCGACACAGCGGAATATAACAGGCATACAATTAATACATCTAGATACATTATGTACTCAAAATAAATTTGACCGATGAAATAATAAATCCGTCATTATCTGTAATGTCTAGACTCTAGAGTTCCTTTATCATGAGAGTTGAGACATTTACACCATCAACAAATAAAATATAATGACTAGATGCACTGAAAATGGAAAAACAAAACTCCTGCGAGAAGTAAAACCATATGCCTATTATATTGTATAGAAATATTAAACGAATTTCATACGTAATTTTATTACGTATATTATTTTATAATATAATTTCTTATATATAAAACATAAAAATTATTATTACAACTAGTTTATCAGTGACAAATAAGGAAAAGCTGTTAACTTGAATTTATTTGAAGAAAAGCGTTACTGGATTATGCAACAAAGAAGACGGTGTTTGGATTCTGTGTCTCAACTCTCATATTCAATAACTATTATTATCGAGAAACACTTAGCGTGTGCTCGATTACACTAACCTCTAGCGCTCCAAAGTGGAACTAAACGCCGGCGCACAAAAAAACAAAACAGGAAAATTGAGCTATTCGCTGGTCTGACCGGCGACGTAAACAGAGCCCGCAGAGAGAGAGAGAAGGAAGAAAGAAAGAAAGGAAGGAAGGGATTGCTATTGAAGTGTCTGAAGAACTCTACCTCCTCTCAACTTGTAGACAAACGTGGATTAAAACTTCTGCCATGGTTGAATAGCAATTATCTTTTTCCCTCCCTCCCTGCCACCCTCCCTCCCTCTCTCTCTCTCTCTCTCTCTCTCTCTCTCTCCCCCCCTCTCTCTCTCTCTCGGTACTGTTTACGTCGCTTGTCAGACATGGAACGAAGTAGAGCCGAGCTAAACATGCTAACTTATTGAGGCATTTCAATTCTTACGCGGAATTACAGACATCGCTGTAAAGGTTTCAGTATATAAACAATACTAAGTGGCTGTACAAGCACATGAAAAAACCTTAAAACAAAATGCGTAGCCTATTGATGCTCTGCATGAACAATTCCTTTTATTAGTAATTGTAGACATGTTGTTCAAACTATCCCTGCTCCTCTTTCTACAATACTTCTGGCCAATAAAAGGGATAGTAGAGGAGGAAATAACCAAAATCTATAGACATATTAATGAAAAAAATATAAATCAAGTTTGTGAAGTGTCTTAAATTGATTTCGTCTAGTTTCTAGTACGTAATTGATATTATGACTTCATGTTTGTCTTATACAATAAAAATAAATTCTATACAGAGTAGAAATAAAATAGCCTTACAAATTTTCAGCACATGTTGTATGTAACAAAAAACTATATAATAATATTAGTGGAAAGTTGATAGTTTTTTCAGAAAAAAATGCTTTTATCAAATGTTAACAACCTCATATTCGGTAACTATTGCGAGTAGGATAGTGATTTCTGTCCATATCGATAGGAAAACTAATAAAAAATAATTTACTTCTCTGCGTATTTCAATAGTGTGGACAGTTTTCGTGTAAATTAAATTTTTAAAACCTCTAATTTCAAGCCACTGCACGATGCGAGTTGGTTACAACGCAGCGCCAGTGAACAGCTCATCTAGCGAGCCACACCGATTTCGTTGACCTCTTACATCTGTATCACAAGAAGAGTGTGTTAACGGCGATGTTGCCGGACTGCTGAAACTTCAAATTTAATTTTCTAATTAACCATGCATTTAATTACAAAACGTAATAAAGGTTTTCTATTCATTTACATGTATCCTGTCGTCCCTTTCAGTCTCCAAGATTATTTCACTTCCAACCTATATGTTTCGTTTACTTTTAAAATGATGGGATACGATAGGAATGAAAGTGATACATTATTATTATTAAAATATTTAAGGATTAATAATTATTTGAGTACTATCGTAGTGTTTCGCGCTTAGTATCGTGGTGAAACTATAGTAAGATATTCAAGCAACAAATATTAAATGTTTTGAACACTTATCGAGTCCACCGCTGTGAAGTAACAGTTAGCATGTCTGACCTTGAAACGATTGGCATTCATGCAGTCCTCTCTGTAGATTGAAAAGTGAAAAAAGTTTCATATCCATGGCTCAAGAATTAAATAGAAAATCAATATCCCGAATTTATTAGAAAACTTACAAATTAAACCAAACCTTTTAACTCCATTAAATATAGAATATAATCTAAATTTAACAGAAGAAATACTGAAATCAGAAGTAAACACTGAAATAATGAAACAATTGTCTTTAGAAACAATTAATATTAGGTACCCTCCACAAAACTGGCTTCATTTATACACTGACGGATCCTTGATCTCCAGAGAACAAGGTGCCGGTGTAGGTGTTACGTGCTGTCTCTTCTCGCTTTATAGAGATCTTGGATATGGAACAACAAGTTTTGATGGAGAAATCGTTGCAATAAGTGAAAGTCTCAGGAATCTTCTATGCCACATCAATAAATTTAAGAATGCAGTTATATTGTCAGACTCCAAAGCAGCTATTCTATCAATAGTCTCTAAACACACACCTTCATCCCAAACAGCAGAAAGAACTAAAATGCTCTCTCAATTAATATCACTCAATACAAGAATTGTATTCCAATGGATACCACCCCATTGTGGAATCCTGGGAAATGAGAATGCTGATGCACACGCACACATATACAATGTAAATGCATATATATTAAAAACTAACAATTAAAATGAAATTAAAAGATAGTCCTAAGCCACACAGATAAACTTTTACAAAGGTTTAGAGTCCTTAGGTTATGTCATTTGCTGAGTAATTATTACAATATTTAATTAGCAGCTTTCCCATATGTGTAAGAAATACACTCGCACAAAACAATTTTTGTTAAAAATGTGGCTTTGGATTCTTTCATTCTCATCCCTTCAGTTGATTTTAACTATTTCATCTACGTGTTTGCAATAGTGTTTAACTTTATGTGCATTCAATTTTATTCATGTTATGATTGAATGAAAAAGCAGTGTTGCAGTTATTCACTAATTACATACATTAATACTAATTATTAAATACATCTGTTAAGTAACCAATTGCAGTATCTTTTGCAAAATCTTGAATGTTTAAGTTGTCAATAATATTTCTGTATTATATACTATAAGACGTTAAAAGAATTTTCAATAGATATGGGATCTTCAATCACTGGTTTTAATGAAAAAAGTATTTCCTTTCTTAGGATATCTACAAGTTTAAATTTAATAATATTCCAAATAGCTTTAATTGCTTTATCTGAATTTTTTACTTTTCTATTCAAATGTATTCTATTTCCCTCTTTCATAATTTTTGATAAATTACGTTGTACTTCTTGTAGTATTAAAGAACATGAGGATCATTACATTGCAACTCATTACATATGGATTCTTCTTTTTAATACATGAGATTTTTAATTCCCTGCGTTATCTACATTTTTTTTACTTTTGAATTTTTTCACAACATGCACATTTCCATTGGGCATAAATTAGTCCATATTTTTCGACATATTAGACAGTCGAGGAACTCTGAAGAAATTAATTACACCTCCATAAAAAAAGTTTTGCCTGGGATCGAACACGAGACGTTTAGGTTATACAGTGGAACCGACACGCTACTATATGAGCTACCGAGACAAGACAATGACAATAGAAGTCCAGAATGTAGATCCCATAGCAGGCATTTGCCATTCGGTACAGAGAAGCAATGATATTTTGTGACTCGAGCTATGTTGTGAAATCGTGGCCTTAAATGGCTATCTTCTTCGTGATCCTTATTCTGGTCCTTGTCCTTGTTGTGGTCCTTGTAGCAAATCTTGTTATATTTGTCATGGTACTTAATGTTACGTCGATATCGAGTGAACCGCGCTGTAGAACTTTAACTTCCGACGACCAAGAGTCGTCTCATTCCTTTTAAGGGTAACTGTACGTTAAAATAAAACTTCATTGCGTATCAAAGCCAACTAACATAATAAATAATTTTGATAGAGGTTGAATTTTACATATTAACTACTACTTACAAATGAGAATTACGCAGAAATAAATTATGTATCAAAGCCAACAAAAACACGTAAAATTCAAACTCGATAAAAAAATATTACATACAAAAGACATTTACGCAGATATAAGCTAAATTCAGTGTCAAAGCCAAAAAAAAGACACCTAAAATTCAAAGTCGATTAAAAAATTCCTACTTACAAAGGAGAAATAAATGAAGTATGAAAACTAACAAAAACACATAAAATTGAAATTGGTTTAAAAAAATTACTGCTTGTAAAAGAGAATTACGCACAAATCAATATGCATCAAAGCCAACAAAATTACGTACGTAAAATTCAAACTGGTTAAAAAGAAATACTACATTCATTCATTCATTTATTCATTCATTTATTTTATTCCATAGATCTTACATGGGCAATGAAGCTTTAAGATGAGGAACAAGTCAACATTTTACAATATTACAATTACAATTTTTACAAATTTTTATAGTTTTACAATTTAGCAATTTTCTACAATTTTTACAATTTTGTGCAATTTTTTACATTTTTTTATTTTATTTTATTTTTTTACATTTTGGCGAGATGTAGTGAGGTGAGATGAGGTCCGAGGATTCGCCAAAATATTACCCGGCATTTGCCTTTTGGTGGGGGAAACTTCGGAAAAACCCAACCAGATAATCAAATCAAAGGGGGGTAATCAAATCAAAGGGGTTGATGCCAAGGACTCGCCATAGACTCGCCATAGACCATCCGGCTTCAGTCCCACGGCTGGGGAAAACCTCAGAAGAAACCAAAGACCAAAGGGGGATCCAACACAAGCCCGAACGCAGCTCCGGATCAGCAGCCCAGCGAGTCTGCCGACTGAGCTACATCGATGGCTCTACTAAAAGTATACAATACATAGCCAATCAGATTATTAAATTTACAAACGCAAACGATCATTCATCAGTTGAGCTATATGTATAATACAAAACAAGTTAATTAAATTTAAGGCATAAACAATTCAACCAGTTGTGATATACAGAAATTGATAATACATATCATGCAAACTACTTCAAATTACAAACACAAACAATTTATCAGTAGAGCTATATAGATTACTATTCAATTCAAAGCATATACAATTCATCGGCCAAAACTATACAAATATATACAATACAAAGTAGCATACTTTCATTAAGCTATACAAATTTGTGCAATTAATATCAAGTAGATTAATTCAATTTATAATCATAAACAATTCATCAGTTGAGCTATACATATTACCATTCAATTTACAGTAGGTCTACATACAATTCATCAGTAGAGCTACACAAACTAGTAATCATTTTAAGAACATATACAATTCATCAGCCAAACTATACAAACATATACAATCAAATTAGTTCAATTTACAAAGTTATTTTCGTTAAGCTATACAATTCATATGAAGTAGATTAATTCAATTTATAAGCTTAAACAATTCATCAGTTGACCTATACAGTATACTTTTCAATTTACAGTACATATAATTCATCAGTTATGCTAAACAAAAAAATACAATACATAGTAAACAGATTAAGTCAATATAAAACATGTTTTAGTTGAGCTATATAAAATTGTACATGTCATTTAAGTAGAATAATTCAATTCACAAGCATAAACAATTCATCAATTGTGTAGAAGGTATGAGTATGTAGAAATTTGGTTAATTCTTTTCTGAACCTTTTCTCGTGGTTCTTCAAATCTTTAAGATAATTAGGCAGCGCATTGAAGACTGTTATACATGAATAGCGAACTCCTTTTTTAAAACAGCTTAGACTAACAGAGGGTAGATGAAGATCTGATTTATGTCTTGTATTAAAATGATGAATGTCTTGATTAGTACTGAATTTGTCTTGGTTCTTAATATACAGCATCATTAGGGAAAGAATGTATTCACAAGGTAAAGTCAAGATTTCTAAGTTTCGGAAAATATTTTTACATGAGGTCCTTTTACGCACAACGGCCATTATTCTTAAAGCTTTCTTTTGTAAAACAAAAACGTGTTTAGCTTCAGACGAGTTACTCCAGAATATTAATCCATATTTCATTACAGAGTGAAAATATGCAAAGTATGACATTTTAAGTAAGTTTATATCACCAATAGTAGATAATGATCTTAATGCATAACAGGCAGAGCTCAATTTACGAGTAATACATTCTATATGCGTTTTCCAGTTCAAGTGATTATCCAATTCTAAACCAAGAAACTTTGTGCTTATAGATTCTTTGAGATGAGTTCCATTTAATCGAATACTGTAGGAAACCTGAGCAGTATTGTGTGTACTAAATTTGACTGCACTGGTTTTATCAACATTAAGTGCTAGTTTATTTGCATGGAACCATTCATTCATTAGATTCAGCACTGTATTAGAAGTGTTTATAAAATGATCGTATTGTTTGCTTGAAATAATTACACTTGTATCATCTGCAAATAAAATTACATGGGATGAATTGTTTATGGTCAAGGCTAAATCATTAATATAAACTAGAAACAACAATGGACCTAAAATTGACCCCTGCGGAACACCATGTTTAATATTTCTAAATTCTGAATAAGTAACTTTATGACTATTTGGTACATTTATTTCTACTTTTTGTTTTCTATTTGATAAGTACGAAGTAAACCAACCCAACATCTCATCTTTAATACCATAAAACTTCAATTTTTCTACTAATATACTATGGTCTACACAATCAAATGCTTTAGCCAAGTCACAAAAAATCCCACCTACATGTAGTTTCGAATTTAATGAATTTAGTATTTCATCCACCAAACTAAAAGCAGCATTCTCTGTCGATTTTTGTTTTCTAAATCCAAACTGTTCTAAAACTAATATATTGTTGGACTCCAGGTAATGATATAATCCATTATACATAACTTTCTCAAACACTTTTGAAAATGTTGTTAATAATGGTATGGGTCTATAATTAGCAATAGTACATTTATCTCCCTTTTTGTATATTGGTTTTACTATTGAATATTTGAGTCTTTCTGGAAAAATACCACATTGCATTGACAAATTGCATAGATAGCTTAACGGAGGAGATAATATTTCAGAACAAGCTTTCAGAACTTTACTTGGAATTTCATCATATCCAGAGGAATATTTTGTTTTTAGTTATTTTATCACATGCATGATTTCTGCTGCGGTAGTGGGAATAAATTTGAGACCTAAAAACTCAGTGTTAAATGCATCAGTTAGGTAACAAAGTGCAGCATCTTCTGCACAATTTTGAATCTTTAAGTTCTGAATAATATTTATATAGAAGTCGTTAAAATGATTTGCAATTAATTTTGGGTTATCTATTTTACTATCATTGATTTTAATGCAAGTAATATTTTCACTCTTTGAATATCGATTAGTTTCATTTTTAATAATAACCCAAATAGTTTTAATCTTATTATCTGAATTTTGTATTTTTTTCATTGAGATACATTATCTTTGCATCTTTTATAACTTTTGTCAAAGTTTTACAGTAATTCTTGTAGTAATTAAGAACATGAGGATCATCACTATTCCTACTCATTAAATATAGATTCCTTTTTCTAGCACATGATATTTTAATTCCCTGAGTTATCCACGTGTTTTTACTTTTAAATTTTTTCACCACCTTGACTGGAAAACATTCATTGAAATAATTCGTAAATGTAGTGAAAAATGCATTAAATTTATTATTAATATGAATGGTATCGGTACTATATACATTTTCCCAAGATTCATTTTGTAGACATGTATTTAAATGATGAAGAGATTCAGCATTTATAATCTTTTTTTTTATTTTTAGATTAACACTTTGGAATTTATCACTCATATTGAAAACACTTAGAATTTGTGCATCGTGATCAGACAGGCCATTGACTAATGGTACTGTTGAGACAATTAACTCACAAACCAATACACGTCAAATTCAACAAAACTACGTTAAATTCAAACTGGTTGCAAAAAAATTACTACTTACAAAAGATAATTATGAACAAACTAATACACATCAAAATCAACAAAACTACATTAAATTCAAACTCGATTGAAAAATTACTACTTGCAAAAGACAATTACTGACAAATCGGTTACGGTACATTAATTTGAGAAATAATTTACATATAATTAAATGTAATTTTGCCAGAACCTGTGCATAATTAAGTACAAACGAGAATTAAGTGTAACTGGATTACATACAGTATAAGCTAGGTGCTGCTCTCTCTCTCTCTCTCTCTCTCTATATATATATATATATATATATATATATATATATATATATATAATTTAATTTGTAAACATGGCACGAATCTAACCATATGTGTTCAAATCCTTTTAAAAATGCAGCAGTTCTATTGGCTTGTGATTAAATTCCAGCTTGACATCAATAACTTAATTGACTCTAAAAACTTTTACAAATAGTTTTCGATTACATATAATTACAACTACTGTTCTATATTTTAATCCACGTACACTTTTTTCTGCAACATATTATAAATGATTGTACAATGCAACTAGAAGCTACAAATGTAGCAAACGGGAACAAGCTGCTAATTGAAATGTTTGTGTTCTTGTCTTATACTTTGAGAGAATTTCACAGTAGTAATTAATGCCTTTTCAGACGTTCTGCTCTTGTTAAAAGTCTAGAAAATAGTGTTTCAACACTGTTAAGAATACTAATGATATCTTGCGAGTTCTGCACTTGTAGACTGATAAGTCTGAACAAGTAGTTTAATTAAATGTAAGTTGGAGATGCTAATGAATTCCTTCATCTTAACTAACAACTCATTATTTTGTTTTTGTTTTTTTCTTGTGTGTGGAAGGAATGAAATGTTCAACTTTCTATGTGCTACATAATCTTGTAACGTATTAAATTGTACTAGGCCTACTTCCGAATTAATTTATCAACGTACTGTAGCTTAATTAACTTTCCTTAGATACTACTCTCAGGATAATAAAATACAGGGATACAATCTAAAATGTTAATATATTACACAGAGTGATTACATCAAGTTATGGATCCAGAAATATTTAAGATACCGTCACCGAAAATCACCTTAGATCCTAGAAGCTTATTTGAACAGCTTAGTTGGTAGAGCGTTGGTACGTTTAACCAAAGCTCTCGGGTTCGATTCCTGGCCCCGGAACAATTTTTCCCTCGAAATTATTCAAATCAATTTTACAGGAAGATATATCTGAAAACTTAATTTGCATAATACACGTCACTGTTCGTTAACAGAAAACCACAATTTAAGTCACACAGAGTTAGTGTGCACTCAATGTTGGTTGCTTGATGATTGTCAACCCACTTTGAGGTCTTTTATTTCATTTTTTATGCTCGACCATGCCGAAATGTAGTAATTATACACCTGGTAGCAGTCCTTTAATGCATGTCATTAAAATACAGGTGTTCAGCCAATGACAAGTCAGCTTACAGGTGTTCAGCCAACGACAAGTCAGCTTTGTACCGTTATAAAACTGCAAGTATCGATTATTCTCGGATATGCAATCGAAAGAGAATTAGCGAAAAGTCATGGAGGCTGGAAATCCAATATTGTCGCAGAAGGTTATGTTCTGTTACTATAATAATTAGCGTTAATTGTAAATAATATTCAAATAAATTCAATTTGTCATCTCGGTTTTCAATTATAAATCAATTTTCAGGTTATACCAGAGTAATGTTCATCTTATTCTGTGCCAAGGTCAATGAAATTCGGCCTCGGAAAAAATCAATACTTTCGCGTCTGCGCACATCTCACAATTCAGGTTAGTTCGCACATAACCATAATTTTGAATACTTTCAAGTTAGAAATATGGTCGAGCATAAAAAGTCGTATGAAACTTACCTATAATGGTAATTAAGAAGCTCGTATGAAAATTATGAAACGAGCGCAAGCGAGTTTCATAAACAATCATACTTGCATCTTAATTACTACCATTATAGGCTCGTTGCATAATGTACTATATTATTTTTTTGTGAAATTTGGTATGAAGTTAGATTAGTTGTAATTGTGATAATTAATGATAACGGTAGTAATAATAATAACTGTTGTTTTACTATTTTATTATTATTAGTAGTATTATTTTTGTTTTCTTTGAAGATTCAAACTATGCATAGTTATAGCACGAATGGCCGTAAGGGCTGGTGCGAAAAATCTTGTGTACATGAGTTTGTATAATTGTGTATCAATAAATGCACTTCATTTCATTTTGAGGTCTGTGTATATAGAAGGAAAAATTGGATCGGTGTCTGGTAGAGTTTCCGGGTAGCTCAGTTGATAGAGCGTTGGTACGTTTAACCAAAGGTCCCGGGTTCGATACCTGGCCCCGGAACAATTTTTCCCTCGAAATTATTCAAATCAATTTTACAGGGAGTTATACCTGAAAGCTTGATTTGCAGCTTATTAATGTTTGATATACAGGGTGTAAACGTTATAAACTGCAAAAAATATGCTGGTGATAGAGCATAAATTACCGATCAGAAAAGCCTAATGAAATTTTTCTGTAGCTTTTGTGGTTTCTCTAGAAAAAAATGTTTTTGGAAATGATAGTAAACCGTCGTTATTTATTTCGGTCCACCACGTACACTGGCTCGCAAAACTTTTGTCCTATGATATAATGTGGAAGTGAACTTTGTGAGATATTATGTTGGCAATATGTCTACATACCCAACTCCACATGTCGTTCTGGGAAGGGAGGTGTTTGAACTCTGAACTCTGCAGGTATATACATAGCTAATCAAACCAAAAACAAACTTTTAGAACAATAACGGTATATTTAACCGACAGAAATAAAACATTGAGTTCATTTTGCACCGAAGTGTTTAAAACATGTTGTTTATTTCTCTTGAGTATTATACAATATTCCAGGAAATTTTTTCATCTTCTCTGCACGTATAAATACAATGTTGGATTATAAACATAAAATAGATCACATCGCGTTTTGACAAGAATATTATGAATATACATTGGAGAATGTAATATTTCCAGATTATAAGATTGTCTCACACACCAGTGATGGGCCTATTCAGATATTTCATTCTATTGGGTCCACAAGGTTCCAGTCAGAATATGTAACATCAACACAACGCAGTGGACGTATTTCTGTCGCTGTTTGGGGATGGATTTCCAGGACATGAGGAGGAACTCTGTGTAAAATTGAAGAGAATTTGACTTCCCAGCAATATATCCACATACTGGAAAATACAGTATGCTACCTAGCATTCGCATGTTGCAGCCTGATATAATTATATTTTTTCAACAGGACAATTCCTCCAACTACACATCTTTGTTGTACCAGATACGGTTTCAGTATCATGTTTGGTGTTGAAAGCACAGATATATGCTATTTCTATATGCTTTGCTTATTTTTTAGTTTGTTACATCCATATTTTCGTTCCATTACTATATGAGAGTAATATCCAAACCCCTTTTTTATGTGTGCAAAATATAAATTAAACTGCTGTTTCCTATAGGATATAATTGAGAATCAAGTTTTAAATTATACACATACCTATAAAAATTTGTTTTAATGAAATTATTTACCCGATTTTTTAGAATATTAATGTATTAATTGTTAGTGCCACCTTTAATCAATGTAATTTTATTAACGTAGTGTTATTACCATGACAACAGCCAAAGAAAAATAAACTGTAGGCGCATTATAACGCAAAGAACCGTGGAGTGAGGAGGAGCTACAAAATGCCGTGTTTATTAGCCTAAATTTATCTATATCACTAGACCACTAAGTAAATATATTCTCTTTAAGTTTACTAAGTAGTTTTGTTTAACTCTTCTGTGGTGAGGAGGGGTGATTTGTTACTGGCGGGGAGACTACCTGCCGCCTACGCTATTGCCCTAGAGTGAGCACAAATACTAACTTAAGAATGAGAAAAACTGTACAGTATATCGGACAAAAGTTCTGCGAGCCAGTGTACATTGCTGCTATGTTGATAACTTTTTTTTTTTTTTTTTTTTTTTTTTACAAATCAGGGTATTCTGTTGTCTCTCTGTAATGGTGGTTATAGCATGTGTTGGACGGAAGTTCATTGGCAAAGATGTTAATATTTAGGAGAGAGTTGGTTAGTACCGGACATCGGGTAATATCGGACAGTGCGTTTCTTTCATCTACCACCAGATCGTAATACCTGAATGACATGGTTACGTTTCTGTATGCGACATCACAGAAACGTAATCATGTTATATAGGTAGCCTGCTATCATCTGGTGGTAGATGAAAGAAACTCACTGTCCGATATTACCCGATGTCCGATACTACCCAACTTTCCACTACTCGAACAGTAATATACTACTATCAATCTTAAAAACATGATATTTTAGGAATTGAAAACAAAAATGGAAGGAAAAACAAAAGTTCACTATACTCATGTTTAGTCTGAATAATTTTAGCAGTTTATATTGTTTACACTTTGTATATACCCTGCTACACACATCAGATGATGTTTCAAAGCGGTGGTCGAATTCTTGCTAAACGTGTAGTAACATTTATCTACATCAATACATTTAACAGCTACTCTGATGCGATTTTTCATGTCATTTAGGTTAGTAGTAGGTGAGGAGACATGGAAATCCTACCTTTCACACAGCCCGAAGAAAAAAATCACAGGGTGTTAAGTCGGGGCTTCTTGATTGCCAAAGTATGATTCGTTCTCAACTCTTGTACGACTAATAATCCTTATTGTAGAATTCTATTCATATCACCTATAACTTGCGGATCCAATGGGATAGTGACCCAACGTGTTACAAAATTGAGTTTTCATTGCCTTCATGTAGTTGGAGATATCAATCAATTAATAACTATGTCGAGGTAAACACCTGTAATGTTTGTCTCTTGGAAAATAGGGGTCATACAATTTTTTGCATACATAGAAAAAAACATACACATTTTTCGGGAATCCTCGACATACCCTGTTCTTTGTAGGTAGGATTTTCGGTCTACTATAATCGATCATACTGTTTACTTGCCTGCTGATGTGGAATGTCAACACAGAATTCGTTTTACTCAGCGGAAGTAGTGGCCATTTTACCGGAATTATGATGTGGCTTGATTGATATAAACTTTGTTTCTGAACAAATATCTACACATCTTCAATGGTCATGATTTTATAACACGTTCAAGTTGTCCATTTCTTTTGTAATCACATGTACATATTTGGTAATCTTGAATAAGTATTAAATTTAATCACAGCTTTGTGTATGCTGTTTAGCCATTCTTTCCTAGATCGTTCTAGGTCAATGAAAATTCTGCTTATAAATGTTACATAAATAAATTCTATATACAGAGTATCTCCAGTCTTTAAGGTCAAAGTTATAGAGATGATAGATGATTCTAAACTGATCATTTTGTACATAAAGAATCAGTGGTCGGAAAGGGATATTTCGGACGCTACGAGGTCTTCAATGTGTATGTGAGGGACGTTTTTGTAAGCTGCTTTAATTGTTATAACAGAAACTAGCTGGCGCTTCCTTGTGATATTTGTTATTGCTTACAAAATTTCAATCGTCGCTGTAATACATGTGTTGAGACAGGTGGTCGTCACTTTCAACAACTCCTCTGAGCTCTACGTTGTTGCTATGAGGTATATGTTGTTTTGGAAATACATATATTTTTGTTTGCAAGAGAATGTAGTTGTAACAATCTGCACTTCATGTCCATGATCACCTGGGCAACAGATTCTTACCTTATAACATATAATCAAAATATAATACATCCCTTCATTTTTAACAACCTGTGTACGGTGATGATTTTTCGCATGATTTTAACAAGTTACTTGCTCCATCGAAATTAGTCACATTTGCTTTTACGACTCTACATTTAATAATATCAGGTTTTTTATATTTCTAGTCATTTATTGATATTACTATGATCAGCACATTGATTTCTACTCTCTGTATGCTTCTCTATTCACTTTCAACAAGTTATTGGCAACAGTACAATATATTTAGGACACCAATATATTGAGATCTACTTTGTATGCCAACATCACGTATTCAGTATTACTTCATAGCTACGCAAACCTTACGTCGTTTTAATTTATTTTTATATATGGCATGATCCTTTTAATGTTGTTTTGGATGATTAATATTGTCACTATGTCATATTTTTACTCCAGTTATGTAATTTCCAAATGTAAAGCAAAGTTTTTGTAATTGATTTTATATGATATCTGTTACATCTCGTACCTGAAGATGCCCTACAAAGGGCGAAAACGTTAGTATTAAGACTAAATAAGATGCAACACATCAGTGTTTTCTTTTATATGTAATCAATGCTTAAGCCATAAGACGGAATAAATAATTAATTATATTTTGATATATGTTATTAACAAGAGGCTTAGCTGACTATTTCTCAACATGAATTGTAGATTCTTACCTGCCTGCCGCATTGTACAACAGACACTAGGGATATTATTTTTAAGAGAGTGGAGCAAAATGTCGTGCATTGTTCTGGATATATCAAGGCTAGTGATTACCACTTTGAACAGTTACTATGAGATGTAAGTTGTTTGTGTGGTAAAAATTAAAGCAGCTTGCAAAAATGTTCTTCAAACATATTACTTGTTCAAGACTTTATATCTCCTGAAATGTGCATTTCCGATCACTGGTTCCTGATGTCAAAATGCTCAGTTTAGAGTCCTCTACCATTTGTATAATTTTGATCCTAAAGGTTGCAAACACTCTGTATAAAGATTTTTTTCTTATGTTTCCCCTTGTCCACACCTGTGGAGTAACGGCCAGCGCGTCTGACTGCGAAACCAGGTGGCCCGGGTTCGAATCCCGGTCGGGGCAAGTTACTGGTTGAGGTCTTTTCCGGAGTTTTCCCTCAACCCAATACGAGCCAATGCTCGGTAACTTTCGGTGCTGGACCCCGGACTCATTTCACCGACATTATCACCTTCATATCATTCAGACGCTAAATAACCTAGATGTTGATACAGCGTCGTAAAATAATAAAATAAATAAAAAATAAAATATTTCCCCTTTTGTTTCATTAATAGTGTTTTATTGAATTTAATAACGGAAAATGTTGAAAATTCAAGGAAAATTTTGGTAATGGACTCGTATAATCTTGGTAACATACTAATACGGTGTTTTAATTTTGAAAAAAATGTTAAAAAGATTTGCTTTCTTAATTGTACGACTAAATTAACTTTCAGTCTATTATTGCCAACATAAGTAAATAATACATAATCTTTAGAAAGTTTTGTGACGATACTTCTGTAAAGTATATCTGTGTAATAGTTCCGTCTTATTGATTTTAAATTCAGAAAAGAATGCATTAATAATACATTTTGTTTTAATGCATTACTACTGTATGTTCAGTAATAATTATTATTACTAATATTATTATTACTATTATTTTATTGATATTATTATTGTTAATAATATTATTATTAATACTTACTTACAAATGGCTTTTAAGGAACCCGAAGGTTCATTGCCGCCCTCACATAAGCCCGCCATCGGTCCCTATCCTGTGCAAGATTAATCCAGTCTCTATCATCATATTCCACCTCCCTCAAATCCATTTTAATATTATCTTCCCATCTACGTCTCGGCCTCCCTAAAGGTCTTTTTCCCTCCAGTCTCCCAACTAGCATTCTATATGCATTTCTGAATTCGCCCATACGTGCTACATGCCCTGCCCATCTCAAACGTCTGGATTTAATGTTCCTAATTATGTCAGGTGAAGAATACAATGCTTAATATTATCGTTATTATATTTTTACTGCTATTGGAACGTTAACTGTTTTTCAAAGCTCATTTCATTCCATACATTAGAAATGCTACAGAAATTCGTAGGCCTAATACTTACATTTTATTTTAATTGTACCATCTTAATTCCTGTATAGACATTACACACTATCATTGAGATTTCCTCGTATCCCCTCCCATTGGTTACATGTATTATAACTCGACTGAGGCGAGTGGAGCCGTGGACGTATTGTGGACTATCGCGATACGCTATACCAGGGCTGGGCACATTACGTGATCCTGAGAAATGAGAGCTGTTTACTTTGAAGAGCAATTCTCCTGAGCAGTGTGACGCTTGCATGCTGTACGTCAATCACTGTTAGTGCAGTGGTTGTCTCTGTAGTAGGATGGCGAACATTGAAGATGCATCCGCCTGAGAAGCTGTATGTCAGACGAAAACCTAAATTATATTTTGAGATTGAACATGGCTAATTCATATGTTCCAAACATTGAACGGCTTGTACAAATAAAGCGAACTCAAAAGTCTCGGAAAACAAACCCATATTTACTTTGGTTATTGAGTTTCAAGAAGTTTTGTTTCAATAGAAAATATTTATTGATTTCAGATCGATAGAAGTAAGATTTAGTTACAATAGTTTATTCATGCAAAAGAAAAGTGTAAGATAATGTTTATTGTTAATTTTCTTCTTGTGTTTCTGATTGAAATCCTTTATTACATATGCTTGTGTTATTAATACCATTATGTAATTGTTAAAGCACTGTGCATATAGATTGTAAAAATAAGCCTAATGATTTGTGTGCGTGCCTGTATATGTGTGTGTGTAGAGCGAAGTTTATTTCATTAATTTAATAAAAGTGTTACAAAGTCTGTACTGTGCAATGGATTGATGTAATATACTTATAAACTATTATGTACAGACTGAATGACTAGAACAACCGTGGCTCTTGTTATATTAATGCAGGGAAGGTAGCTGTAATGTGAGCCCGCCACTGCGTGAGCGTTGTGCTGCGGCTTGGGATTGAAGTGCTTTGCGGAGCGAGAGCAGCTCTGGCCGGCGAAACGGAGCCGTTCTCATGCCCGGCGCTGCTCTATACGAACGCAGGTGCATTACAAGTGGCGCTCCGGCCTGCAGGACTCCACTGGCCTTGGTCGAGTTATACCATGGAGATGTAAACAATTATTAATATTGAAATGTATACAAATATTATAAAGATGAGTTTCCCTCATATTTTTCTCTGATGTCACACCTGACGATTTAGATCAACACTGAACCGGATTCACATAATATAAGGCCAGTATATTAATTGCTTTATTTTACATCGTTTTATCAACTGCTGATGTTTCTAGCATTTGGGTGAAATGTAGGCCTAGGTGGTAATGCCAGCGGAATGAATTCAGGGTCCAACGCCGAAAGTTGCCCAGCATTTGCTCTTAAATGATTGAGGAAAAAAACCGGAAAAACCTCAACCAGGTAATTTGTTTTAACCAGAATTTGAACCCGGACCCCGTCGTTTCATGGTTAGGCAAGTTAACCATTACTCCACACCGGTGGACGCAAGACCAATATTCTATGTTTAATTTAAAGGGGCACTCAATAAAAAAATATATTTTTTCTTATGTTATAAACAATAAGAAGCTGTTGACAGTACTGAAAGTCGCCACTCAAAATATCAAATGATTTTTACATGTAAACATTCTCATGGGGGCAATTACGAGCGCCGTAAAAATATCAAGTTTCCCTGAGGCCGTTAACAGAAAGAAAAACACAATTTTATTTGAAAAATTTATTGGAATAAATACAACAATACTGTCCAGCTATTTTTCAACATATTCCGCACTGTATTTGAGACATTTGCCATACCAAGGGACCTAAAGAGAGGTGCAGACGGCTGTAACACACTGGTTCCAATTACAGGCGGCGGATTTCTATGACACAGAATAAAAAATTGATCCCAAAGTATGACAAATGTTCAATTGAGGTGGGGAATATGTTGAAAATTGCTGAAATATTGCTGCATCTGTTCCAATAAATATTTTCAAGAAATTGTGTTTTCTTCCTGTTAACGGCCCCAAGGAAACATTTTTAATGTCCTAGTAATTGCACTCGAGTGACAAAAATTTGTATAAGCACTTATTTGACATTATTAATATGGTGTAAGAAAATAAAAAAAAAAACTTTATCTACTCTTATGATAATGGTTGCTTGTTAGTATACCAGCGAAGTAATTTTATCCATTACTGCTACTGACGTCACATTGCCGCACCCGCGGCTTGTATTCTGTAAGCTCGCAACTGCTTAACTCTTTGTTATGAAAAGAAAAACTGTATTTTTTGCGATTTTGACATAAATTATAGTGAATGTAATGTGATCAACCACAGCAAGGATGGATTCGGCACTTTATTTTTAGGACATTTTATTTACGTTTATTTAATATTTAATTTGATATATTTTTATTATTTTGTTAGTAATTCAATTTTTAATATAAGGTATTATATAATATATAAATTGATTATTTAAGTAAAGTACTGCGGCGCGGCAGTTTGACGTCACATGCATTACCAGTATCCACGTTTAGAGGTATGTTGCTTGGAAACCATTATTCGTAGAAAGGTCTAGTTTGCGCCATTGTTTGTATGATGAAATGCATGTTATTTAGAACAGTAGTATTCAAAATACTTTTGTTTTTACCTTTTTACCTTTGTACTCCCAAACTGCATTGCAATTAATTATACAGGTTGATTAACCACTAATGACCCGTGCTTTAGAAATCAGTTCTATAGGCCATTTCGAGCATAAAACGTCGTATGAACATGGATCCGATTATCGACCGTTAAGGAGTTACAGCTGTTTGTTACAGCTTTTGAATGTTGCAGTGGTTTTGAGTGGAACTAGTATTATTCATTTAACATAAACATAAATATTAATTCAATTACTGTATTAATAATAAAATAAACATACCTTTGTTTAGAAGCAGACTTTTCTATATCCGTCCCTCCACTTCAATGCAATTGGCCGCACAAAAGTGAATGGAGCGCGTAGTATTCCGTACTGCAACACGACTGTCACCAGAACAATCTTCTCCTTTTCTCCGTAGTTCACGTCATTGCGCAAACCTTCCGTTTAGTTTACGTTCCCATGTTTGTATTATGTTGTAAGCACCCTAAAGTCTGATTCACAGTATGACGTTTGGATTTTTATGAATAACTTTAAAACCCCATGTTCATATGGTATTTTATGCTCAAAACGACCTACAGAACTGATTTCTAAAGCGTGAGCCATTAATCGTGAGTCACTCTGTATAAGAAATAAAGGACTAAGACTGATGTTGAGTCCAAATTAAATTATGACAATGATTATTATTATTATTATTATTATTATTATTATTATTATTATATAAAACATAGTTGATATATATTACTTATTGATGCAATAATACCTAATAGTCATGAATAATGTAAAATGTTATAGAAGCAAGCAAAACCAAGAGTTGATATTGTAAAAGAAAATATGTAAACTATAATAATATGGGGGTACATATGCCTTAGATTGAATACCATTGGTTTAGAATAATTGTATTATCCCAGAATGTGATTTTAAGTTCAGTACCCTTTGAAAATTAAGATAGAACTTCGTCCATTAAGTCAAGTCCAGTTATCACTGTTTATGAACCGGACCTAAATGTTTACATTCTTCCGTATCACGTTTCCTTAAAACTAGAATAGAATTAAACATTACACATGTTCTTCACACGCTTTATTGTCGACTAGGGTGGCGTAGTCGGTAAAGTGCTGGCCTTCTGTGCCCGAGGGTGCGGGTTCGATACGGCCCAGTTCGATGGAATTTAAGTGTGCTTAAATGCGACAGGCTTATATCAGTAGATTTATTGGCATGTAAAAAAAACTCCTGCGGGATAGAATTCTGGCACACCGGCGACGCTGATATAACCTCGGCAGTTGCGAGCGTTCTTAAATAAAACATAATTGACAATTTACACACACTTTATTTATCTAAATGGATCTCTTTATTAAAAATGTATTTTCATTAATTAATTATTTCCGAATAATTCATTGTAGGTGATCATATGAGAGCCAGAGTCTATTTTCAGTACTGAAAGTTTATTTAATTAATAATTCAGGGTTTATTTAATTAATAAACACGTAGTTAATTATGGTATTATAATTAAATTTTAATTAAATGTAACGAAGCATAATTAAATACAAACATTGTAAGTACTATTCACCTCAGGATTTGATATAACAACATGTTAGGCAAATACCTTATTCAAATAATTATATATCATGAAAACGGGTGATATTAATGTTTCTAAATTTTATAGTTTATTAAGTTATGCCAATTCAAACAATAATAATAATAATAATAATAATAATAATAATAATAATAATAATAATAATAATAATACAGTATATTAATAAAACTAAAACTTTTGGCGCACATCTATCGTAATTAGGGATGTACAAAGAAAAAGTTGTTGCGAAGAAAGCGTTGGGAATGAAACGAGAAGTCTTGCAATGTCTAGCTCTAGCGCAGGGATGAGAAATAGGGTTGGAAGCGAAGTAGGCTGGGTTTTACCCACCCCATATCTCTGGAAGCAGCGACAGTTTTCCTCCCTTCTTTCCAAGTCTGTTTTTATACAAGACAGCATCGCGCATTACCTACAGTGGCGGAACTAAGTAAGGGCCTATAATTTATCTGAATCTTTTACTTTTCTCGTACACTGATAAGGTGATCAAAAATGCTTACAGCAAAAAATAATAATAAATAACTTTAACATTTCAGCAAATAAAATGACCTATATTTCGTTCTTTAATATAGGCTAACTAATATGATCTGTTTTTATATTCGATAAAATAAGCTGAAGGAATTAACAATAGGTAATTTTAATTGTTTTTTGCACAAAAATAAACAGCTGTGGCTCAATATTTCAGTTAGCCAGAGACTTTATGAACGTAGCTTATAACTAAATTCGTTAACGAGTGCAGTTATGGGCGAAATGACGACAGACAAGTTTCGAATTTGCTTCGTTTACAGATTGCGGTGGTAATGGGTCTGATGAGCACACGTTCTTTGATAAATCCACAAACTAAGAAGTCAAAACTGTACAAAGTGCTCGTCATGCAAGTTGTGCAGAAATTGCAGATGGTACGGCTTCTTCTTCAGCGTGAAACGCAACATCTATGCGCCGTCGAACTCTGGAATATTCAATATCCGTTAACAAACACCGCACTGATTTTGAACAAAGTTCGATGGACGTTCTCGTAAAGGCTCCGTTGTGAATTTCCCATTACACTTGAACTTATTCACCAGCGTGTGAAGTATTTTGTCTGTGGGTCCAGCATTATGATATCGGCTGTGAAATTTCGTCCGAATGTCACCATACGATGACCCCTTTAGCCTCCACATCACCGTAGCAACCTTCTCTGGTAGGCTATGCTGTAAATCATGTAGATTCAGTTACTTGTAACGACAGACCACATGTTTAGCTGTTGTCACAAACTCAATGCACGAACTCCAGCAGTAACTACATAGTATATACAGAGTCATTCACGAGGATTTACCGCCACTTACGCAGCTTATATCCGAAGACATTCTGAGCAAGAAATGTTATTTGAATATATGTCCTAACCTCAATATTTTCAGAGTTACAGTAATTTGAGTCCTCTGATTGTGGTTCTGGCTGATATTTTCGTCTATTATCAGGCAGTACATCTCACTTGACGATGTGTCGGAGGAAGAATAATTGTTTGTATGCATCTGAAGTTTGACTCGATTATTATGCAGCCAGTCGGCGATGTATGCAATGGAGGGGAAAAGGGACTGGCCACGATAGGTACCCTATTATCTCCTTGCCTAGTTGCCTCATAATTGCTGCCTTCTTGGTATCACTTGTGAGGTTCAGACCTGTCTTAGGGCACTTGACTAAACAACAACACTAATTTGTAGTTGTTTGTAAAATACCATTATTCTTTTGTTTTAAGGGTAAAAGAATATTAGAGATAGAGAATGAACTATTCAGGAGTATCATTTCTGTAATTAGCTAGTGCTCTGAGTATATTATTATGATGTACCAAAGTACATATGATATTTCCATACGGAAATTCTGCGTCATCATATGATGGATGGGTGGAGCGGGGAAAAATTCTCTTCGGCACCGGGATTTGAACCCGGGTCTTCAGCTCTACGTGCTGACACTCTATTCACTAAGTCACACCGGATTCCCTTTCCGATGTCGGATTGAATCCTCTCAGTTTAAGTTCCACCTCTTAGGTTCTCTCTAGTGGCCAACCCTCATGCACTGCGTCACAGATGTGTGACAGTGGCACAATGTCAACACAATTTCTGTATGGAAATGTCATACCAGTATGTAACTTCGGTATATCATAATAATATGTGATATGCGAAAATAATCACTAAGTGATTTAAGACGGCGCTGATTCCGTCGGACCCCGACCACTTAGTCACTCGTAATGAGTGCACCTCTGCACATTAATGTGTTGGACATTGTTACTGCACACATATGTCACACACTGCATGAGGGTTGGCCACTAGAGGGAACCTAAGAGGTGGAACTTAAACTGAGAGGATTCAATCCGGCTCGGAATGGGAATCCGGTGTGGCTTAGTGGATAGAGCGCTAGCACGTAGAGCTGAAGACCCGGGTTGAAATCCCGGTGCTGGAGAGAATTTTTCTCCGCTCCACCCATCCTTCATCACAGTGTTCTGAGACTAAAATGTGTTCTGAATGTGTTCGTATAGAATTTTTTTGTGGGTTTTCAACTACAACATTACATTTTCTTACGCATTTATCACAACTATTATTTATATTATTTTAATGTACCAAAGTACATATGATATTTCCATGCAGATATTCTACGTCATCATACGATGAAAGAGTAATGGAACGGAGAAAAATTCTCTCCGGCGCGGGATTTGAACCCAGGTTTTCAGCTCTACGTGCTGATGCTTTATCCACTAAGCCACACCGGATACCCATCCCGGCGCCGGACAGAATCGTCTCAGATTAAATTCCAACTCTTGGGTTCCCTCTAGTGGCCGCCCTCTGCACTACGTCACAGATGTCTATGAACGTAGGACCGAAGTCCACACATGTGCTGAGGTGCACTCATTATGAGTGACTAGTTGGCCGGTATCCGACGGGATAAGCGCCGTCTTAAATCACGAAGTGATTTACGCATATCATATATATATATATATATATATATATATTATTTTAATGTACCGAAGTACATATGATATTTCCATGCAGATATTCTGTGTCATCATACGATGAAAGAGTAATGGAACGGAGAAAAATTCTTTCCGGCGCCGGGATAACGAGTGCACCTCAGTACATGTGTGGACTTCGATCCTACGTTCATAGACATCTATGACGTAGTGCAGAGGGCGGCCACTAGAGGGAACCCAAGAGTTGGAATTTAATCTGAGACGATTCTGTCCGGCGCCGGGGTGGGTATCCGGTGTGGCTTAGTGGATAAAGCATCAGCACATAGAGCTGGAAACCCGGGTTCAAATCCCGGCGCCGGAGAGAATTTTTCTCCTTTCCATTACTCTTTCATCGTACAACAATTATTGTTAAAAATCACGCCACTCTTGTTAATTCTTTAAGACTGTACATTAGGATGCATAATTAAACTGTAAAGAATCAAGTTCCTAAAGTTGTATGATTTGCAACAGTTTTTGTGATAAATCCATAAGCATTATGCAATTTTTAGTTCAAAATTGAAAAACAAAATCTGTACAAAGCAATTGATAACACATTTTTAGCTTCAGAATACTATCCAATTAAATACGTGATACTTCCGAATAGTTCATTCTTTAGCTGTAATGTTCTTTTACCCTTAAAACTAAGGAGAAAGGTATTTCACTAACAACTTCAAATTGGTGTATCTCTGAAGATATTGAGATTAGGACAAATGTTTAAGTGACATTTTTTTGCTCAGAATGTCTTCCGAAATAAGCTCCGTAAGTGGCGGTAAATTCTCTGATTCATCCTACATACAAAATATATCTGCAATTCATTGCGTTATACATCTTACCGCTAAACGCCCTATTTCGTCAAAATCGATATTTAATTTCAGGTCATTCTGTAAATTCATATTTTGAAGACAGCAAACCCTTTACTCACTTTGTCGCAGTTCCAGATGCTGTCATGCCTTAGTGAGGCAGAACTCTATCCATAGTGAATTACATTCTATTAAAAAATTGTGTAGACTAAAGATGAGCTGACTTACAAGTTTTGTAGTCACGGAAACCATTCGTGCATAAGTTATATTGAAGTGTTTGACATTTGATATATTGAATTGTCAGCTCTTTGTGGTCAAGAGCGTATACGACAATGAAAAGTTGCTAACTTTTATATTAACTGTTATTACGGAATTCTAAATCAGATAAATGAAATGCAGAAACATGGATCTTGTGGTTCTTGAAGTTGAACATGAAAATAGATACGAAGCTTGCTGCTTTGTCAATGTTAAGCATAGAAAAAGTGATGATTGAAAAAATGGTTAATTTCAACGGTAAAGTGATTAATACATTTTCTATCCGCAAAGGAAGAAGGCTAGACTCCGTGTTCATATAAAATTGTGAATCGAACAGTGAAATGTTATCTCCAATAAAATTAATAACACAAACCAATACCATTTTTAAATTAAATTTTATAACGTATAGTGTTTCAAACTTCATTATAAACAAATATAAACAACATCAGTAGTAGCAGAACAAAAATGGACTGGGTCAGTGGTTTATTATGGCTTCAGCTTCAGTTCAAGTAAAATTTAATTATATAATATTAATTCTCGCTATGGTGCATAACACATAATGATGCAGTATATTGAGAAGTTTATTGCGGCCCTTAATTACTTACAAATTACAGATGGCTTTTAAGGAACCCGAAGGTTCATTGCCGTCCTCACATAAGCCCGCCATCGGTCCCTATCCTGTGCAAGATTAATCCATTCTCTATCATCATATCCCACCTCTTCAAATCCATTTTAATATTATCCTCCCATTTACATCTCGGCCTCCCCAAAGGTCTATTTCCCTCCGGTCTCCCTACTAACACTCTATATGTATTTCTGGATTCGCCCATACGTGCTACATGCCCTGCCCAACTCAAACGTCTGGATTTAATGTTCCTAATTATGTCATGTGAAGAGTACAATGCGTGCAGTTCTGCGTCGTGTAACTTTCTCCATTCTCCTGTAATTTCACCCCTCTTAGCCCCAAATATTTTCCTAAGAACCTTATTCTCAAACACCCTTAATCTCCGTTCCTCTCTCAAAGTGAGAGTCCGAGTTTCACAACCATAAAGAACAACCGGTTTTATAAATTCTAACGTTCAGATTTTTTGACAACAGACTATCTCTTCTGTAGGGGCGTGAGCATTTATAACTATGATATCGCACCATCTACCCTTAAGTAATAAATATGATAACCTGTCACTGATAAATTCTACCTTTTTTACTACTGATTTTATTCTCTTATGAACAAAGAATCTTATTCCTAATTGGTGATTATTGTTTCCTTCCCCATAATACAACAATTAATCTCCTATTTGTGATATGCCATTCCCATCCAACCTAAGCTCTTGTACTCCCACGAAGTCTATTCTACATCTCGCTAGTTTTTTTCTGCTACTAATGTTACCCCTCCTGTTTTATAAAGACTAGTTACGTTTCAAGTGCCAAATTTCATAACCTTATTCCTTTGCTGTGGTCGTGCCAGAGAATCAGTCCCATTCCGAGGCTTATTGTATGGATTTGTAACAAGCTGTTTTTTAAGGTGATGGGTTGTTAGCCCTTCGCCCAACCCCCAAGCTGGAGGACCACCCCTCATCGGCTGTCCACGACTGCTTATTCAATATATTCGCAGCCAGCCTCCATATCTGGAGGCCGTCTCCTCTATCCGCAACCTGAGGACGCGCCATGCCGTGGTGATAGGAACCCACAATACATGTTAGTGCAGTCCTACCAAGCTAAAATCTCACGAGCCGCCACTGATACAGACACATACCATTTGTTTAAAATTAATAGCCTCTACTCTATTTTATGTTCGTATTTCTGTTTGATTTCCCAGAATTCCGAAATGTAAATTGCTTCTGACATTAATGTCAACTTATCAAATTTTAATTTAATTACTCTTATTATTCTGTCTGCTTTATCGTTCCATAATGAAGTTCTACACATGTTCATTTCATCTTACATTCATTGTTAATAAATTACTAAATAATTCTGCGTTTATATTTATCTTCTTTTGCAATATATTAATAAGCTTCACCCGTTATTCCATTGCCTAGAGCGTCGAATTACCATGCCGCAATTCTAGGTAGAAGTTCTTGCAAGTTCAAATGCAATTTGCGTTGAACAAACACGATGTGTTTGCGGCATGTTATTTAAAACTTTAATTTGCTCTGCTGAAATTCCACTAATTGCTATGTTACCATAGCCATCTATCTGCATCTTGAAGTAGGGCAAATTCGAATGTGACAACGAGATGTCCAAGTAAAGAATGATGTGGCCAGTTTCAGAAGCCACATGCTCGCCAATAATCAGGAACTATTTTAAGGACCCAATATCTAAATTTTACTTTCTTATTAAAACAGATAGATGTCATCATTCTGGAAAATTTAGTTTCAAGAAATCTCGGAAATACACGTTTCCAGCATATTGTTACCCAATGAGTTATCAGCACGCTATTTATTTCAATACCTTCACGAATATCGATGAGGTTCAATTTCTTCTATTGAATTTAAAGGTAAGTGATATGTACATGAAATCTGGTATACATTAGTTACTTTCTTACGGCTTTTAAGGAACCCGGAGGTTCATTCACTCCCTCACATAAGCTCGTCATCGGTCCCTATCCTGAACAAAATTAATCCAGTCTCTTTATGTCTCGTGACCAAAACACTGTACGAAATGGAAATATAAAATTTAGAAATTTATCCTTTGAAGAGGTGGAAAAATTCAAATATCTTGGAGCAACAATAACAAATATAAATACATTCGGGAGGAAATATAACGCAGAATGAATATGGGAAATTCATGTTATTATTTGCTTGTAAAACTTTTGTCATCCAGTCTGTTCCCAAAAAACCTGAAAGTTAGAATTTATAAAAGTTATATTACCGGTTGTTCTGTATGGTTGTGAAACATCAACTCTCACTTTGAGATTCGAACAGAGATTAAGGGTGTTTGTGAGTAAAATGCTTAGGAAAATATTTGAGGCTAAGAGGGGTTAAGTTACAAGAGAATGGAGAAATTTACACAACGCAGAACTGCACACATTGCATTCTTCACCTGACATTAAACATTAAATCCAGATGTTTGAGAGTGGCAGAGCATGTAGCACGTATGGGCGAATCCAGAAATGCATATTTATTTGTTTACTTATTTATGTATTTATTTATTTATTTAGGCCTATTTATTCTTTCTTTTATTCATTTATTTATTGATTGATTGATTGATTTATTTATTTATTTATTTATTTATTTATTTATTTATTTATTTATTTATTTATTTACTTTGCTAATAATTGTAGCATAAAATATTATATGAACAGATGAAACTTCAGCTCACCCCTGAAAGAGTAGAGCTCGTGCTCAGGGGCGGATTCCTGAATTAAAATGAAGAAGTATATAATACAATTTGTCTTATGTCTACTACACAATAAGAATATATATATATATATATATATATATAATATTTTTTTTTTAATTTTTCATTATATATCAAATCCATACATATATTTTTTTAATTTAATGCTAGAACTATTAGAATTGATATGATTAGGATATCTAAATATAAATTTGTTATATATTCTTGGGCCTAAATTATTACTATGATTAAATACTGTAGTAGTGTTGCATTTTGGTTCCAACAATCTTAAAGAATTCACACCTTTTATTTGATAACTCTGAGATTACAAATCAAAATTATTTAGATTTTTATTTTATTAATACAATATAATTAATTTGTCTAACTTTAAGAACATTAAAATCTAAAATACAATTTTTGAGATGGAAAATCAATAGGTTTATGAAGATGTATTCTACTAATTTTCTTCTGTAATAAATAAAGTGGATTAAAATTGGTGTTAAATAAACTACCCCATCGTATAATTCAGTGGTCCCCAACTCAGAGCACTGTGTCGCCATCAAGCCTTGCCCGCTCGCCCGCGGAAAGTCGTAACAGGGCAGGTAAGACGTTGAGCGGCGGGACCAAAATATGAATTTAGGTTTATGATTGTTTTCTGATGAAAAAAGGTATTGGCTGAATAGAAATAACTAAATAAACTATCTTAAGCAATTTGAAAAAAAAAAAAACATTGTAGCCTATTTTCAACAAAGTTAGAAGTTAATAAATTTATAATTACTTTTAGAAATGTAATACACATTTCCTGATAATTATTCGGGTAATGCATGGCAATTACTGTAAATGTGTAAACTGCTTCTGTTAAGGAAAATGTTGAACAAAACACATAAAAACCCTAGGAATAGTAATGCAGAAATTTAAATCCATTCAGTCCACTCAACACTGGCATTAGCACTGATTTTTCGGGATTTGTTTAATTCTCTCTTCCCTCAGCAATTTCTCAACGTTTAGAACTATTGTTTGTATAGTGCATAATGTGACAGCAGCACATTTTAAGTTGTGATCCGATACTTGGCTTCCATGACATGGCTTGTTTATCTTCATGATAAGAAAAAAATTACTGTTCGCACAGACATGTGAATCCGAAAATGGATGTGTGCACAATCGGGGAAATCTAAGACATGGAAAGTTCATATAAACGTCAGATAACTTCTGTTGTTTTGATATTTGTCCTTCAATTCACTATCGTAAAGTAAATCAATAAGTGCTAATTACAAATAATAATCGAAAATCAAATTGAAAATTTTCCTAGTCTTTAAATCTCGAATCAAATTCCTGGCGCAGATCGTCATGATATGTGAATATATTCTTCGAAATCCAAAGTCTTAAGAAACTAGTATGCCTATATCGTTGTTAATTTTGAAAAATGTGCTGTAACTTATCCTTTTAGTTAAGCTAAGGTTCCATAATTAGAGGTGGTTTCATATTAAACGCTTCACTCTGTCCTATAACTGTGTAATAATCTAGTTGTTACCTTGTAGAAAACAATTTAAAGCATTCAGATAATTCCATTAAGAAGGCAAGTTCACAAATCCATTTTTTTAATTTTTCACTTACGATACAGACTTTTCTTCTTTCTCCGTGAACGATGATGTTTCCTCCCACAGTTCAAAGAACCTATTCAATAATTTGCCATGACTTAGTCACCGTACTTTACTATAATATGACAGATCGCCATACTCGCTATTGCATTCATCAAGAAAGACTATAATTGAGAATTAGCGAGACTTTTCGATATAATTGTGTTGGTGGTTATTCCATCTGGGCTACTTCCATAACATCATTTTGATTTGTTTCGCACGTGAATTATGTTGGTGTATAATGCAGTGAATAGAAATAACTTCATGGGATACATTAACGCTTTTCACTTCGTCCCTTAGATTCCTTATTACACCCGTTTTACTTCCAACTATGGAAGGAGCACCATTATTTGCCAAGGGTATAAGTTTATTCCAAGGAAGTCCAAAATAATTTCTACAGCCTCTACAAGAAAATATCGTAACCAGTAGTAGTATCCTTTATGAGAACAATATATAAAGGCTCTCCAGTTGGGGATTATCGCTTACATAAGTATTTTCATCTACTGCCAAAGAACAACAAATAACAGACCGAAAAATAATTATTAGTTGCACCTGAAAGTCCTCGGCTAGACCTCGGATGGGATGCATCACGGTGGAAGGAGACAAACTGATAGATTCAAACTCCTACACTCGAGAAAAGTTCTTCAATTGTAATTAAACATTCTTCAAATTTTCAATCTTTAAAAGGTTTATAATATCGTACTATTACAAGTGAAATTTTAAAGGGTCGCACAGACGATTTACTAACATTGTGATCTTAAACAACATCTAGCTCATTTTCCTTCAATTGTTGAATTAATGCTACATGCTCTTCTCTTCGTATCTACCATATTCGTTACTGTGAGTTGTATAATGCATCTGTAAATTGTATTTGTTCAGTGTGGCCTACGTTTTGAAGTGTTTTCTGTGTCTCACATCTCTTGTTTGAATGGATAGCAAGAACCGCCCCTGTTCACTACAACGCAATGTCACAGACCGGTCCTCTGCCCGGTACAGTAAGCACGCATCAGCCAAGCACTGACCGTGCCCGTTTATACGCGAGTTGATGATCACTGGTATAATTCCATACATAATAATGTTACTTGGAAGGCTGGAAGGAAAAAAGACCTGTGGGAAGGCCGAGACGTAGATGGGAGGATAATATCAAAATCTGGTATACATACCATCAATAATTTCACGGGTTTAAAGTTTGATCAATTTCTTTCCCAGAGTAACATCATTTCTTCGGTCTTTCGATATTTCTTTCTCCTCCTTGGTTTGTAGTGAAATATATTTATATATCTATTGTATCTAAGATATTTTTCTCTCTCATATCCAAAATTACATTTACATCTTAAATATTTATTCATCAGATACCGTGTGTCTTCACTTCGGTGATGACCTATTCGTTTATTGTGATAGGTATTATCCACATTTTCGATGCATTTAATAATATTCTATTACCAAGCACTTCGAATGTTTTTAATTTGTTCCGTTGAAAATGTTTAAAGAATATGTCTAACTCTTCCTTTTTGTTGCAGGAATATTGTTAATTTATTTTTCATATCTTCTGTACTTTGTGTGAAATATTGAATAATTTACTAATGCAACTTGGCCGTCTACAAACACAGCGCTACTGGTATTTAATTTAAAGTTATTGAAATGATAGTCCGTTCTGAGTTCGCCAAAGTATAAATAAAATCGATAATATGAGTCTGCTGTCTCCAGTTTTTCATTAATCTCTCTGAAATTTACAATAACTGTGTATTCGATATATGCACACATTTCGGATTCTTAATTACTACTACAGATTCTTTTTTTTTACATACAGTATTACAATTATGCTTTTCTCAGCTCCGGACAAAATGAATGTTGGAATATTGAATTACAGACCCAGAAACAAAATTTGGGCCACCTAATTTTACTAAGTTCCAGATACAACGCATTGCGCATGTGCAGTAAACAAGAGCGCCTAATTGTATGTTACCTGTGAACAATCTTGCGAAGCTTGTTGAATACATAGAGGAGGACTGGTACCAAGACTCGGCCCGTTTTTTAATTCTGTATCTGTACATATTATGTTTTTTTCTTCCACTCGGTTACTTAACGACGCTGTATCGACTACTGGGTTTTTAACGTCGAGGGAATTGGTGATAGTGGTATGGTATTTAGAGAGATAAGGCCGTGGATTTCCAATAGATTACCTAACATTCGCCTTGCGGTTGAGGGAACTCTCAGAAAAAATCTAACCGGATAATCGGCCAAAGCGGGAATCGAACCCAAGTCCGAGCGCAACTCCGGATCAGCGGGAAAACGCGATACCACCGGAGGCTTATTATTAAAGATATAAATTTACCTACAGACAATACAGGTATACGTATAGTACCGTAATTTCTCATAACTATGGTCCAGGCACCCAACTATGGTCCAAAACGCATTATGTACTACTTAGTCCCCCAATAGTTCGGTGTTTGCCATTTAAGGCGCCACTGTGATGGAATTATGTTCCCCATAGATGCTTCTATCTACCATTACACGTGGCAATGTTATGGATGCTTAACAAGGTCAGTGTGCATCGTTCTATTGAATGTGTGAAGACACGAAATCATTCAGTTTGTGGTTGTCTGTTTGATTAAGCTCTCCTCTGTAGAACTGGTACGTTATAGATATATGATTCTTTGTACAATTAAACCTGGCTATATAGTGTTTACTTTCACGTAATAATTACACTGGCAGAGGTTAAGGACTCTGCGTGAAAAATGTTTAGCCTCAAGCCTAGAAGTCAGTCCTCAACTATGTACCACAATTTTTCGTGGACCATAGTTGTATTTAATTTTAAATATTTGTTTCAATAAAATGTGATCAATGTGATTTTTTACTTCTGCAAATACGGTATCTCAGTATATTCTAAAACACCATTTAACATTATAGTCAAGTAAAAAAAGAAACAGGCTGATCCAGCATCAATGGTACTTGCACGAATGATGGTCCGGTAAAACGAAAACTTCAGGGTAGAAGGAAAACAACCGTCCCTGTAAGTGACTATGAGAGCGATGAAATTGAATTGGATACAGATTATGATTCAATTTCAGAATTACAAGAGAAGTGGAGATTCAAAGGATCGAAATAAGCCTAATGAATGTAGTTCTCAGTACGATAAATAAACATTATCAGTGAATTTATTTGCATAATATATTTCTAAGAATGTGTTAGTTTATTTTGATACCGTACTTTTGTTCTTTAATATACAGTAGTTGTTCATTATTGCAGAAAAATGACTTTCAGATTTCACTTGTTTATTGAGTGTTTATGTAATGTGTACTAATAAAGAGAATCCATGTACTTTTCATTTATTTTTAATATTTCTTTGCTGGATTATGTTTCTACCTTAAATTAGAAACTCAATGTATTGATTTACGAATAATTACAGCTCCAGCTATAGTCCATTCATGCTTTCATGCATGAATATATGAGTGGGCCATAGTTGGGCAACTCAGAATACAACTATGTACCAATGCTAATTATTTTTTTAACACTTGTAATTAAATAATTTCAAACACATATGTCAATATTTATTTAATATAAACTTATAACAGTCCTAAGCCAAAATTTCATTTAATCTGGATGAATAGTACTGAATATACAAAGAAAAGTGTGACAAATGTGGGCCATAGTTAGGGGAAACTACGGTATTCGTTGTTGAAAAAGAGTGAGCGTAGCTAGCAATGCAGGTGCATGGGTACCTGTTACGGAACTCTGTCGTGGTATAAGCAGGGTGAGATTGTAGCTTTATGTGGTTAACCAATGAACGAATCGCAGTGCAATATAAACAAACCAATTTCCGGAGCACAACGCTGAATCCTACGCACTAGAAACATATCCCTATTATATTTCACATTTGATACAAAACAAATTTCAGTTGTAACGTCATTCTTGACGTAACGACAGTCTAAGCACAACTAGCCTCTTATGTTATGGTATAAATTCCCACCTTTACTTATTATTAGAGTAAATATACAGTCCGTACAAAACCCATGTTGCTTAGATAAAGGTAAAGTTTTCTGATAGCCTATTACTGATAAGTGGACTTGTAATGTTGCGGATCGATTAAAAATGTTGGCTGTAGCATGGTACATAGGACGTGAGATAGTACGAGGACATTGACTTGGTTCTGCGATCGATTACAGGAATAAAAATGTGAACATAAACAAATCTAGACAGCTGTAATAATAAATATAAGCTACATAGAATTACAAAGATATAATTTTTACGTACCATTCGTTAAGTGCAGAAGAATTATAGAATTATTCGTGGCTTTGAGTTCCCTCCTTTCCTTCAGGATCCGTGCAATTACAATGCACAACAACTCACATCTTCAGTGCCTCACCAAATTCCGCTGCAAAAATATGCACCTGAGTACCTTTAAACTTCGGCATTATTATTCAGTAGGTACGCAGTTTACGCATGCTACAGTAGTAGCTGGTGAACAGATAGTAATCATGAAATCACCGTAACGCACCCTATCGATCCCCAACATTACAAGTCTACTGATAAATAGGGACCGGAATCTAAGTCCCTATTTTTTTAAGTTTGTGCAGTGAGCCAAATGACTTGACGAAGAGAAGCGGCACGTGGTGCTGTACGATAAGAACAGACGATACTCGCATCAGAAACAACAAACACACACATAAAAATGATTCTAAGTGTAGGACTGTTGTATATTACAAAAGAATAAACATGGTCTTTGTTGTCAACTTTTAAATTAATATGTTACTATTTCACAGACACTACTTTTAACGATATATTACAATAATCTTTAATATAAAATATAACTTAAAATGTTACAGTTTCATAGGTACCGCTCTTAATGCAATGTTTAAGCCTATATTACGATAATCTGTTAAAACATTTTAGCTTAAAACACCCATGCAACTGTGATACAGATACTTCTCTGAATGAAATGTTTAAGCCTACTCTATGTTACAATAATCTTTGCTGTACAATTTAATTTAAAATACTGGTACTGCTATAACATAGGTACTGCCTTTGTGAATACAAGTGTATTTTCCAACAAAATTTTTAAAATGCTTGTCCTCAATTTCGTTGAAAGGAACGTTGGCATGCAACGTCATTTCGCAAAGATCTCTGCTTTATTTGTCTGCTGGCACTGAATTACTAGCTGAAGTTAGATCATCAGACTCAATTCTTCCTATTTATTTCAAATGGTTTACATATTTCTTTCATTAGTGTAGATGTAAATACCATCTTTTAGAACAGATTATGTCAGTCTTACATAAATTACACACTATTACGCCGCCACTTACACAGATATAGTGTCTTTCGAATTCCTCTACCACTTCTGTTCTTTCGTACTTGTTTTAGGCACCTTTCTTTCAACTACTAGTGCATAATATCATAAACATTGCTAAACTGAAGTTGTTTACTGTATCTGTTTAGAAGTAAGAAACCTGTTGTAGAGTGACCCTGTAGTGCGCGTTACTTGCGATTGTAAGCATAGTTTGTACTTGAAGGACACGTACCGTATTGTATATCCCATGCGAACTTATAGACATTCCAATGTTGTGGGACTAAGAAAACGGTATTTACTGATAAGTGACTTGCCATAATATAAAGTATATTTTATAAACTCTGTTTGACATCCTTATGCTCCTGTAATTTTCGCAACTTAATTGATCCATTTTTTTTACCTATACATTGTTGCTAACAGCAATTTTCCAGTCCACTTCTATAACAAGCCTATATTTACAATACATAACATTTAAGAATTGTACAAGTAAATAATGATAATAAAATTTATGAAAGCATGACTTAATGTTTATTGTTAATTCGATCCAGTACTTAGTAAAACTTTTGTCCAGTACTTACAACAACGTTTAAGTTCTTATCTTCTGCCCTGAGAAAGTATCGAAATGCAAATGTGCTAATTTATTTTAATATAGGCATCTTAAGGCTTTATAGATACAGTATTTATTAGAGCTGGATAAAAAGTTATGGCAACACTGCTGTCACATGACGATGGTGCGTTCGAGAGCTGCCAGCTGTGTGGACATGAACAAGGACTGTTAGATGAGTTAGTGCAGCCAGCGGCGACAGTACTCTGTCAATATACTGCAGTGTGTAGAACGTTGACTTTCATAGGGATAGTGCGAGCGCCCTAAGATCATGTTTACAAAACTAGAGCAACGTTCCTGCATCAAAAATTGATGTGGCACGAGGTCGTAGTGCACAAGAATGCTTTCAGGGACTTTGTGAAGCACCACCACCTTCGTCCAGCGCTCAGGAGAAAACGAGGACACTTGGTGGTACAGAACCCAATCATTTTTCGTGACAATGCAAGGAGTCACACCACTGCTGTTGTAAAGGACTTCTTGCGCCTCTCCCAATGGAAGATTCTGGAACAACCACCGTAATCACCCGATATGAGTCCATGCGATTACTATCTCTTCGCCAAAGTGAAAGAACCACAGCGAGGGACCCGGTACAATACAAGAGATGAACTTATCCGTGCTATAGGGCGGTCAATACGGAACATCAACAAACATGGACGCGCTGATGGTGTATGACGCCTTCCAAACATTTGATAAAAGGTGATAAATAAGGGGGCGACTATATTGAAGGTACGTAAATGTTGTACCCCTGTGAATAAAGCCATGTCAGAATTATCGAACTGTTGCCATTACTTTTTATCCAACCTTTTGTAGATCTAGACAATATTTAACTCGAAGTCCAAAGATTTCCCTAAAGTCTTTAATTTTCCTGGTCTCTCTTTAAATTAATTGCAAGTAATCGTATATGCTAACTTATCTTGTTCTTCTCTTGTGTTTAATTGGAGCAAATAAGCTTCTTTGTTCTTTCTAATTAAGAGTGCAATATCATTATTTCTTGTAATTAGGCTATCTTATGTCGTTTTTTCCTTCTTGTATATAGAGATACCTTTACTGATTTTTTTTATGGAAGCCGTTGTAATATTTTCTTACACAAGAAGAAGTGGACAGTAAAATGCTGTCCAGGGTACAGAAACGCATAGAGTAAAGAACGCAAAGGCGACTGTGTTATGTGGATGAGGGGAATGGGATATGGAGCATGCAGTTACTCTTTGCCTCAACATGTAACATTCTATCACAATAGAACACAAAATAAAATAATGTTCACGTTACAGATTCAGGGCGTAAACGTTATAACCTGTAAAAATTATATTGACAGTAAATATCGATCTACTGAACAAAATATCTAGTAATATTTAATTATATATTATAATTTTATTTTTAATTTTTAAAATATTATATATTATAATTTTATTTTTAATTTGCAAAGTACTATGTTTTAAGATTGATAGTAGTTAATTATTTCTTTACTTTTCGATTGACAGTAAATGATACTTCCAATGACCTTGCACAAAACACCCAACACATACCGATACACATTTGAGTAACAAACACACTGCTTCAATGTACATACCGGGCAAAGTATCCTAAAAATGACTGCCTATTTTCTTTTTCAAAAACTTGAATTTCTCTATGAAAACAATGACAGTTATTAAAACCAACATTAGACTTTTTTCTTCTGTTATTTAAGCTCTACCATCGGTACTTCTTTCTTTGCCCAAGGTTTCGGGTTCGATCCCGGGCCAGGTCGATGGCATTTAAGAGTGCTTAAATGCGACAGGCTCATGTCAGTAGATTTACTGGCATGTAAAAGAACTCCTGCGGGACAAAATTCCGGCACATCCGGCGACGCTGATATAACCTCTGCAGTTGCGAGCGTCGTTAAATAAACCATAAAATTAGGTACTTCTGGCAGTTTACATCGTTTACACCCTGTATAATATATACAGCGTGTTTATAATACAGGATAAGTTGCCTAATATTACATTTTTAAATTTACATTATAATATGCACGTTTTAACAATCATAATTATTCGATTTTCTATGTCTAATTTTGATGTTGAAGTGTCTTGATCACGTAAATTAATATTTTTCTTGTGCCTTTTGCTATTACAGTGTTTTTTTTTAAGATTCGAGTTCTATCTGTCTTTAAAGGCTACCTTTTTTGCACAATTTGTAACATGCAGTGTTTTTTTTTATATTTTTCATTAATAAGAAGTTCGTTCAGAAGGGAACGTTTGGCGATCTTAATTTTAGACATATATCTCAGTACTATGAATAAAAAAAACAGCGAAATTAACACTAACACAAATATGGATACATAAATAATCAAATGAAAGAACATAAAATACAGTATAATATTGTTTACTCACAGATTCTCAAGTACGTATGGTGATCGCAGGGACCCACGCCATGCAGCAATAAGAAAGGAGGTAATCCACTTTATTAGAAACCAACTGTATTCTCACAGTGGCACCCCATCTCACGACTCATGACGTCATTTATACTCAATGCGTTCCAAACTTCAGTCTGGTGACTCGGTGACCCTAGACCGAGGTCTGGAATCATACAGGAATGTCAAGAAAAGAGCACATGAATAAACTTGCGTGTGGCAACGAGCGGCAGAGTGCTACCACGCTAGAATGATCTGCTTGTATGTCACAAAGAACAGAAAACAAGGGTGAGCAAAGTTCTGTTCAATTTTCAACTCTCTGTAGTAACACAAATTTGACAGTATTTGAAAAAGATTTTATTTATCACGTAGTCATACGTTGCGATATTTAAAACGAAAAATTATGTTTTAATGTGCTTTTAGAGTCCAAAATTCATTTTAAAATGTACAATTTATATTTTAACAGAACAACACCGATTATAGAACTGCCTCAGTATTAAATTTGACTGTTTAATCCAGCATTACACACCGTGTCCTAAATGAAACCTACCGATAAAGATGTTAAATAATTTTGTCCTTATTTATGACACACAAAACAAATTGGGGGAATATATTAATCTACTCAAGTTTATGTCACCATCAGTAAATCTCAACATGTCCCCCTCTAGTAGCACGACACACATCTAACCTGTATGCAATCTCTTTCCAAGCTCTGAAACCAGCTACAGGGGTCGGTCCGGTTTTTTTTTTGCCACTACTGTACATAGGCCAAACAGGAACAATCTCGAGGAAATTCAAATACAAACTGCTGAGCCATTTATACCCGAACCCACACTTTCAGAAGTCGAAATTGCGATAGAAAATCTGAAAAAGTACAAGTCTCCAGGTATCGATCAAATTCCAGCAGAAATAATACAAGAGAGTGGAAGCGCATTATTTAGCAAAATTTATAAGCTTGTATTTGCTATTAGAGAAAAGGAAATTGTACCATAACGATGGAAGGATTCCATAATTGTACCTATTTTTAAGAAGGGGGACAAGACTAGCTATAGTAATTTTCGAGAAATATCACTTTTGTTGACGTCGTACAATATTTTGTCCAATATTCTTTTGTGAAGATTAACTCCGTATGTAGATGAAATTATTGGGGATCATCAGTGTGGTTTTAGACGTAATAGATCGACTACTGATCAGATTTTTTTGTATTCGAAAGATATTGGAGAAAAAATGGGAGTATAAGGGTACAGTATATCAGTTATTGATAGATTTCAGAAAGCCATATGACTCTGTTAAGAGAGAAGTTTTATATAACATTCTTATTAAATTTGGTATTCCAAAAAAAGTAGTTCGATTAATTAAAATGTGTCTCAATGAAACTTACAGCAGAGTACGCATAGGCCAGCTTCTGTCTGATCCTTTTCCAATTCATTGCGGGCTAAAGCAAGTAGATACACTTCATTTTTTAACTTCGCTCTGGAATATGCATTAGGAAAGTTCAGGACAACAGAGGAGGTTTGGAATTGAACGGTTTATATCAGTTTTTTGTCTATACGGATGACGTGAATATGTTAGGAGAGAATACGCAAACGATTAGGGTACACACGAAAATTTTACTTGAAGAAAGTGAAGCTTTAGCTTTGGAAGTAAATCCCGAAAAGACGAAGTATATGATTCTGTCTCGTGACGGGAATATTGTACGAAATGGAAATATAACAATTGGAGATTTATCCTTCGAAGACTGGTTGGCGAGTTGGTATAGCGCTGGCCTTCTATGTCCAAGGTTGCGGGTTCGATCCTGGGGCAGATCGATGGCATTTAAATGTGCTTACATGCGACAGGCTCATGTCAGTAGATTTACTGGCATGTAAAAGAACTCCTGCGAGACAAAATTCTGGCACATCCGGCGACGCTGATATAACCACTGCAGTTGCGAGCGTCGTTAAATAAAACAGAACATTAACATCCTTCGAAGAAGTGGAAAAATTCAAATATCTTGGAGCAACAGTAACAAATATAAATGACACTCGGGAGGAAATTAAACGCAGAATAAATATGGGAAATGCCTCTTATTATTCGGTTGAGAAGCGTTTGTCATCTAGTTTGCTGTCAAAAAATCTGAAAGTTAGAATTTATAAAACAGTTATATTATCGGTTTTTTTATGGTTGTGAAACTTGGACTCTCACTTTGAGAGAGTAATAGAGGTTGTGGGTGTTTGAGAATAAGGTTCTTATGAAAATATTTGGGGCTAAGAGGGAGGCCGAGAATTAGATGGAAGAATAATATTAAAATGGATTTGAGGGAGGTGGGATATGATGCTAGAAACTGGGTTAATCTTGCACAGGATAGGGACCGACGACGGGCTTATGTGAGGGCGGCAATGAACCTGCGGGTTCTTAAAAAGCCATTTGTAAGTACATCAAAAAATGAAAGAACTTAATTTTGGACTCAAGTAACTGAGTATCTAGAGGTTCTGTGCTAGTATATGCCTACATATGTTGTGTGTTTTTTGTAGTGTATCTGCGTGCATGTTTTTCTATGCGTATGCATGTGTTCATATATGCTTCTCTGTGCGTACATGTGCTCTTGTGTGTGTTTGCGTGAGCGTGTTTTTATGTGTTTGCACCTGTGTGTTTTATGTATGTTTTGCGTACACGCGTTTCAGAGTGTGTTTTGCTTGCGTGCGCTTTAGTATGTTTTAGCGAGCATATGTTTTGTGTGTTTTTGTGTCTTTTCATCCTGTGTTTCTTGCGTACGTGTTTTTGTTTAAACAATTTAATTTGTGGACGTGCCTTAACCGAGAGAAAAAAACAGCTATTTTTAAAAGTAGGCTTGCTTTAAACCGCTTTCTTTAAAGTTTGCGATTGCTGCCGTACGACACCTCTCGGAAAAGAATTGAAGACCTAATATTCTAAATTGTGCTAAATGCCAATTTTTTAAATTTTACTTTATTCAATCTAAGGGAGGAACATTCATATCAGAATATCATAATAAATTGTCTTTGTCGTGGCTCAACTGTGATTCATTCGCGTGCCTAAAGATGGTGTTGGAGGTATCTCAACATGCATTTCGCAGAAAGTTATTTTTGGCACTTAGCTTATTTAGAATATTAGGTCCTCAATTGACAATCGGTGTAAACATTTGAAATTGAGAATTAAAAATAATAATTATTGTCGCATAAATGTTAGAAGAATTTTATTCTATTTATAGGCCTACATAATTATCCCAATTTCGTTATCCTGCTTCTCGCACAGAGGTTATACGCAAACACAGGGATTTACTCAATTCCCCTTCCACTGCTGTCCCTCCTTTTTTTTCCTTTTCTTTTTACATGTCCTAGTACGGGCAGTTAATTTCCTTGTTATTTACTTATCATTATTCATTCTCACGTTTTCTTTCGTGATAATTTTAACTGTGGTGTTGGCTTACCCAGGCTTCCAATTTCGAGATTTTATTAAAACTCCTCGACTGGAATATTTATATTTACATTACTGTTCATTGCAGTCGCTATTGTGATATGAGATCTGGTTATCACATTACATGATAAGAATTTAAATAGAGAAGAAATAAAGAAGCGCAGAGAGGGAACTCTGTGCATAGATTCCGGTCCTTTCATATCTAACTTGCGTCTCGCATATCTTGTGAAACGTCTAACGCTGAAGTTGGAGACTCGGCGGCAGGGATTGAACTCTGCGGGCCTTTAGAATTTCCTCTATTTGTTTTATTGCAGTCATTATTATTATTTTATTATTGTTATTATTATTTTATTATTATTATTTTATTATTATTATTTTATTATTATTATTTTTTTTATTATTATTATTTTATTATTGTTATTATTTTATTATTGTTATTATTTTATTATTATTATTATTTTATTATTATTATTATTATTATTATTATTATTATTATTATTATTATTATTATTAACGGAAGTTGATATGGTTGACATTAATTTATTTTTAATGAAACACGTGCATCTATTAAACAATTACCTCTTCATTGTCTTTGCTGTCCAAATGGCAGACTGGCTCCTGGTGTAGAGACCTGGTTTCTGAGATTGGTAGAAGCTTGGTGACTATTACTGCAGACCCTTGCTGCACCAATTATCTACGACAACGAATAGGAATAGCCATACAATGTGGAAACACAACGACCATTTTGGGGACCTTTCCAGAGTCCAATTTTCTGGAGGATTTTTTTTTTTCATTTGATATCGGATGTGATAGTTCTCAGCATCTTTAGTTAAATTAAAAATAATTAATGTGAAGGGCGCTTATAATTCCAAAAAATATTTATTATTACTTACAGTAGTGCCGACCCTTGTAGCTGTTTTCAGAGCTTTGTTCACTCCAGAGCGTGATAGACTGGTAACTAAGACTTTCGTGGTTCAAATCCTGACTGGGAAGGAAACATTTTTTGTTTCTTATTCAAATTTATTCCCAATACTTTTCCATTCATGAATTTTACCAGCTTAATTTCTAATAGCCTTCGAAATGGGCTACGTCAGCAGTCGAAGCTACAATTTCAATAGATTACTGGCTATCTTGTGAATGCGGGCGTGGCATGCGCAGTGGCTCATTTCGGGGTTTTTGATTATTCCGTCGGTCCGGTTTTTTTTCCACTATTGTACCCAAAATAAATTGTATAATACTAAACTTAGGCTATTAGAGAGTGTTACTACTATCTTTTTGTATAAATTGTTCTAAACGTTTTCCAGATGTATTTCAGAAAGTATAATTTGTATTTCAGATACATCAATTGTATTTCAGATTCGTCAGTTGTATTTAAGAAAGCATCATTTGTTTTTCAGATTCGGCAGTTGTACTTCAGAAAGCATCGTTTGTATTTCACATTCGTCAATTGCATTTAAGAAAGTGTCATTTGTATTTCAGATTCGTCAATTGTATTTCAGAAAGCATCATTTGTATTTCAGGTTCGTCAATTGTATTTCAGAACCCTTCAATTGTATTTCAGATAATCGTATATTTTTGTTGTAATGGAAACTAAGTAATTGTTTAGCATGAGTTTTCAGTAACGAATTTATTAGAATTAATTTTATTTTTGACTTTCCGGTATTTTACAATTTATTTTATTAGTATCAATACATAAATAAATATATACTATTGAAAAACAGTGAATTACAAACTACTGTATGTGTACTGTAATTTCTAAAATAAGGTACTTACAGTTGTTCAAAAGAGTTATTCATAACCCTATGATTGTGAGAATTATGAATATAGCAAATAAAAAAAAAAAAGAGTTCGTCCAAAGGGCTGGACTCGGGAAGAGTACCCAAAACGCTCATTGCATTTCCGCGTTGAATTGCAATATTATTGGCTCATTCTATTCTGAAATGCAATTAACACTTTCTGAAATACAAATGATGCTTTCTGAAATAAAATTGACGAATCTGAAATACAATTGACGGATTCTCAAATACAATTGAAGAATCTGAAATACAAATTATGCTTTCTGAAATACAATTGACGAATCTGAAATACAAATTATACTTTCTGAAATACAATTGACGAATCTGAAATACTAATTATACTTTCTGAAAAACAATTGACGAATCTGAAATACAAATGACGCTTTCTGAAATTAAATTGACAGTTCTGAAATACATGTCGAAAAAGTGTAGTAAAGTAATGTTAATTATGATGCATGTTAAGGGGAGACTCCGCTGAAAATCTTAAAAATTTTTCAAAAATAAAATTATTCTTTAGAATGTGTTTTTGACAGAGATGGTAGAGGGTTAGCCTTTCATTCGGGAGATCCGGGGTTCGGTCCCAGGAGCCGGAAATTCTAACCGAAGTTTTTCATGGGTTTCTCAGTTATTTCCAGGCAAACGTCGGGATTGTACCTTGAAAGTCAGGCCATGGACGGCAATACTTCCCTTAATCCGTTCATACGTGTGATTGAATGGTGTGTAATACTTAGATGTTTGTGTTGTATCGTAGATGGGCCTGGCATTGAGCTGATCCCTCATCCGGGAAGGTCCTCCCTTATCCTTGTGTGATACAAATAATGTATGTAAGCTTATGTGGCCCAATAGACCAATTCCTCTCCCGACAGGTCGCTGCCCTGAAGGCTTGTGTGGCGTGGATCGTATAAATGAACCTAAACGGGAGAGGTTAAACTAAGATAAAGAAAGAAAGAAAGAAAGAAAGGAAGAAAGAAAGAAAGAAAGAAACAAAGAAGGAAAGTATATTTTCATATACCAGGTGGATTTAGTTACTTCTGATTACAAATATGTTTAAAAAAGCTTTTACATTAAGGCTGTAAGAGAGTATGACATTTAAAGACCTATCAAAATTATTTTTTCATCAAAGAATTCATTTTTACAAATGTCTGATTACAAATCTAATAACTTTTTGTTCTAAAGATGGCTCCCTGAAGTTACTAGATGAATGTAGCGGAGAAGAATTTTAATTGACATAAATATGCATTTTACTTTCATATCCATTTTTCCGTAAGTTTACTTTTCTTGATTCAACACCAAATATTAGAGATGAACAAAACTAACTGCCGCTCTCGCTCACTGTGTTCGTGCATTTGTCTTTCGAGTCCCGTCTCGTCATTCTCTTGCGCTTCAGAGTCTCGCTCATCATTCTCGAAATAGCATTTGATCGGCGGGGAAAGATTTCGTAACTTTGAATGACATACATCATTGAAATAAGTAATATTATAAATGGTTAAATAAGACAAAATAGAACAGTTCTGGTTCTATTGTATGATATTACCTACGGTTATATAAATAGAAAAAAAATTCTCAAATAAATTTGCATTTCTAAGACACATGAAACATAACGTTAATATCTTTCTACTTGAGATTGCACACTTGATCTCAAAGATATGAAAAGAAACTTCCTAGCATTTTAATAAGGGTCTAGTAATTAAGTAAAGATTGGGGAACGGATTATTATACACTGAAAGGTAGAGATGATGTTTCAAATAGGCTACTTGCTTGTTAATACATATATAACAGTTGTCAAAGTAGATAAAAGTTCAGTCAGGTATAAACAACAGTGACGATTCAAGGCTCCTTGACGTTCAGGACTGAGGGAGTGATCAATCTCGATGTCTCGAAACACTCACAAGCAGTCTTTACGTCAACGACGCTACATAATACAACATTGTCGTGCTAGTTTTCTGCTTTTTGGAGCTGTAACTCTTGCTTTCTCCATCGTTGTTCATCTCCAGTAGTCGTCCAGCTTGGGAGTTGGGAGAAAGACTAACAACCAATCACAAAAAAAAAACAGTTTGTTACGAAACCCCAATACAAACCTCGGAATGGGACTGATTCAATGGTGCGACCACAGCAAAGGAACAAGTTTATGAGATTTAGTAGGCCTACTAGGAATGTCACAAGTAGCCTATTTATAGAATAGGAAGGGTAACATTAGTAGCAAAAGAACTAGCTAGATATAGAATAGACTTTACTGGAGTACAGAAGGGTAGCTCAGTTGGTAGAGCAGCTGGAATGTCCGGGGTTCGATGCCGAGTGGTGACGGGATTTTTCTCGTTGCCAAACTTTCAGAACGACCCCGATGTTCACTCAGCCTCCTATAAAATTGAGTACCGGGTCTTTTCCGGGGGTAAAAGGTGGTCAGAGCGTAGTGCCGTCCACACCACCTCATTCTAGTGCCGAGATCATGGCAAGCATGGGGCTCCACCTCCATGCCCCCAAGTGCCTTAATGGCATATGACGGGGATACGTTTACCTTTTTACAGACGGTTATATTAAATGGGGATGGAATTTCACCAATAGGAGATTACTTGTTATACTATTGAGAAGGAAACAATAATCACCAATTAAGAACAGGATTCTTTGCTAATCAAATAATGAATTCAGCAATAAAACAAGGTCGAGTTATCAGTGACAGGTTATGGTATTTAGCACTTAAAAGTAGATGGTCCGATATCATAATTGTAAATGCTCACGCCCCTACAGAAGAGAAGGACGACCATATAAAGAATAGCTTCAATGAGGAATTGAAACATACTTTTGATTAGTTATCTAGACATCACATGAAAGTTTCATTGAGGGATTTCAGTACTGAAGTAGGACGCGAAGATAGGTATCAAACCGACTAATGTAAAGGAAAGCTTACACGTAACTAAGTTAGTAATGGTAATAGAGTTAGGTTAGTTAAATTTGACGCATCAGAATATTTAATTGTGAATAGTATAACATTCCCGCAAAATTATATACTTGAATTCCTCCAGATGGTTTGCCATACTACCAAAATAACAAAAAGAAATGACACTTTGGAGGAAATTAGACATAGAATAAATATGGGAGGGAAATGCTTGCTATTATTCGATTGAGAAGATTTTGTCATCTAATGTGCTTTAAAAAATACTGAAAGTTACAATTTATAAAACAGTTACATTACCGGCTGGTGTCTTTGGTTGTGAAACTTGAACTCTCACTTTGAGAAAGGAACAGAGGTTAAGGATGTTCGAGAATAAGTTGCTTAAGAAAATATTTCAGGCTAAGAAGGATGAAGTTACAGGAGAATGGAGAAATTTACACAACGCAGAACTGCACGCATTATATTCTTTATCTAACATAATTAGAAACATTAAATCCAGACTTTGAGATGGGCAGGACATGTAGCACATACGGCTGAATCCAGAAATGCGTATAGAATGTTAGTTGGGAGACTTGAGGTAAAAGGATCTTTGGGAAGGCCGAGACGCAGATGGGACAATAATATTAAAATGGATTTGAGGGAGGCGGGATATGATGGTAGGGACTGGATTAATCTTACTCAGGATAGGAACCGTTGGCGGGCTTATGTGAGGGCGCGGCAATGAATATCCGGGTTCTATAAAAGTCATTTGTAAGTAAGTTTTGTACGAAATTTATAAATTTTCATCTTAACAATGGAAGAAATATTTCAGGGCGGACATTATCTAAGTATGAAATATTATGGATGTCATTTTACTTTACGAATGTATCCTTTAATACCGGCAATCTCTGAGGAAATCTGTGACTGCTCTTTTATATGCATGTTCATGCTTTCTCGTTGAATGTGATCAGAAATAGACTTTTGGGCATTCCTTCGAGTTGTGGTGCTCTTCTTCAAACGGTATAAAGTGCTAACAATGTAAAGAGTTCAATACATATTCCACTCACAATCGTAATTTAAATTGTGTAGGACTGCATTGTTACATACTAGAATAAGGAAAAAATAATTCTGTCCTTCATACAATGTTTTATATTTCATAGATACTAATAGCAATGAATGATACTTGACATGCAATCTTCCAACATCTCTCCTTGACAGAAATCAGCACTGACAAAAATAGGAATAAAATATAGAATCAGTACCCACGACTGTAACTAGATGAACTTTATATTAAGAATAAAAAAAAAATTAGCTTAATTTGAAGCTCACTCAGTAAACAGTTTTTCTAAAGAGTGTTGACTTAGAAGATTATTTACATTTTAAAATTGCAGTACCTCTTCAATTAATTTTACATTCGTGTCTTAAACATGAGTTCGCACACATCACATTCATTATTCATATCAGGTTCAAGTTTCTTCCGCGCTTTCGTATTTGCACTCATCATCTGTTTATATAGAGAAACGCAGCATTTTTCGCCAGACAATGTTGGAAGCTGCGGTAAATAAAACACAGACAGTACAGTGTGGTCTTTTTGGAACTTTCTGTTTATCTAGAAAACAACGCCCTTCGAAAACACAATGTTGATTAAATGTTTCTTTGTTTGCAGTGGAGAAGCAATAGCATTATCTATTTTTCATTTAGTGGAATTGAATTGAATTTAAAAGGGGGCGGGCTATAACAGCTCTAGCACTGCGACCTGAAAGATCTATTGCGCATCCCCGTCATAATATCCTATCAGCCCAGAAGTTTGATAAAATTTTGCTCGTTTTTTCTTTCTTTTCGAGATAAAACTTGTTTTATATGAACCGTTTCTTAGCGTGTTTTGGGAAAACCATTGATTTAATTCTCAGTATGGTCAGTCAATTTAAGAAAGCGGTACCGGTATATTATTATAAAAATTATTTAGAAGAATATTAGTTTTGTCCTTGAAATGTGCAAAAATTTGATCCGAAAAATTTGATGTTGTAATATTATTTTTTGTGGGTAATAATGTTCTTGCTGTATTTACAACTATTGTTGTTAGACTTTGAAAGTTGGAATTTCCATATAGAAACTTGTTTCTAGGGAAAACATTCTTCATAACTTAGAACTAAATTGAAATAGATCCATTACAGTGCACTTATTGTTACTTAGTTACCATTACAGTGCAGCTTTGCGAAGGGTTTGAAATAATATTGCTCTAAATTTTCAATGCAAAATATATTGTACGCCTATTTGCAATTTGAAAAATATGAACAGCCAAAATATTCCAAAAGCAACACACAACATTTATTTAAAAATTAGATTTTTATCCTACAGCTTTGCTAGTTTCAAAGAATGTAGATACATACTTCAGGGTCGACCTGGTTGGCAAGTTGGTATAGCGCTGGCCTTCTATGCCGGTTCGATCCCGGGCCAGGTCGATGGCATTTAAGTGTGCTTAAATGCGACAGGCTCATGTCAGTAGATTTACTGGCATGTAAAAGAACTCCTGCGGGACAAAATTCCGGCACATCCGGCGACGCTGATATAACCTCTGCAGTTGCGAGCGTCGTTAAATAAAACATAACATTTTAACATACTTCAGGAACAAAATGTCACTTTTCCACACAATGCCGTCCCTTTCAACTGCCTTACGCCACTTTGGAACGAGTGCCTGTATACTGGACGGTAAAAGTCTGGACCAACACATCTGAGCCACTCTTTAGCAGCGTGCACGAGGGAGCCGTCATCTTCAACCTCGTTCCGCAAAGGGATTCCTTCAGTTTACCAAAGAGATGATAATCGCATGGTGCCATGTCAGGACTGTAAGGCTGATATTTCAGTGTTGTCCATCCAATTTTTCTTACTGGTCTATGGTCTTGTGACTGACATGTGTCTTGCGTTGTCGTGTAATGGCAGAACATTCTGCTTCTCCCGATGTGATCGAACACGACTCAGTCGAGCTTTAAGTTTCTTGAGAGTTGCCACATACGCGTCAGAATTAATGGTGGTTCCGAGTGGCATGATGTCCACAAGCAAGAGTTCTTCTGAATTAAAAAAGCACAGTAGCCATAACTTTTCCTGCCGAAGGCGCAGTTTTGAATTTATTTTTATTTGATAAATTTGCAAGATGCCACTCCATTGTCTGCCTCTTTGTCTCCGGTACAAAATGGTGGAGCCATGTTTCATCTCCTGTCACAATTCTTGCAAAAAAGTCATCTCCACCATTCTCATACTGGTCCAAAAGTTCGCTCCACACTGTTTCCAGGTTTCTTTGTGGGCTTCTGTCAACATCCTCGGAACCCACCTAGCACAAACATTTTTAACCCCAACTGTTTCAATATTCTGCACACACTTACTTATTTTATTCCAACTTGGAGTGACAATTCCTTCACTGTTACGCATTTGTCAGCCACAATCATGTTGATAACGCGCTGCACATTGTCGGGACTTCGTGCAGTGCAGGGTCTGCCGCTGCGAGGAGTATCCCGAATATTGGAGTGTCCTCTTTCAGCAGATAATCTGCTTGCCCACCGACTAACCGTACTGCAATCGACAGCTACATCTCCGTATACCTTTTTCAAGTTCTTGTAAATGTTTCCCACTGTCTCGTACTCACAGCACAGGAACTCAATAAAGGACATTACTTCTGACGAATGGCAAGTACAGTAGCCATCTTGAAGGAGTGCTATCATGGTACCACTCATGGAAATGACTTAAATTGAAATTGAATACAAGCGGGAAGAATGTGTCTATGACCTCCATAAATTGCAAAGGTATAGAACTAAAAATAAATTTAAAAAAATATTGTACATTACTTTTGGAGTGATCCTCGTACAATACACGTTTCTGAAGTGCATTAAAAATCTCGGAAATCGCTCTGCTCGTTTCTTTTTTTTACTTTTTTTTTCGATTTCGTAAAACTGACTCCCAATCTTGTACCGTTCTTGTTGTTTCCTCATTCTTACAAGGAAGTCAACCGCTGGGGAGTAACGGTTAGCATGCCTGACCGTGGAACGAGCGGGCCCGGTCCAAATCCTGGTTGTGACAGGTGGTTGACGTTTTCCTGGAGTTTTCATTCAATCCATTAAGATCAAATGCGGGTAATTTTCGGCGCTGGATCCTGGACTCATTTCACTGGCATTATCACTTTCATCTCATTCAGACGCTAGATAACTACAGCAGTTGATAAAGCATCGTAAAATAACCAGTTGGAAAAAAATTCCTATAACAATTCGTCTGAAACGACAAAGCGCAACTAACCTCGTTTCTGTGTTTCGTACCTGGTTTCAGTTGCTCGCAAAGATTTTCCCGGAATGGGTTAACACCCCAGAGCAAGTACTTGGATGGGGGAGCGACTTCACCTCGGAAAGTGAATAATCGCCATCACTCTTTCGTCTGCTGTAGTATGAATAATAAATTAAGTCTCTAGGCGTCTAGGGGCAACAGATTATTAGCATATCTTGGAGCAGAATATTTACCAACAAAGCTGCAGAAGATAGTGCAGAGGACTTTTCTTGGAATTTGAAGAATAAAGTTTTTAGCATAATGTATTCTCGAAGGTCTGTTGGCATTGCATCCTTCTCTTATTAACAACAATTTTTATTTCATTGGTTTCATCGCCGATTATTATGGGTGTGATTTTTTGGTATTAACGATATGCGCGGAATGTGTTAAACACTTAATTTTATGCATGTAAAATGTAAATTCCTTGGTCAAAAATTACGTGAAATAAATACACAAATTTTCGCGAAATTTATATAAATTCACTAAATTGCGTCTTAATCACGATATTTTCAACAATAAACAGATTTTATGGAGAATTCGCTCGAAAAATTACTCTTTCTCCCTAATAAAACTTATAATTTTCTTCGCTATAAAATATAGCCTACATTAACAGCACACTGGGCAAAAAAAAAAAGGCACAGAATTATTATAAATACTCTATTTTCTTAAATACATAACATTATTTTCTAATGAATATATTGTTAGAAAGAGTAGACTTTAAAGATGAGCAGGACTTTTTATTATGTTTTTTGAGGCTCAATTAAATCTCATGGAGGTCAATACACAATGATGCGAAAAATGTGGTTTTTAAGACAATTTATTACTTCAAGATGCAGAAACTGAATTTTGGTAAAATTAATAATAAATTAATGATCTTTCAAATAATCAAAATTAAAAATGATGCTCTATGTGATCGCCATTTGCTCCCATAACCATTTGTAGGCGTCTTCTCCATTGTCCAATAGTACTGGTTATCTGTCTTTGATCAAGCAGGTCCCAACATTCAAGAAAGCGTTGTCTTAAATGTTCAAAATTACGAATTCTTGTTTCGTAGTAAACTGCTTTTTGTAGTTGACACCATACAAACTAGTCCATAGGATTAAGATCTCGTTTGAAACTCCAGCGGAAACCATCAGAGAATCTGAGAAATGCGATCTTTCACGCAATAATCTCTCAGGAGGGATATCATGTCCTATCTTGCTAATCAATCGTTGTACACTTGAAACAGACCATTCCTTACAATTTAAGGGGAGGCAGAGGTGAATATTTCAAAATCCACAAAATTTATCCGATTTGTTTGAAAAATTGATCATGGATACTAAGTATGTTATTAGTAATTGACATACCAAGTTTCAACTTTCTAAGTACAATAGTTCTGTAAATATTAATCATTTTATAAAACTTCATATCGTTTGATATAAAATGCTCCATGCACCATATTGTAAGAAATTTTCAATATTTCTTTTTATTTATATGCTCAGAGAAGGTATATAAATAATAAGTATTAGTTTATTATGGGAATAATATATATTAATACAGTTATCTTGATTTTAATTTCATACTTTTAAAGGGTACAAAAACAAACACTAACATCGGAATATGAAAATAACGATAATAAAAATGAAAAAAAAAAAAAGGAAATTTTAATTTTTTTTTTTTTTTTTTTTTTTTTTTTTGTTCGAAAATTTCACCTTTGCCTCCCCTTAACGGGCAGATAAATTATCATATTGGTGCAAATTTTTAATGAAAATCTTGTCTTCGTTCGTTAAGCGACCCAGTTTTCACAAATGAGAACTGAAAACCAGTGCGGTGAAACTGAGAGTGGAGTTCCCGGTAGAAAGACTGTTGCGCGATCGCCAGAAGCGCTAAACCTTTCAATGGAATTTTCTGATTGGATGCTAGTGGGAAACATCATTTTATACGAGAAACATCTCGTAGGCAACAGAAAGCCACACGGAACAACAAAATACGGGCCATATTTCTTTTGAGAGGAGAGCCTGATGACTGTTTTATGAGTTTTTTATGTTATTTAATTATGACAATAGGTTAAAATTTAATTAGAACAACTTATATCTTATTTATACTTGTTCTGTTGAATTTTTCGCTTATTATTATTTTAATTGAATAATATAAACACACTAAAATATTAACATTCATCTTTAACAATCTTTATAATTTGATCAACAAAACCACCAATATCGCGTTCACATTTTCAAATGTTAAGCTTCACAGCCAGACCACCAGGAGCGCACCATTTGTTCTCTGCTTCCCTGTCGTAACATGCACCGCGCACTTCTATTATTTTGTTCTGTGCTCAAAACGGAAGAAAACAAATGATGATAGCACAACAAACGACTTGGCCCGTTGAACTCATAAGACCATAATGCTTAGTTCGGCATAAACGATTGGTTTTACACTGCCTTACAAAAAAATAAAAAATAATGTTTAATAAATGGTAAAATTTAAATATTACAGTATTTTCCTGGTCTACAAGGACTATGAAATTTGCCTGTGAAATAAACTTTCAAGTTAAATAATTAGCTACTGGAATATAACCATTTAAATTTTGTGCCTTTTTTTGGCCCACTGAACTCTTCCTGTATGTATTTGATAACATTTTTGAAATGGCCATATACAAGGCTTTTTTAAAGCCTGCATATATCGTACTCTTTGCAAAATTAACTTTAATGGTAATAGGCCTACCCTACGTAAGTCCCCGGGTCACATTGCGACGTTTTTGCACTCACCTTATTCTCATACATATTTGATCGTTCAGCATTACATAATATTCTGTGTGGTATGTGCCAACGATATACGCATAGTTTCAGGGAATGTTTCCAGGGAGCAGCGCAAGCAGAAAAACGGTCATTTCTCTTTCCCGCAATAACCACCTTCGTGTGATCAAGAAGGCAGTGCTGTCACTCCTTCACATTCGAATGAAATTGAATTATGAAGTAATTAATGATGCAAACAATTTTCTATTAATTTCAAAGGGATTGTTTCAGTAATAATTTTAAAGACGTTATTTTATTTTTTAAATTTCCTTTAGGATGCAAAATATGCACAAAATTCCTTGTCTTTTACGAAATATTCACCTAAATCAAACCATTTTCGTCACAGAAATCAGGTGAAATAATAACCATAAAATCACACCCTATTGATTATAAATTTGTACTGTTATTTGGTCCATGACATAATTTCTCAATTCAAATATTTCCTTCATATTTATTTAATTTTCTTTCCACAACTTCATATTTATTTATATTACAATATTTAAAATGTCTATAACACACTGAGCTTTTCGAAGCAGATCCAATTATGACGTAACTCACGAAGAGTTTCGCTTACGAAATTTTGTGTTAAATCTTATTAATTGATCCTCTTTTTTTCGTGTTACGTAACAATCATTCCTTTCATTTACACAATTTGTCGTGTTCTTCTCAGAATATTAATTAAATGTCCGAAAGACAGATGTCGAATCCGTATGAATGTTTTTCTGTTTGTAGGGGTGCATTCCAATTTTGCTTAATCTTGTAACAGTATAACCTGCACTTTATTACAGGTCATTCTTTCCGCTTTCTTTTCGAGATCACACAATATTACTGGGAGTTAAATGCAAGTGTGCGTCGTAGCTCACAGTAAGAACATAATGGTAAGGATAAATCAGGTAGCTAGCTGAAAGTGGACGCGTAGAGAGGGAGGGAAGCTTATTAGTCCACTTTCTTCTTCCCCTTACGCGCAAGTGTTTCACGACATAACGAATGACCTATAAATGTTTCTGTTCTGAGATCGTATCGTCGTTTTTTATGAGATCAAAACTATTAAAAATGCGAGCGACTAATTCGTCCCTTGTCTTTACTTTGTCCTCGTACACTACGCGTATCATCCATCCCATGGACAAAAGTAACAGAAGTAAGGTCTGGGGACCTCGCTGGTTAATGCACGCGACCACCGTGGCCGATTTTTCGTTCGGAGAATGTGAGATTTAGGTGATGTGTCACCTGAAGGAGAAAATGTATAAGGGCTCCGTCACTCTGGAAGAACATGCCTAATCATGTTGCTATGGGAACATCCTGCGATAGCATTGGAAACTCGTATAGCAGACGATCTCAGAAGAGCGAGTTATTCCTTTATTAGTTAGTAGTAAGTAGTTACTTATTGTTGCTTCGTACAATTTGTAAGGCTTGTTTTACGAAATATTGAAACACCTTTATCTCCACATCGATTGAAAATTAACCATATGTTTATGTGAAAGTGTTTACTCAGAATATGCTATAGGCTGCTACCACCCCCTTAAATATTTACTTTTCCTCTCATGAATTAGTCATATATGCTGAACCACGTTAAATAGGATATAATTTATTCGAAGAAGAAGAAGAAGAAGAAGAAGAAGAAGAGGAAGAAGAAGAAGCCACCAACGTAGTTTAGTCGGTTGAGGCGCTTGCCTATTGATCCGGAGTTGCTGTCTGGCGTAGGTTCGATTCCCATTTGGGATTATTATCTTGTTGGGGTTTTTCCCCGAGGTTCTTTCCAACCGTTAGGCAAATGTCGGGCAACTTACGGCGAATCTTCGGCCTTATCTCACCAATCCCATCGACGCTAAGTAATCTAGTGGTTGGTACAACGTCGTTAAATAACCAGTTAAAAAAACGTTCTAAAGTAATATTTGATACAGACAACCTCTAAAACAAACTACTGTACTCACTCGAGGAGACGCTTCAAATTTCGGAAACTACGAATATGTTTAGTATTTTTTAGGAAAGTGCAGTAAATATTTTCCAACCCTTCATCTCTTTCTACCTGTTATCGCTATTGAGATTTTCAGCTCTATAAGAATGTTCATTTCAATTCAGCGAAATGTAAAGACATATATTATAGCTGTAGATCGATATTTTCAATTGTGTGTCTGCTGTGAACGACGTAGTACCCTTATGGCCAAAATATAGATGAAAACTGTCGTGTGAGGGCAGTGCAAGAACTCAGAAGCGAAGAAATTGAAATCAAGAATTATCATGAAATACTGAATTGTGGTGGTGGGAGATCTCTGACACCAAGAGATTGAGGACGGTCTGACGATGATGATTCCGGCAATCACAGTGTTGAAAAAAAGTAGATGGTTCAAATAAGCCTAAAGGCTTTATTTATTCATTTATTTGTTAATTTGTTTATTTATATAATTTATTTGTTCATTTAATTATTTATTTACTTATTTTTTATTTGTTTATAATTTATTTATGTACTTACTAATTTATTTATTTGTTTACATATTTACTTATGTATTTATTTATTTATTTATTTATTTATTTAATGTGAAAGGATTAAGGCCAAAGTGGTTTCTCTTCTATACTACAAGATAAAAATACAACAAATATAAACAGTAACAGCAGATTATGCAAATTACATCAGAGTCAAATATAAGATCAACAGGATCAAATGAGAACACTAAAGATCACTTATAACATGAATGAAGGAAAGTAAAGATAAAAATTGTATATCACAGTAATAATGGTAATGGTAATTATAATGATAATGATAACGATAATAATAATAATAATTAATAATAATAATAAATACCTTACTTGATTATATCACTTCATTCATTCATAGTATTCTGCCCAGTGTCAGGTCTTTAACTGCAAACCCAGCATTCTCCAGTATCACTTATTAGATATTTATTATAGGTACATATTTTGTCTTAAGCCTAACTCGATAGCAGGTTAGCAAGCAATTCCATGAACTAGGTGTGATTCTTTCATTTATATTTCAATTTAGATATTGTTCGACAGTTTCTGTCATGGTGAGAGAGAGAATTGCTGAGGCATGGAGGTAATACATTGAAAGAATAAGAGTAGAAGGATGTTCTTTATAGTGGAAGAGAAAAAAGGTATATGTCCCGTGTTCAGGGTAATGAAAGGTACACGAAACGAGATGCTAGGCAAGCGGACGTCAATGTGTGGATGATTTTAAGAAGTTTTAATTGGGAATTGAAAAGCCTTCTTTCTTTAAGTAGATCTCAAGACCACAATTCTAGTGCCGATGTTACATGACGTAATTTTCTAACGCTACAAGCGAAACGAACGCAGGTATTGTAAATACACTGTAGTCCATGGATAAGCACAGTATTTAGGTTGATAAATAGAGAATCACAGTAATCGACATGGAACATCATTAACGTCAGAATGAAACTAGATTTGAGGTTAATCCCGAGACCACACAGAGCACGTTGGCGGCTAAGTTCATAAAAAAAAATAGCTCTCTATATTCACGGTTGGACAGCCACATGAAACTGCGTACGCAATGTTCGTTATATTTGCTATCTTAGCTACGTCGTCGCCGCCGCCGAGTGTTTGTTTCTCGGCTATATTTTCAAAACATCGCTTTGTACGGGCATGCGTAGTGGAACATTGAACATGTTTCTTTCATGTCGAGTGCAGAACTCGCATTCAGGTTGTAACAATCATCTTCACAACGTGTGTTTTATGCGTATTTTTACTTGAATAAACGGGTACATATATTGTGAATATGAGCAGTTGATTGAAAAAGTTAGGAAGTATAGGCTACATACTTGTGGAACAAAGCCCTAAATCATATTCTGTACTTTAATTGCATGTAAATAACCAGAACAATATGTAAATATATTTTTACCTTTCATCTGAGCCCAGGACTAAATAATATGAATGATTATAATCGGAGATAGTTTGATCGAAGGCAGCGATACACGAGAATTTTCGACAATTTCGTAATTTTATATCTTCGTAAATATTGATTTTTGTAGAGGAAAATATAAATATAAACAGGTTAAATTTATTTCAGTGAAAAATATGTCCGAAAATGAATAAAAAGAATCGGAGTTAGCATTGTGAAATCTTAATCTTTTGGAGTGGAATGTCTCTTGTGCTAAAACAATAAAATGAAGCAGGACTGATTTATTCTGTAAAAAATAATTTAGTATTATAGTAATTATAATTATAGCAATAAGAATGAATTTAATCACCACTATGATATTCTTTTTACTCTTCTGAATTTCAATGCAAGTCATAGTAGTGTTAAATCAGCATGGATGTTATTTATGTAATATAAATATTTTAATAAAATTTCTAAACTGACGATTAACTCATAAACCTTAAACGATAGAAAAAATACGAGTATGTTGTAAACAGATTTGAAATTAGCTCGAATATTTCACACGAAAACCCAGCATTAACAGACGAAAGTTTGTCACTCTGTCAGTGATAATAATTTATTCTTAAAAGGAGTGAATTAATTAGTTATTACACGTATGACGAGATAGCACAGATACGTCTGTGTTGCCAGCAATATGTAAAATAAAATTAAAAAAACACTGTTAATAACGCTTCATACACTTTTTCAATGTCACTTTTTACATTACGACTGCAAGGAATATGACGTCAACAGGACGCCCTGCCTCCCACATGTCTATAATGTGCCATTGAATGATTTCATTACCGGTAGTATAAATATAGGCTCCATAACGAAATATAGAATAATGGAAATGCATACGGCATATTGCACTTCTTAGAACATCCCCAACCTCTTTTTATCCATCCCAACTCTTTACGTCAGTACTTATTATGTGAGAAATATACGCCATATGAACAAAATGCAATTTTATGTTATTGTTTGCACTTTTACATTTTATGAAATAATTATTTTAAAGATGTACTATTAAGATTATATCGAGATTAATAAGGGTGTATTTAGAGTCAAATTTCACTTTCCCAAATCAAGTGACCTACATATTATGTAAAACATATTTTTAATTAATTGCCTTATATACGTAGGTAATGTTTTAGCACTTAAGGCTGATTCACAATAAGCCGAGAACGGAAATAATGTTATAGCAGCTGGGACGCAATTTGTGCAGTAACTGCAACTTGTAAGGTTTCGCAGGCGTCGTCTAAGAACACCCCATACGTTGCTTGAGGAAGTTGAAGTTGCTAGCTTGCCCGTCGTATGCATTTCTGAGGGCTCCGTGAGAACGAATCTGGGATACGTTCGACATTATTAAACGTGCGTGGGCGACCGTTTGCATACGCAACAAACTTCCACAAATTTGTTATGCCAGTCATAAATCTGCTTGTGTCTAGGCGGCTTTTTGTTGAACCGACTGCGGAACGCACGTTGCACTCTCACAATGGATTGACATCTCGCGAATTCCAACACACAAAATGATATTTCTCTGTGGTGTAGCAGCCATGTTGCTATAAACAAACAACAGCGCATCTGTGTCCAAACTTTGAACCTGGCTCTATCCAGTCACATGCGCAATGTGTTTCTATCTTTCATAGTTTGTCTGTAACATAAAATTGAAATCTGCTCTTTCATTTTGAATCACGGTGTATTTAAATGTGAGCATTCACAATAGTTAATTGTGAATACTTACATTTAAATACATATATTTTAACAATATTTCCGTTCTCGTTCTCATTGTCGTTTCCGTTCCCGGTTTATTGTGAACTAGCTTTTAGCCTCAAAAAAATCTCTTTATGCCTATTTTAAGGATAATTGAATTAGCATGAACAATTGCTCCTGCAGTAATTCTAGTTTTTATTGCAGTGCCATCCATGCGTTCTAATTCTTTAATTTGATTTAGAGTTAAATAAAGATTTTTGTGGTTACTTTTCTTTGGTGTAATTCTATGATATATGAGTGTATGGTAATTGTTACCTATTGAGAACTATCAAAACTTTTTCAAAGGTAGTTCATTTGTATACAAGGTAATTCACGAAGTTTTTCCGCCACTTAAGGACTGCTATCATTAATGTCAAATGAAGCAAACAGTATAAATAAAAAAAATAGGGTCCGAGTTATAGTGAAGTCGCTACATGTTACTGAAAACTTTAAATTAGAGGCAACATTTAATAACATCACTAAAGAGAAAAAAATGGATACAGTTCCCACTTTTGTAACTGTTTAGGCTACTTGTTGTAAACTTAATTCTACTCATCAACTCTTAGTTTTAGAAGAGATTTTCAAACTTGTCTCCTCCTACCTCAACACATTGGTCGCACGCTTATGAATTGCACGCATTTCTTAACTTATCAGTGCTGTTCGTGATGATTACTGCGGCGTTCATAATGCGCACAATTAATTCCTCACATGCTTTGATCTTAATCTGAGGCACAAAATCCTTCATGTGTCCCCATAAGTAATAATCCAGGGGGCGTAAAATCTGGGGACCTGGCTGGCCAGGGCTGAGATTCTCCGCGTCCTTCAACCCTCATTTTTCAGAATATCGCGTGCACGGCTATGAAAATCTGTTCCTGACCATGTCAGAGACTGTTGGAAAGTATCAATATGGTTTCAACGTGCACCTGAGGGTGACAACTCTGGTAAACGAATTTCGATATGAAACTAAGTGAAGTTAAAGAGCACTTCAATTGTGTGATCGATATTAATCGAAAAAATGACAATAAGAAAATTTCTTCATATTACTACCACAAGAATCACCTGCGTGAACTCATAGTGAAGAAAGTAGGCCTATGCAAAATAAAACTAACGTCGTTTTGTATTTTATGATTAGAGACTGTATTCTGGTCCACGGCGTAGAGAGAGAAGACTAGCTGTTCATAGACTATATTGACGTGACGTCATATTTGGCGTGTGGTATAGCTACTATAAGGGAACGCTTGGATCTTGTTAGTGATACAGTTGACGTTCTATTCATAGTTCATATACTTTTTACAATGCATTATAGCGATAGATACTATAATAATGATACTACGATGATCTTTCGCACAATTTAAATTATTTGTTCATTTATTTTTAACGGCAGAGTTAAGACCATAAGGCCTTCTCTTCCACTCAACTAATATGAAAATACATAGCAAATATAAATGACAGCAGAGCAGAAAACAATGTAGGAATAATAAATAATAATAATAATAATAATAACTTACAAATGGCGTTTAGAGAACCTGGAAGTTCATTGGTGCCCTCACATAAGCCCGCCATCGGTTCCTATCCTGAATAAGATTAATCCAGTCCAAACCAACATATCCCAACTCCTTAAATCCATTTTAATATTATGCTCCCATCTACGTCTCGGGTCGACCTGGTTGGCGAGTTGGTATAGCGCTGACCTTCTATGCCCAAGGTTGCGGGTTCGATCCCGGGCCAGGTCGATGGCATTTAAGTGTGCTTAAATGCGACAGGCTCATGTCGGTAGATTTACTGGCATGTAAAAGAACTCCTGCGGGACAAAATTCCGGCACATCCGGCGACGCTGATATAACCTCTGCAGTTGCGAGCGTCGTTAAATAAACCATAACATTTCTACGTCTCGGCCTCTCCAAAGGTCTGTTTCTTTCAGTTTTCGCAAATAACATTGTAGATGCATTTCTGAATTTCAATGGTCTTCCCAAATGTTCATCCGTAATACATACCGTGTTCAATGTGTTTTACATTGCTTGCCTTTTGTTTACTTTATTTATTGCTAATTGTTTCTTTACTCTTCAGTTCCTTTTCTGGAGCATTCCGTAAACTCCGCAGATCTTAGAAATTTCATTTCTTAAGAGTGTATTTTCTGTATATGAAATTTATTTATGGTCCAGAACGCTGATCCATTTAATAACACTGGGAATTTAAAGTACTATAATTTTATAAAATTTGATTTTCTTATATTTTCTTGTTTTATGACGTAAATTTCTTATAGTCCCGCAAATGCGCTAGAACGTGGTTATTTTGTTTAAATTATGCTGAATTAATGTACAGCTTAAAAACTGAATAACAAATAGATCAAGACAAAGATATTAATATTGGATTGTAAAAAGTCCTAAGTTACATAATAACAATCTCTGCCGAGGAATGTGGACGGTAAAGCGGCTTCTTCTTTTGATTGTCTGTTCTTTTAATCTCAACTTTCATCCAACATAACGTCTGTATAACATCATACATTTGCACACAGTCAGCAGTGCGTTTCATTATGGAATGCTTTGTTGACCGCAATGATTCGCCGACGACCGTAGCGCGTCATTTTCGCCAGTGTCATCTCCGACAGTGGTCATTATGTGTGACATTTCGACAGTGCCATGTAACTACAGGTGCTTTTTCCAGTAAAACAATTTTTATCCGCGTCAGTCATTTGCGACAGTATAAAATTCTTAAGAACTCGCAACTTTTCCCTCACTTTTTCTAGGCTTGGGACTATCTACCCTCCTTGAAGCAGATGAGGTAGGCGGTTGAAAAAGTTACATAAATTGTAAAATGATATTGAAACAATGTTTTCATGGTCCCAGTTTGTGCAGATGTGAAACTGTTTTAAGGAAGCCTTTGATATATTGTCTGTCTGAATCATATTTTCTATAAGCCGTACATAAAGCTTCGTAAATTTTAATAGGCCTAAGCTTATATCTCGTTTTTTCTCTTTTTCTCCTTCTCATTAAGGATATGTCTGTCATATAAGAAATTGTTGTATTCGGCTTCTTTTTTCAGATTATAATTAAAACGAACAAGTTGGGATGTGTTCTTCTTGAAAGGTGCTTTAGTCTGCGATTCCATTCTTCCACTGCATTCTTGGTTCTGTGTCTTCTTTTGTAACAATTCCACATACTGATGGGTATTCTGTCATTTTCAAGCCACTGATTCACAAAGCTGTCGTTGAATTATGTTACATTCTGGTCGTTAGGTGAATCTTCCATGACATATAACGAGCACCTTTCAACGTCCTGAGGCTGTAAGAACGCCAATAATGTACACAGACGGATGTGAAATCGAGTCCTTGATGTAAGACTGAACTAAACCCAAGTGTTGAATCTTACGCCAAATGCACTGGTAACGAGACACAGAAAGAGTAGCCTATAAAGATAAATTATGCATCTGTCGCAAATGACGCACTTCTTTATCAAGTTGTCGAGGGGAATATTAGCACTGTCGGGAATGACAGACTGTTGCGAATGTCGTGGACTCGCCGACGACAGTGCACGGTCTGCATGTTATCAGTTTCGAATAAATAAAATATAACTACTGGAATGTGTTTCAGTGTCTGCGTTTCCAATTTTGGCTCTTAATAATTATATTCTTTCGTTTCGCAGTGTTTTCCTAGGAAATTGAGTTTAATTGTAACTTATTTCATTTTATTTCATACATTGGATTATTTATTTAAATTTGGTATGAAATTGTATTACTTGATATTGTGATAATGATAATGATGCCAATGATGATAATAATAATAATAATAATAATAATAGTAATAATTGATATTGTTATTAATATTGTTTTTTATTATTATTTCCATTATTTTATTATTATTTCTTCTTCTGAAATTTCAAATTGTGCATAGTTACAGTACGAATGGCCATACAGGTTAATGCGAAGGATCTTGTGTACCTGTGTTTGTATCTGTTATGTATAAATAAATGCACTTATTTCACTCGTTCTTAATAAAATTTATTTGGAAACGAATGAATTAGGGAATTAAAACTCATAGGGCTGAATATTGCAGCTACAGTTGCAAAACGAATAAAATGGCAAAGTTTATTTCTGCAACTCGAAAGCTGTTACATCTGAATTGGCGTACATCCTCACTGTTTGTTTTTACTCTGCAAAAAACACTTCGAACTTGTTCCAGTTGAGAATTCATTTAGATTCTAATCTCTTAATGGCACGCTGAACAATTCACAAGCTTTCTACTGAGGAAAAACACTGAACACTTGGAAACAATGGATAAAAGGCGCACTTTGAAATGTAATTGGTGATAATGATGATGGGAGGAAATAAAATGTAGTAACGAGAGTTGCATTAGAGGTTATGTAAATATGACGTTTTCTGATATTAAATAAGAAATTATATAATGAAAGAAGTTCTCTTTGTAGAAGTCTTAGCACAGTAGAGGAGACAAGACCCGTTCTGTGACCATTTTATGCGCAGTTGCTATATCACCATATATATGGTGCTATATGGAGGAGGGAAGATAGGGTTTAGTCTCAGATGAACTTCCGTGTCGGTAGATTCGTATAATATTAACCATCATGAAACAAACTCTCTTTCTCATTTTTTCTCTCTCGCACAGGTCATACCAGATCTCTCAATCGACTCTTGCACTTCTGCATTAGCTCCATAACACTCTTGGCGTAACAGAATTTGTCCGTATTACTGCAGATTTCTTCTGTTTCAATCTTTCGCGAATTTCAACACAAATTATTACGAGTATTTATGTTAACTTTCTAAATTCAAACCCCAACATACAGAGTGGGAAGAGATTGAATAGGGTTCTTTTGAGAGACAAATCAGGGCAGTCAGCTAAAGAAGAAATTCTAATACTAGTGTGATCTCTTATGAACAGATTTAGAGAAAAGTATAATTTTTAGTTGAATTTTGGAATGCGTATTATTGCAGATTTGTTCTCTTCCGCATATTTCAAAACAGAAAATTATTTAGGTTTACACATAACTTTATAAATTCAAACCCCAATATACAGAGTGTTTCATAATTCCTATTACAAACTTCTAGGGGTTGTAGAGGGGACTAAGTAGATAAAGTTTTGATTAGGAACCCATGTTCGGAAATATGTCGTTTTGATGCAGAATAAGTTTGAAAATCGAATCGATTTTACATCTTCCACTTCACTAGAGACAATGAGCTCTTGTTAGTGTGTACTACAGGAGTCTCATAAAGAAGGTTCTTCATGTGGCCCCAAAGGAAAAAGTCGAGAGGAGTTAAATCTGGTGACCGTGGTGGCCAAGTAGTCGGACCACCTCGACCATTCCACTTTTCCCCGAATGTTTGGTGGAAATGTTCGCGGATGGCAAGTTAAAAGTGCGCGGGTGCGCCATCATGTTGGAACCACATTTTCTGACGTAGTGTCAGTGGCAAATCTTCACATAACTCTACCAGTACCTCTTGCAGGATAGTAAAGTGCCTGGGACACGTTAGGGGGTACGTGGAACCACTCTTGTAGTGCACACTGGCAAGTGCTCATTGTCTCTAGTGAAGTGGGAGATGTGAAATCGATTCGATCTTCAAACTTATTTTGCATCGAAACAATACATTTACGGACATGAGTTCCTAATCAAAACTTTATCTACTTAGTACTCTCTACAACCCATAGATGTTTGCAATAGGAATTATGAAACACTCTGTGTAGGGTGAAAAGGGACTGAATAGAGTCCTTATGAGAGACAAATCAGTGCAGTCAGCTAAAGAAGAAATTCTAATACTAGTGTTATCTTATATGAATGGATTTTGGGAAAAGTGTAATTTTTTATTTTCATTTTTCTATATACACTTTTAACACTTATATATCACTGAAGTCCACAACTATGGAGTAACGGTCAGCGCGTCTGGCCGCGAAACCAGGTGGCCCAGGTTCGAATCCCGGTCGGGGCAAGTTACCTGGTTGAGGTTTTTTCCGGGGTTTTCCCTCAACCCAATACGAGGAAATGTTGGGTAACTTTCGGTGCTGGACCCCGGACTCATTTCACCGGCATTATCGCCTTCATTTCATTCAGACGCTAAATAACCTAGATGTTGATACAGGGTCGTAAAATAACCCAATAAAATAAAACAAATATATCACTGAATAAATTTGTATTAACACAGTCTTATGTGCAACAAATTCAAATGCAAAACCTGCAACCACTTCTACATAGGACAGACAGGCAGATCATTTCAAACACGTTACAAAGAATACATCACAGTCACAACAAAATCACAAAATAATTCGATATAAGCAGAACACATCACAAATGCTAATCATACCTACAGCAACATAAGCACAGACATGGAAATTCTACACATTCAATCAAAAAACAGGAAAGTAAACACACTAGAACAATACGAAATATACAGACATACAAAAACACATCCCCATGAAATCCTCAACACATAACTCAATTTCAGAAAACACACTTTTTGACTCCACATTACACTACACAAACACACCCCCACAGGAAGCACAAACAGAAGGCGCGAAAACCAGGACCATCCAGTTCTGAGGATAGACTACAACAGCCTGAAACTAGTCAACATGTTAACCTAGCTTTAACGTGTGAAAGAAATAAATTATATATTCCGAAATGATGTAGTATTAAAAGTTGTGTAATCAAGATGTAATATAAGTAATGCACTAATGACTAATGAATATGACATATTGTTACATATTTAGATTGTGCACTATATCTCTTTGGCTTTTGGTAATTTGAACTCGTTTATGTTTGCTTTAATAACAAAACTAAGAGCTGATGGACTTCAGATAAGGAAATGCACAGCCACCAATGTCCCTCTGTGAAGCGTTATTTTTTCTTATTGGTTATTTTACTACTCTTTATCAACTGCTACGGTTATCTAGCGTCTGAATGAGATAGAGGTGCCAGTGGAATGAGTCCAGGGTCCAGCGCCGAACGTTACCTAGCATTTGCTCATAATGGGTTGAGGAAAAATCCCAGAAAAATCTCAACCAGAATTTGACCCCGGGCTAGCTCGTCTCATTGTAGGTATGCTAACCGTTACTCTGCATTATGTTGCTGAACCTTTCCTGCATTTACGTATATAATCTTATGTGGTGTCTTGCAACCCAACCGCTACTTTTACTTGAACGAGTGTTTGAAATTTGTCACCTATTCGTTTTATTTGCTATTATTATGTGTTAATTCTCGCTAAGTGGTTTTTATATTTATTTTATCAATCTTGCTCTTATTTTATTCAATCATTCATTCATAGCGTTCTGTCCAAAGCCAGGTTTTTTTACTGCAAACCCAACTTTCTCCATTCTTTCCTATTTTCTGTCTTCCTCTTCGTCACCAGATATGATCCATATATCTTAATGTCGTCTATCATCTGATATGTTCTTCTACCCCGAACTCTTACCCCGTTTACCATTCCTTCCAGTGCATCCTTCAGTAGGCAGTTTCTTCGCAACCAGTGACCCAACCAATTTCTCTTCCTCTTTCTGATCAGTTTCAGCATCATTCTTTCTTCACCCAATCTTTCGAACACAGCTTCGTTTTTTTATTTTGTCTGTCCATTTAACACCCTCCATCCTTCTCCATGCCCACATTTCAAATGCTTCTAGTCCTTTCTCTTCACTTCGTCGTAATTTCCATGTTTCTGTCCCATATAATGCTACACTCAACACAAAGCACTTCACTAGTCTCTTCCTTAGTCCTTTCTCCAGAGATCCGCAGTAGATGCTTCTTTTTCTATAAAAAGCTTCCTTTGCCATTGCTATTCTCCTTTTGACTTCTTGGCAGCAGCTCATGTTACTGCTTACAGTACTCCCCAAGTATCTGAAGCAGTCCACTTCCTCTACTCCCTCATTTAGAATTCGCAAGTATACCTTTTTTACTTTTCTTCCTATGGCCATGGTCTTCGTCTTGTTGCCATTTATTTTCATTCCATGCTGCTCACAGCTGTCATTTAGCTCTAGTAGCATATCACTTAGTATCATCTCTTCTTCTGCTAACAACGCCATATAATCAGCAAATCTTATACAATTTATTCTTCTTCCTCCTACTATTACTCCTCCCATGTTCTGAAAACAGTTCTTCACTAAATCCTCCAACTAGATGTTGAACAGGGTAGGTGATAAAGGTCATCCTTGTTGTACTCATCTCCCTATTTCTCTTCCTTCTGACATTTCTTTTCCTAACTTGACTTTGACTAGTTGTTTCATATAAAGGTTACTGAACAGCCTCCTCTCCTTCCAATTTATGCCAATTTTCTTGGGAAAGCTAAATGCGGTAGCTTCCCGTTGCTTTCCGCACACCACTCTCTCTTTCGCATCTTAAAAGATTCCATAGGTCCCCAACATGGAGAAGAGGAGAGTGGATTTGACTAATTCAGCGCTCCGGGTTATTTTATTATTGTTAATATTATTTTATTACTATTATTAATTAATTGATATTACTATCTTCATATTGTCCCGCGCCGTGGCGTCGCGGTCTAAGGCATCCTGCCTAGGACTCGCGTTACGGAATGCGCGCTGTTTCGATTCCTCATGGGGGAAGAAATTTTCTCATGAAATTTCGGCCAGTGTATGGGACCGGTGCCCACCCAGAATCGTGATGCACTTGGGGAGCTACGATAGGTAGCGAAATCCGGTTGCGAATACCAGCTATAATGGCTGAGGGGCTCATCGTGCTAACCACACGATACTTCTATTCTGGTTGGATGATCGTCCACCTCTGCTTCGGCATGTGGGCGCGAAACCAGCAGCCGGCTGGTCGGTCTAGGCCTTTCACGGGCTGTAGCGCCACGGATTATCTTTGTATAATTGTATTATCTTCGTCTCTGTTGTTATTATTATTATTATTATTATTATTATTATTACTATTATTATTATTATTATTGACACCTGTAAAATTTATGTAGGCTCTACTGGACTGTAGCCGAGCATGAGCACATGCTCATTTCGGGTTCTATTCATACTATTCAATTGTAAATTATGAATAAATTTTAATTTGAATTTTAATACCTCAAAATGTTAACAAGGAACCACAATGACATCAGACTTTTTATGGTTATCTCCGTTCCCTCATTCAACTCTCAAAAATTCTCTATTTAGCTAAATTTCACCCGCTATGAGTTTCCGAAATTCATATAAAATATTCAAAGAACTACCAGATTTGAAATCTGTTAGAGTAGACTAACGTCAAGAAATATATTCTAACTACTTTAGAAGTTAATGTAAATGACTTTGCTCGGTGTGGGGTTAGAACTCACATTGTCTCTCGAGAACCAGAACTTAAGTCTGGCGCCTTATACCACTTAGCCACCCTGACATCTGAATGCGGTTAGGTTAGTATTCGCCTCAAAGTTTAACTTTATTCGAATGGCAGTTTCAGGAGTTCAGTTAAACATTAAATTTCCATTAGAGTTCACGAGTTTGCACTCACCACTTCTGCTAGTTGGTAATTTGTAATACTCGACTTTTTCCATTCCAATTTAACTGGATACTATTTGTGAATAAGAGAGCATGACAGTGTTCTGGTATAAAAAAATATGGGCTCACATTAAAGCCAGAGAAATCCCAGGCTGTTAGTATTGGGCACAAGAGACTGTTATCTACTTTCGAAATACGTGCCACATCAGTTGTCATCAACAATATTTCTATACCTCATAGCTCTACATTTAAGAGTAAAGTTGTCTACTTTGACGAAAACTTAAATTGGAACAATTTGGTTAAAATATCACAAGATATTCAGTTTTTCACTTCCTAACCCACATGAAACGTATACTCCCCGTTAATAAAAAAAAATCCTTATTCACACTATGATATTGTCTTCATTTCATTATTACGATGTTCTGTTAAATGATTTAACTTCAAAATTAGTCATAATATGTGCATTAGATTTATATGCAACATTCGGAAATACAACCACAATAATTCACCACACTTTGAACAGCTGTAGTGGCTCCGACTTGAGAAACGCAGGAAACTACATTCACTCTTGCTACTGTACCAAATCATGCACACTTTTTGTCCACTTTTTTGTCAAGTCGGTTTCAGGATCTCTTATCTCTTTATAGCTTTGGCACCTGGTCTCAAGAAGAAAGTTTATTGTTACACCTAAGCACAAAACATGCCGTTATAATTAACCATTCACAATCTACACTTTTCGAATCTGGAATCTTCTTCCTGCTGATATTAGATCCTATCGGACGGTATCGTCTTTGAAAATTAAAACACACAATTACCTAATTTAACAGACATAGTAAATTACATTCGCTCTTAAATGTATCCTAATACTCATAAGGAATAATTAATAACTGGAGTTTTTTAGACTAGTTTACTGAAAAGATTTTCTCTTAGGCCTAATATGGTGAACAGTGATCATATTTAATATCTGAATACAGTAGAGCATCGATTATCCGAATACCGATCAAACGAAATATCGGTTAACCGAAAGCGTTGCAGTTGGCAAAATTCAAATTTGCGCGCGCTCCATGTAGAAGTTTTGCTAATGCTATTTGCGAGATTTAGCGGCAAAAAAAAAAAACAAATAAATACTGTAAAGAGTCTCAGCTCTGAAGCAAAAAAAAAAAAAAAAAAAAAAAATTGGACTTATTTTACTACACTGTAGGCTATTTTAAGGACCATTTTGAACTTGTCAAACTAGGCTAGTCAATTCTCTGTGTTATTTGTAAGACATGTGATACAAAATATATAAGTTACTGTATGTACAGTTTTATGTTTAATATCAGTGTTTCTTTGTTTCATACTGCTCTTATGACATCGGTGCAATTTGTTTTCGTAAATAATCGGTTATCCGAAAAATCAGTTCTCCGAAAATCTTCCGTCCCCAATTGTTTCGGATAATCGATGCCCTACTGCAGCGGTGGCGAAAATGTAATCGTGCGCCGAGCCACTGTGTAACCTGCAACGAGCATAGCACCTGTGGAGGGTGGCGGACACCCGAAGGGGAAGTGAAGCAACTGACTTATTAACGGATTTTCATTTTCCTTACGTCAAGCACTTTAATATAATTTTATACAGTACAAGGCTACAAACTAATGTTTAGTGCGTGTAACGAAGAAAGAAATGAACAATAAATAAAAATATCACAACCTAAAATTAACTGTCTTCAGAATGTCTCTGCGACAAAGTTTCAAAATCAGGAATTATGTCACTTACTGCCAGTCGTAGTTGATCACGAAGGTATTTGTCTGTCAGTCCTGATCTAAATTTGGTTTTTACTATTTCAATTGTTGAAAATAATTTCTCACAAACGTAAGTTATAGCGAACACGGCTTCAACAGAGCAAACGAAAGAACGAAGCTTCGGATATTTATTTTTTGGCAAAGGTTTGAAAGTTCAACATTTGTCAAGTCCTTACATCTAGCTTTCATTTGACATCACATAGTAAATCAGTGAGTTCAAAGCGAAAAGCTAACCGCATTATTCGTACATCTGCTGAAAAAGGGTCGACGTACAGAGATGATGATGATGATGATGATGATGATGATGATGATGATGATGATGATGATGATAACTAAACACTTAACCATTTAATGTTTCATCAGTAACATATAGTATAGGCCTGATGCCGTTTTATGTTATACAACCGTTTTCCTCGTAATATTTGTGACCAAGGTACATTTAATATTCTCATCATATTGACAGCAAATAATGCGTCCTCCCATCCTTCTTGGAACACTCGTACATGGTTTCGAGAGAAACATATGCCACTCGCAGGTCAAAGACAAATACAAATGGAACTGAGTTTGACGCCAGTGAGTGAGAGGGTGGGGGTTGGCGGAGGTTAGAAGCAAGCGAAATGCACAGCTATCACTGCGAGCCATAATGTCTCACGAGTCACGTTCTCGCCACGGCTGCTCTACTGTAATTGTATTTTTACATTATAAATGATAGTGCTAACTAATTATCTTTATATTTCCAGTGTATTCAGCTTAACCGGTAACTTAGATAAATTTTAATGATATTATTTCACATCGTACATATTATTATTATTATTATTATTATTATTATTATTATTATTATTATTTATTTATTTATTTATTTATTTATTTATTTATTTATTTATTTTCCTCTGCCAGGTACTGAGATATACATCTTTCATCTGAACACAACTTTAATATAAAAAAAATAAATAAAAAATCACATAGAATGCAAAAGGAGAAGAAAATGTCCTTCATTGTCCCATTAATTTCCTCTCCTCCCAGTATCGGTTACACTCTTTCACTTTGGCTAAGGTTGGTCCTTGTTCATATCTTCTTGTAATAAATATGTCAGCAAGCCTAAATCTAATTAAATCTAGATGTAAAAATATAACAGGGCAAAATGATTTTAGTAGTAACAATGAAATGCGATCCCTAATATTTTTTAATGGATATAAAAGAATATGGGGAAGGAGTACATATATAGAAAATATGAATATGAAATAAAGTTTTGGACAAGCCTGGTTCAGACTGGGGATTTGGAAATTAAGAAGTAATAGAGGCAATATACCTCAAGGCACATGTTTATTATGTGGACGGAGAGAAGATGATATTCACATTGTTCTTGAATGTCAAAATACAAAAGATATACGGATGTAATTTATAAATGAAAAGTTCCTACAAATAAATAAAGAAATAGCTATAAAAAACTGATGAATAAAAATAACACAAAATTGCAAAAGCAATTAGGTTTATATCTTTTTTGACTAAAAAAATAGAATGGAAAGAATAAATGAAATAGAATCGAATGAAAAAATAAAGAAAATAAATATAAATAAATAGGAAGGTGAAAAATACTGTTTGTAACTACATACTAGAATGAGTTGAGTCTTGCACAAAACTAAAAGCAAGTGCAAGATAAAAAAAAATGTTTATTAAATATGTAAATTGTAGAAATTGTATTTAAATAATATTATATCTTTGTATAAAAAATTATTATAAAGGGTGTAATGTAAGGGCTCAATTGATTATTTGTATGTACTTTGTGATCTATAATATAATAAATATCATATATATCTTCTTGAAGATCACACAAGGTATATTTTGTGTCTGATAGTACTGTAAGCCAAAACGATGGAGGTGTTGACCTACCTATTATTATTATTATTATTTTTATTATTATTATTATTATTATTATTATTATTATTATTATTTTATTAGTATTAATACCATTATTAGTATTGATATTAATATTATTATTAGTATTAATATTGTTATTAATAGTAGTATTAATAATATTAATATTATTAAAATTATTATAATTTTATTATTATTATTATTATTATTATTATTATTATTATTAATATTATTATTATCGTTATATTTAAGGCTGATTATAAGAAAGAAATTATTCGACAAATTATTGTTTTAATCCTACACTTCTACTGCAATCATTCGATGCGCTGAATCCGCTTTAATACAATCATAGATTCAACCTGGAAAAATGCTGGGGAAGGTAACTTGGTCTAGCGACCAAAGGTTCTGTTATATAAAATTCTCCGTTAATGCTTTTGGATCGAATTACAATGTTGTTATTTAGCTGGACCTATTTAAGCATTTCACAAAACTTATATGAAGGTTTGCGGATGAAATTATCGCGGGCGTGTATTCTATTTTGGGCGATGCTAATCAAATGTCTGCCGCTGTCATTTTAAAGAATTTAGGTAGTATTTTCTAATAAATGAAAAAAAAATATTTCAGGAAATATTCAATAATTCCGATTTACCTTGTATTATTAAAATGCACGCGATCTCCAGATGTTTTTGGTTCAGCGAGGTTCGGTTTCTAATTCCTTGTGTGATTATATCTTATCATTCAGTATTTATCATTAAAAACTGCCATATCCCAACTTGATTCAGTGTATTGTGAGTTGAATGTTCCTCAAAACTCTTCTCTATTCAGGATCAGCTGTGTTGCGGTGATCAGTAGTGAACAATAGTGCCGTGACGTGTTGTAAGATACATGCAGTAAAGAAGTGTTTTACTTAATTTAATTTCCAAATTAATTTCACTTTTAATTTCATTTATTTTAATATATCATGGTAGACCTTATATCGGTATTGCAGCTTTAAGATGTGGAAGAAATAAAAATAATTATAAGTTTATAGATTATGGGTCGACCGTCGTGGTCACGTCTATGGCCACCAAGGTCCCCAGACCTTACTTCTGTCCATTTTTGTTTGTGGGTTGGATGAAAGTCTAAGTGTGCAAAAACAAAGACAAGGGCGCTTGTATTATATATAAGTAAATCTGTCTTCTTAAAAGAACAATACGACCTCAGAAATGCAACATGTTTTGTCTACAGAGAGGAAGAGCATATTGAACTGTTGAAATAATAATAATAATAATAATAATAATAATAATAATAATAATAATAATAATAATAATGATGATGATGATGATGATGATGATTTATTTAACCAGGCAGAGTTAAGGCCATACGGCCTTCTCTAACACTCAACCAGAAAATATATTCATACGATGTTAATAAGCAATAAATCTAATGGTGAATAAGAAATAGTCTTTATTTATTGACACTAAAGAATCTGTATTTCCATATCCATTGAAAATTCGGAACATGTTTATAAGAATTTTATTTACTAAGAATAGTCTGCACTAATATCCACAGTAATATTTACTATCGCTCCTCAATAATCCTGTATATATAAAAAGCAGCAAAATAGATATCATGAGACTGAGACAAGGTTGTAATCTGTTCTGAACAATGATAATATTAATGATAATAATAATAATAATAATAATAATAATAATAATAATAATAATAATAATAATAATGAATTATTTAATCTGGTCTTCTCTAACACTCAATCAGGAGTTAAATTGCGATACAAAAAACACTACACATTTACAAAGTAAAGTAGACTACAATTTACACACAAAATTGAAGTGATAATCATAATTATAATGTAACAAAAAGTCAGTTGAAATCAGACATAAATGTAACATACAGAAAGAAAGGAAAATGAATAACAAAATGTGAACAGTAGGTCAAAATAAATGAGACATACAAAGTATAAAAATATAAAACAATAATAATAATAATAATAATAATAATAATAATAATAATAATAATAATAATAAAATGGTGAAGTGCAAAGCATACAATGAACAAAATATTTTAGGTACACACAGTAAGGAAAAGTATGATTATATTTAGCTCAAGTTATCACATTATAGATGTACAATTATCGGGAAATGTGAAAACAGAAAGATAAAAGAAATTAAATATGACTAGAATATAAAAAAATCTAGTGAATGCGTGAAAACATGCAATACAACACTTGTCGTAATAGTAAGTTAGTTTGGCAACTCGTCATAAGATAATTTTCTAACTTGAATTAGAAAGATTTCAAGATTCGGCAGCCCTTGACTTTAGGCGGCAGAGAGTTCCTGTTATATTATTTAATATAAGGGTATAAGATACCCTTGAAGAATAAGAGTCGCATATACTGCAGAGCAGCAAGACTGATCACTCATAATTTTCAGTGTAGCTTAAACTTTGCTGATAATAAAGGGAGACTCATATCTAAGCTACTATTTTCAAATAGCTGTTTCTCGGAAACAATTAACAATAACACACAAGTTTGTATAATGTTTTTCCTTTAGCACAATACCATTATGACACGTGTGAAATATATTTTGTAACATAGTCGTATATGAAAATATTCTGTTTATCAATTTTCTACACTGTGGTAAATTTGGCACCATATAAGTCGATGCAAGCTTGAATTAATGTGACATTTTGCATACATTCCTGTAAAATTCCACGAGAATTGGATTGAAGTTCTCAATAATGACGTGGCGCAGATGAGCCTCGTTTTGAATTATACGCTTGTACACTTGATTAAGTGTCCCAAAGAAGTCAGGTGGTGTTAAGTCGGGGGACCTTACAGGCCATTCTATAGGACCCCGACGTTCTATCCACATTCTCGAAAATCATTGATTCAACCATTCCCGTACTATTAGTACGGCTGAAGTATAGTGAAATCCAGATGAGAAAAATATTCAAGTAAAGAAACATTTGATGCGAAATATATTACGCCACTGTGATACGTAATGTGATTTGCCATCTTATTGCAGCACGGGAACTCTACACGTGCGTTCGGTACAGTCTGTTAATATGGAAATTAGTTTGTTACTATGTAGATAGGCATTGAATTCTGTAATACATTTTTATAATGCGTTTTTGGTGACTAGTGCAATTTTTCTACACTAGAAAGATGTGTAGATAAGTGAACATTTGATAATTGTATGAAACTTGTATTACACAGTCGTCTTAATACTGTTGCCTGTGTGGAGTCCACCACTCTACATCACACACCGGTCTCTATAATACAGTGGCAGGTGTTCCTGCTCATTGTTTATGTTTATGTTCAGTATAATATTAATAATATTACATACACGTACAGGAAGGATAACTTTGTGGAATTCTGATATAGCGAGACAATTCTCGGCAGGCATTACATACGAAATGGTATAGTTTATGTTAGGTTGTGACGCAGGTTATAGTTGAATGAAATGCAACAGTACGGGCTAACTAAATCCCTCTTACTTTAAACCAGTGATGGCCAACTTCTTAACCTTTGGGGGCAACAGCTAAATATTATGAGTAGAGCCCGGATGTTTAGGCATTATTTTGGTTAAAATAGGCAGGCATATAGGCACTAAAAATAGTAAAAATAGACAGTGAAATAGGCATTTATTATTCATGAAAACAGACAAAAAATAGACAAATACTTAATAAACTATCCCATACAGTACTCACTTTCCTTGGTTATATGTCACAACAAGATGCTTTTTAACTGTCATAGTGAGCCGCCTGTCAGAGAGAACGTTTTTCATGGTGGAAAAAGATCTTTCCACTTCTACTGAAGTGATTGGAGCAAACTTAATTCAACTTATTTCGGAAGGACTGTCTCTACTTTCTTTCAGAGATCGGGAAAAACCGACTGTGTATTATCTCAAAAAGAGGGGTGTGACAAGGGATTAGGGACTTCAAAGCACGCGTGACTTGTGCGTGCAAGCGACAACAGTAACGGGACCTGGAGACTTGCTTTTAATACTTCCCTCATCTCCTTTTTTTTAACTGGTAAACCCCGAAGTGACCTGAGCACTGAAGGTTATACTGTTCAAATATCTTTGTTAAGTGACATAAAAAATGGAATCGTAGGGGAGAAAAGTTTACGACTTCTTGGAAACATATGTATTGCTGGAGAATAAGATTCTGAGCAAATATTCCTCAGATTCGGATATTTTTCACTTACAACCGTTTCCAGAACGCCAATTCCGTTTCACTTTGTCTGGAGGAAAGGGTCATGTTGAAGATCGCACAGTTCTAGGTGGACCTTCTTCTTGTTCTGCAATGTCGCATTTCATTGGATTGTTGAACAGAGTAAATTGCGGCCTCATTTTGTTAAAATCAAGAAATCTACTGGAAAACTGCTCTAGAATAATGGCAAACATTGAATACAGAAGTCTGAACTAGAATAGAATAGAATGTATTATTTTCGCTGGCAGAGTTAAAGCCACAAGGCCTTCTCTTCTACTCAACCAACCTTAACAAATGCAATAGTGACATACATATTTGAATTATGAAGATTTACAATACACTTGAAAGATTCTCCAGCAATAATCTTCAGTTAAGTTTTAACCACTAGTACATGTTTATTTAAATTGAGATAACATCTATAAGAAAAATTAATAACTATGGATACTCATAATTGTTTTTGTCTACTACAGCCGCCATAGTCAACTTCCGCTGCCACCCGCGATAAATGTTGGCGGGCCACACGAACTGGAGTAGCGGGCCGCCAGTTGGCCTTCAATGTTTTAAACAGTAAATTGTGATAGCCCATTTCAGCATTCTAAACGTACCACGAATCTCGGTTCATGATTTTAACTTCTGTCTAAATAATAAATCATTATGAATATCTTATAAGAAACTGCGAACTAATTTCTAGCGCGTACGTCATCAATATAATTTCTAGCCAATTAAAGTATACGTGTGACGTGGTATAAAGGTGTGGGAGGTGGCAGAACTCCACACTTTTGTTCACCTGAATAGTTTTTTTATTTGGAATTCAGTATACGTCTTGCTGCACCTCAAGTCTTCAAGGTCATTAAATATTTACTCCTTATAAGCTTATCTTAGAAACTCTATATTACTGAAAATATTTTACAGCACTTTTAATATACATAGTCATGCAGGAAACGTATTTATCTGAAAATTTTATTTATTTTAAAAGGAATTCTATTTTAAAATGTTTACATTATACACGTTTTCACTCATAAAATCTGATCAGCACAGGAATTGTAAAACAGTCTGTTCTGGCTTAAAGACGACAGGATTCATGCCATTTTTAGTACGAGAAAAGCATTGTTAATAGAGACAAACAACTATTCTACAGGAAGACAAATGGATGGAGAGCCATCTGTTTTCAAATAAGCTTTCAGAACCATAATTATTTGTCTGTTATAACTCGAAAGTCACACTGAAGCTGAGCTTACAGAAACGAAGAATATTTCATTAGCTAACTTTTGGAACATCAGCTTGGCTGGTGGATGGGATAATAGACATTGGAGGCTGGCTGCGGGGTACTCGACTTCGTACAAACCACGGAGTACCGCTGCATTACAGTGAAAAGCCCGGCTTAACGAAGTTTGCTGCCTTTCACACTTCCAGTGACGGATTTAAGACCACACATCAAATTGTGTTAAAAATGTTCTGTGGTCGGATGCAGTACATGCAATAGTTAACACAGTGTGTACAACGCTTGAATCACAGTCGAACATTTGAATACTGCATAAGACATAGTTTTTTTTTTGTTATTTATAATTATATCATTATTCTGCCTTGTTTTAGATACTGAATACATATCATGGAAATAAAATTGAACCGTTCATTTGTCTAATTTCAGATCTAACATTTATATTGAAGAGGTAATAGAAGGAAAAAAGTTATAGTTTATGAAACATTCAAAGGAAAAGAGCACAGCTGCATAGTTTCACTATGTTCCACATCTTTACGTAGAAGTACGTGTAAGTACCGTAACATGTTGACAGATGCAGCTTTATTATGCTACACATCTTTAAGTACGAATACCCGATCACATAGCGACATATTATTATGCTGCATATATTTACGTAAACTACTTGTATGTGGGATGTCTTGTCGAAAAATACATAGTCTCACTATGCTTCACATCTTTACTTTGGCATAAAACTACTTGTGGGTGGCGCAAGAAGTGACAGAAGAAGAATACAAGAAGATAAATTAGGATGCAAAGAAAATGGAATTACGAGGAGAACAAGGGAATACAGGGAGAACAAGAGGTATGCAAGGAGAAAAAGTGATTGCAGGGAAATCAAGGGGAGACAGAGAGAACGAGGGAAAGACAGGTAGAACGAGGGCAAGTTAGGGAGAACAAGGGAAAGCAGGGAGAACGAGGGAAAGACGAGGACAACGAGGGAAAGACGGGGACAACAAGGGGAAGACAGGGAGAACGAAGAGACGATAGGGAAAATGAGGGAAAGACGGGGAGAATGAAGAGACTATAGGGAAAACGAGGAAAGACAGAGTGAACGATGGGAAGACAGGGAGAAGGAGGCGAAGACAGAGACGAGACGAAGACAGGGAAAAGGCGGGGAACACGGGGAGAACGAAGAGACGATAGAGAAATCCAGAGAAAGATAGGGAGAACGAGAGAAATACAAGGAGAACGAGGGAAAGAGAACGAAGAGACGATAGGGAGAATGAGTTAAGACAGAGTGAACGATGGTAAGACAGGGAGAATGAGCTGAAGATAGGGAAAAGGAGGGTAAGACGGGGAGAAGGGGGGAAAGACAGGGAGAAGAGGGGAAAAAACGGGGAGAACGAGCGAAAAGACAGGGAGAACGAGCGAAAGACAGGGAAAACGAGAGAAATACAAGGAGAACGAGGGAAAGACGGGGAGAACGAAGAGGCGTTAGGGAGAATGGGGTAACACAGAGTGAACGATGGGGAGACAGGGAGAATGAGTCGACACCAGGGAGGAGGCGAAAACAGGGAGAAGGAAGGTCAGACAGGGAGAAGGGGGAAAGACAGGAAGAAGAAGGGAAAGACAGGGAGAAGAAGGAAAAGACAGGGGAAGGAGGGTAAGACAGGGAGAAGGAGGTTATGACAGGGAGAAGGAGGGTAAGACAGGGAGAAGGAGGGTAAGGAAGGGAGAAGGATGATAAGACATGGAGAAGGATGATAAGACATGGAGAAGGATGATAAGACATGGAGAAGGAGGGTAAGACAGGGAGAAGGAGGGTAAGACAGGGACAAGGAGGGTAAGACAGGGACAAGGAGGGTAAGACAGGGAGAAGGAGGTTATGACAGGGAGAAGGAGGGTAAGACAGGGAGATAGAGGGTAAGACAGGGAGAAGGATGATAAGATAGAAGGATTATAAGACATGGAGAAGGAGGGTAAGACAGGGCGAAGGAGGGTAAGACAGGGAGAAGGAGGGTGAGACATGGAGAAGGAGGGTAAGACATGGAGAAGGAGGGTAAGACAGGGAGGATGATAAGACAGGGAGAAGGATGATAAGACATGGAGAAGGAGGGTAAGACAGGGAGAAGGAGGGTAAGACAGGGAGAAGGATGATAAGACATGGAGAAGGAGGTAAGACATGGAGAAGGAGGGTAAGACAGGGAGAAGGATGATAAGACAGGGAGAAGGAGGGTAAGACAGGGAGAAGGAGGGTAGGACAGGGAGAAGGAGGGTAAGACATGGAGAAGGAGGTTATGGCAGGGAGAAGGAGGTTTTGACAGGGAGAAGGAGGGTAAGACAGGGAGAAGGATGATAAGACAGGGAGAAGGAGGGTAAGACATGGAGAAGGAGGTTATGGCAGGGAGAAGGAGGTTATGACAGGGAGAAGGAGGGTAAGACAGGGAGAAGGATGATAAGACAGGGAGAAGGAGGGTAAGACAGGGAGGAGGAGGGTAAGACAGGAAGAAGGAGGGTAAGACATGGAGAAGGAGGTTATGCCAGGTAGAAGGAGGGTAAGACAGGGAGAAGGATGATAAGACAGGTAGAAGGAGGGTAAGACAGGGAGAAGGAGGTTATGAGAGGGAGAAGGAGGGGAGGAGGCGATTATACCAAGGAGGAAGAGGGGAAGACGGAGAAAACAGTGGAAGACAGGAAGAACTAGGAACAGGGAAAACGAGGGAATCACAATGAGAATATGTGAAAGACAAGAGTATACATATAATAAAAGGAGAGCGGGGGACAACATGGAGAACAGGCGAGAATATAACGTGATCAATTGGATCAAAGTTGGCGAGAGTGTGTGGTATTTATATGTTTAGATGAAATCCTAAGTTACCCCCATACGTAGTGAGAGTAAAGACGTAGATGTACGTAAAGGAATTTCATGGAGAAAATAAACAACCCATCAGTTCCTAATAGTACGTAGTAGAGTACAAGATTTAAAATTAGTTGATAAAATGGAAAATAAAGTTAATGTAAAATAGCTGTACCCTAATTATTTATTATACTTCATTCCACAATGTCTGAAAGGCGACGTAAACATTGCCGGCAGTAGAAGAGAGAATATGATTGCTAATTAACCAATGGCACAGGGCACATTCCAGGCAGTCTGAAGCGTTCTACCTCCGCCGAATTTCAAGATAACCCTGGAAAGTGGCCATTACCCTTGGTTGATTAGCAATTTATCATTCTTTCTTTGTCTCCCAGCCATGTTCACGTCTCCTGTCAGATATTATGGAACGAAATGTAGAACAAGTGGTGTGGCCAGAAGTAATCTTGTGATCTGCATTACCACGAACATAACAATGTATAAAATGGGTAAATATTACGCTTGAAATGAAACGGATATAAAATTGAGAAAGAGATCACAAACATTTTAATTTTTTAGTTGGTTATTTAACGACGCCGTATCAAGTGCAAGATTATTTAGCGTTGATGAAATGGTGATAGCGAGATGGTATTTAGCGAGATGAGGCCGAGAATTCGCCATAGATTACCTGTCATTCACCTTACGGTTGGGGAAAACCTCGGAAAAAAACCAACCAGATAATCAGCCCAAGCGGGGAATGAACCCGCGCCTGAGCGCAACTTCAGACCGACAGGCAAGCGTCTTAACCGACTGAGCCACGGACCTATGGTACGTTTGAAACTACAGATGGATATAATTTATTTGTGCATTAAACCAGGTGAAAATGTTCGACAATATTAAGTCGAATATTAAAACTGAAGGTGCACGTCATCAGAAATATGTAACGAAATAAATAGTACAGGAAGCTAAAGAGAAAATTTTAGTCAAATGCCAGGTTGTCAGGATAATAGGAAAAAAATAAGAAGAAGAGGATCATGGAGACGAATCATTGGAGATGGGGAAATTAGAGGAAAGTGAAGAGGAAGGCAAATTTATTTCGTTCAGCAGAACTCAAAATCACGTGCAGCTGATGAGATAATACATTTTTAGGAAATATATTTTAGGACTTCTTTCGTCACATTTCTATACTCCATAATATCTAGCGATAAAGATATTAAATAGAACTGATAATATTTGAAGATACTACAGTAGAATTGCAAATAATGATGCTTTACGCTGCGGAAATTAATTGCTGCTCACTGAACACGTATTTTCGCGAAGCTGAATTCACTGTTAGAGACGGACGAACTCTTTGAACTGAGTAAGTCATTTGTAATACAAAATAAGTTTCTCTATCTGACACAATCATATGCACAAGACGAGAATTGATTATTCCAAAGAAATAACTAAGTACGAAAATAAGTTAGGAGGTAGAATTCCAAATTGAAACTGGTCTTCTAGAGCCGTAATTTCATTAGAAGCTCTACTAGTAGGTTGGCACTTCAACAAAGCTCTATATTCATCAAGCTGTAATTTGTCTTTTTATGGGCGACAAAATTTTCCTACTCGTGTACAGCATGGTCACAGAGTTCCTCGATATGTTAAGTTGAAAAGTCTGTCTTTGTCTTTCCCTTTTAGCATAGAATAAAAAAATTATACAAATTTTAAGGAATACTTTCTTTCACGTTGAATTTGGAATTCGAGAGACTAGCCTGTGATTGATTTTTTTTTTATTTTAGTAGGTTATTTTACGACGCTTTATCAACATCTTTGGTTATTTAGCGTCTGAATGAGATGAAGGTGATAATGCCGGTGAAATGAGTCCGGGGTCCAACACCGAAAGTTACCCAGCATTTGCTCATATTGGGTTGAGGGAAAACCCTGAAAAAAACCTCAACCAGGTAACTTGTCCCGACCGGGAATCGAACCCGGGCCACCTGGTTTCGCGGCCAGACTTGCTAACCGTTACTCCACAGGCGTGGACCCTGTAATTAAAGTTTTCAGTTCCTCAACCTTAGATTGTGATTCCAGATAAGCTTTGTATGGCTCTCTTATCTGCGAACATACCTACATTGTCATAAACTGCAATAAACTTTAAGAAAAGAAATCAGAACTTTACAGTTATTTAAGAGACATATTGTTTATTTTAATCAACCTAGAATGATATCAAGATGTTTCAGGCAGTGAACATATTTTGAGTAAAACCATCTGTCGTTCCGTATCGGAGACGAGCGATTGTTTATACTGGGTGAACCTTCGATTTTATGTTCGAAGGGGTGAACAGTGTAGAGCAGAACAGGTTTCACGGCTCGCGCGGCCTGACTACCCCACCTCCGCGCACATAGCCGGCCGGCCGTGAGACCTGTTCTGCTCTACACTGTTCACCCAGTATTGAACTCCTGTCTCTAGCTACATATAATTACAGGACAGGAGGTCGAAGCTTCCCAGCCTTACTCATGAGCATTCCTGAGTCATTAGGATCTACAGAATAGTCATCTGTGATGTTTAAGTGGCGCCTCTCTCCTCCATACTACGAAAATTGCAAAAAAAGAGATTGTAGAACAAAAAATGTAAACAGTTTCGATACTTTCAAAAGCTGTTTGAGGAGATATTGAAATGTGTTAACTGAGTATGTACAGTTCTTAACCTTCAGGACATGCACTATAGGCCTAACTTTTGATTTTGTCACAGGAGACTTGTTCAAACTTTAACTAGAAATTTGAAAGAAAAATTTACGTAGAACCACCAGAGTAGTAACGGCTCCAAAAATACCTTTCGTTGCCAACAAGGTGAACGTCAAATCCTAGAATTCATCTCTCCAAAATACTTTTGACTATCAGGAAGTTGAATGATAATTCCTCGAATTCATCTCTCTAAAATATCTTTCGCTATTAGCAAGGTGAATGACAAATCCTCGTATTCATCTTTCCTAAATACCTCTGGATATCAGCAAAATGAATGACAAATTCTAGAATTCATCTCTCCAAAATATCTTTCGCTAGTCGGCCTGGGTGGCATAGTCAGTATAGTGGTGACCTTCTCTGCCCCAGGTCCAGGTTCGATTCTGGGCCAGGTCGATGGCTTTTAAGTGTGCTTAAATGCGACAGCCTCATGTCAATAGATTTCCTGGCATATAAAAGAACTCCTGCGCGACAAAATTCCGCCACACCGTCGACGCTGATATAACCTCGGCTGTTGCCAGCATCGTTAAATAAAACTTAATTTCATCAGTTTCATTATTTTATCAGTTTCATGATATGTTAACTTCTAGTTGCATGTTATAGTTATAATCAGATATCCTATTAATTGGAACACATATTTCTGTAGTAGTGAATTTCTTGAATAAATAAATTAAGCCTATTAGACCTACTTTATAATACTGTATATTGAATTTATTAACATAGTGTTATATTTACTCTGTAATTTGCCAATAACAGCTACATTTTACATTTTTTACTATGATATCTATACTTAACTATTTTTCATTTATTTTTATTTGGTATTTTTCATGTATATCTATATCTGTGTCTTTTATTTAGGTAGTATCTTTTTTTTTCATTTCTAATTTTTAATTTGTAATTACACTTGTATCTTGCATTTGTATCTGCTTTATCTTTTTTTTCATGTTCTATGCAATTCTATGTTTTTTAAACAAATATCTCTACTGTCTATTGTAATTGGGGCTTTGCCCTGTTATAGACATAAATAAATAAATAAATAAATAAATAAATTTAAAAATTTTATCTGTCGCTATCAGGAAGGTGAATGACAAATACTCGAATTAATCTTTCCAAAATATTTTTGACTATCAGCAAAGTGAATCAATTCCTCGAATTCATCTCTCCAAAATACCTGTCACTATCAGCAATTTCGACATTAAATAACCATTTCATTAATATATTTTAATAGAATAAGTGGTTTAAATCATACCTACATGTACTGTATTTCATAATGTGATACCTTTTTAAGTACTGAGTGAACAATAGGCATTAGACCAAAGCGCTCGGCTTGTCCGTCCGCGGCAGTTAGACCGATAGCGCCAGTGAACGGGAGTCAGGAAGTTCGCAATACAATGTAAGTTGAATATTTTTCTCGTAAATTATTACTAGTGAACGCTTCAAACGTAAAAATAATTTACTCCCCCATAACAGAGGAGATTTTGGAATTGCCTGCTTACTCACGACACAGGAGATTTTGGAATTGCCTGTCTCCATTTTCCATACGTTTCTGGCTTCTGGGTATAAAATTAACCATTACACTACGCAATTACCTCTCATAAATGAGTATTAACATACCCACATTGCTGGAATCATGCTTCGAAAGCAAAATTACGAAGTATAGAAGAAATATTCATACACTTGAGCTGAACTGAAACATAAAGATCGTGAAGAAATGCGAAAGATACCTAAGTGATATATTTGGGGAATTGTCCAGAGAATGTCCAATGGGCCACATCTATGGAGTAACGGCTAGCGCGTCTGGCCGCGAAACCAAGTGGCCCGGGTTCGATTCCCGGTCGAAGCAAGTTACCTCGTTCAAGTTTTTCCCGGGGTTTTCCCTCAACCCAATATGAGTAAATGCTGGGTAACTTTCTGTGCTGGACCCCGGACTTATCTCACCGGCATTATCACCTTCATCTCATTCAGACGTTAAATAAACTGAGATGTATGTATGTATGTATGTATGTATGTATGTATGTATGTATGAATTTATTTACACTGCAAGTGGGCAAGCACCGGTGGCAGTGGTATACACAATATAAACAATACACAATAAAATGATAAGCAATACACAATAAAATTTACAATACACAATACAATTATACAATACACAATATAATTTTATACACAATACAATAAGAATACACAATACAGTTTAACACAATAATAAAAAACATAAATAAAATACCTAATTTTACATTACAACCTACATAATTATGTATAGGCCCTACATAAGTTTCAATAGTCTTTCACTTTACTCTCATCTCACTCACTGTAGTGGCACTATGACGCATTTCACTGACACTTTAGCACACATTTCACGACACTCTATGACACATTTCACTGGCACTATAGAACACATTTCATTGACACTATAAAATTAATCATTACACTACGCAGAGATGTTGATAAAGCGTCGTAAAATAACCTACTGAAAAAAAAGATTTTCCAATATTATCTAAAGTGTCTTCTGTGTTCACTGTACTTTCTCCCTAGGCTTCTTATCTTGAACACCTCCCATTTCACGAAATTTATTTATTAATCATTGAATCGTATTTCGACTTGGAGCATTAACTCCTGGGAATCACTCTGGAAATAATTTCCTTAGAGCTTGAACAGATTTCGTACGTATCATGCATAAACACTCTTTGTGGAATAGAATATCTGAATTCATCCATATTAACTTGTTTAACACAAAGAAACACACACACACACACACAAAGCCGCCTAAAAAAGAACACGTGATTATCCTAAGAAGTTACTGGGTCTAACACATACTGATACAATGTGACATGACATGACCTTCAGGTAGCGGGCTTCACAATCACCGATATGGTGGCGCTACAGCCTTGATTTGCCACAGACGTATGGGTCGATTGAGCGGGACCAGTGCTATTGTTCAATGTTCACTCTGTGTTTCTTTGAATAAAATATTACTTTAAGGAACTGAATTCTATTACTACGTCTATATTTAATGTAAGCGTATGCTTGCAACGTTAAATGTATTCACCCTGTCGTATTTATGTCTATAACAGGACAAAGCCCCAATTACAATAGACAGTACAAATATTTTCTTAGACCATAAAAATGGAGATTACATGAAAAAAGATAAAAACCGATACAAATTCAATATACAGTTATAAATAGAAATGAAAAAAGAACCAGACAAATACATAGTACATGCATAGGAGACTCAGATATAGACATAAATGAAAAATACAAAATAAGAAAAATGAAAAATAAATAAATATAGATATTATAGCCAAAAGATGTAAAATGTAGCTATAAATGGCAATTACAGAGTAACAAATAGATAGCAATACTATTTAAAATCAACTACCTTCAGTATATTAATAGGATAATGCTTATATTCATGTAAGAAATGCTAAAATCTAGATCAATGTTTTACATATTACATTGAATTTTGAACACATTTTTAACACTGGTGAATTTTTATGAGCTGAAGTGTTTGGTTTTTTATAATATAAAAGTTGACGATTTCTTAAACGTGATGTTCTAGCGTTAAGCTGGATTTGTGACAATATTTCGCTATTATCCAGTAGACCGTTGAATATGTTATACAGTACGGTAAACTTTTAATGTGTAAGACTTTTATTAAGCCGCCAATTCTTATCTACTATAATAGTCATTTACATGAATAAGATTTTTACATGAACGTTTTCGATACCATTTTTTGTATCATCTTCAGATGCATTATAATTAAAATTAACAATTAACATTTGTAAATGATTGAAAACCTAGGCATTGGTGTGTGTGTTCTGTGAACTTCTTTTCGTGATTAAGTGTGTGATACATTTATGGATGTCGCTTGTACTTGTGTGTCTACTAGTAATTAGTGCTAATAGTAATACTAAGCTTACTTAATATCAATCAATTTCTAAAATGCAATATAAAACTTATAGTATAACACCAATATAAAAACTTTTATAAAAGAACACTTGTTTGGTCGTTTTTGTTATTCTGTCTTTGAGTTCTGTTGTGTCTTGCCTTTTAATGGGGCGATTATAACTGTTCTCTTTTTGCTATTATATAAAATTTCATAATACTAAAATGCTGAATCGTTGTATAAGAAGCAATTTGTAGAGCACTTGTTTTAATCACTTGGTTTTTTACGAAGTGAACTGGGGTAACTTACGAATTATTAATTTCACTTTTGCACTGTGTGTTGTTGTTGTTGTTGTTGTTGTTGTTGTATAAAACCCTATCTACTTTTTACTTATCACGTAACCACATGTTAACATTACCATTTTGGAGTTCACTGTTGTCCACTATTTCCTATGCAAATTCGATCGTGTAACAGGCTGAGTTACAATTTGGTTTCATGTCGAGCTCCGTATTCAAGCAAAGCCAGTGTTTCTCTGTAACTGTTAATATAATTAATGCTAGAATTTAGATGTTTTGAGTTTTAACTATATTTTATAATAGGAAATAAACTTACAATATAGACATTGAATTTTTATATATTAGACATAATATAGACATTGAATATTATAAAATATAGTTAAAACTCAAAACATCTAAATTCTAACATTAATTATATTAACACTGTTACAGAGAAGCACTGGCTTTGCTTGAATACGGAGCTAGACATCAAACCAAATTGTAACTCAACCTGTTAGACGATCGAATTTGAATAGGAAATAGTGGACAACAGTGAACTCCAAAATGGTAATGTTAACATGTGGTTACGTGACAAGTAAAAAGTAGATAAGGTTTTATACAACAACAACAACACACAGTGCAAAAGTGAAATTAATAATTCGTAAGCTACCCCAGTAAAAACCCAAGTGATTAAAACAAGTGCTCTACAAATTGCTTCTTACACAACGATTCAGCATTTTAGTATTATGAAGTTTTATATGAAAGCAAAGAGAGAACAGTTATAATCGCCCCATTAAAAGGCAAGACACAACAGAACTCAAAGACAGAATAACAAAAACGACCAAACAAGTGTTCTTTTATAAAAGTTTTGATATTGGTGTTATACTATAAGTTTTATATTGCATTTTAGAAATTGATTGATATTAAGTAAGCTTAGTATTACTATTAGCACTAATTACTAGTAGACACACAAGTACAAGCGACATCCATAAATGTATCACACTTAATCACGAAAAGAAGTTCACAGAACACACACACACCAATGGCTAGGTTTTCAATCATTTACAAATGTTAATTGTTAATTTTAATTATAATGCATCTGAAGATGATACAAAAAATGGTATCGAAAACGTTCATGTAAAAATCTTATTCATGTAAATGAATAAGCATTGGCGGCTTAATAAAAGTGTTACACATTAAATTATAGCAGCTTATCGGTAACAAAACAAAAATGAAATTGAGTACGGTAAACGTTTCTCAGCAAGTAATATACGACTGGCAAGAGACAAGTTCTTGTACTCAATACAAGCGATACTCATTGTTGACAATTCATCAGAGTAACTAGGTTTAAATTTCTCTTTTCCACTGCAGTATTGACTCTTCCCCATTGTGAACAGATATTAAGTATTTTATTAATAAATTTTGGTGATATTTTCATATTTTGATATGTATTTTTCATCTTTATAGGTAAGGTGGAACTGAAGAATAATATGGATGGTGGCGATGTATGGTTATAAACTGCAAGATACGAAATTTTCTTGGTATGTAGTAAAACACATTTTTAGTAGAACAGTAAAATTTATCATGGTATATTTTTTTTCTTTTTTGTAAATGTGATTCTTTATATTTGTGGGCTCACCCTTAAGTCCATATCAGTCTATTTTATATTTAACATTACGTATTATAGAATATATAAATCCTATCGCGCGTTTTCAAAACTGAAGTTGACAGTAACTAAATTCTACGTAGAATTAAACTTTTTATATAATGTTACACGTTTGTGTTCCTGTACTTGACCCACAATCATGAATGCTATACTTATTCCTGTAATATGTTTCCGTACTCTATGCGTTTACTCTGAATGTAAAACATCAGCATTTTATACTTTTTTTAGCAAGCGTATTTTATTTTGTAACAGTCGTCGAACTACTGTTTGAAATAAAACTACGACTTTATAGAACGAAATGTAATTTTACCATGGCTTTCCAATTAAATGTAAGAGTATATTATTGTTCACTGCGTGCGAGATTTTTTAAATACAGTTAAAATTTGAGAACAAATGGGAAAATTCAACGCTAGAATAATCCTGGATGCTGAACTTCATCCTCGCTACAATTTTAATATCTCTAGCGACAGAACGCATTTTTACATAGCTTAAAATAAATGTCGTTACACAATATCCCATTAGGTGTGCTACTGGTTTTCTTTGCAGGATTCTTTTTTTATAGTTGAGGTCATAATATAGAAACACCGTTCCTCAAGCTCTAAAAAATTGCGAACCAATAAAATTTGATGTAGATTGGTATTCCTTCAGGGAGCCGAGATGCCGAATAAAAAATTGCGCGCATTTCCAAACGAGCTTTGTACTTTTCGTCCAGTTTAATGTATTATAAAATTTCTAATGTTAGATATTTTATCGATTCCCTATGGTTGCCATAGAAATAGCATGAAATAACTCTTGTTCGTTTTTTTTCCCTCGCTGTTTTTTATTTTATACTCGCTTTAATATCTTTGGTTATACCGCAAGTTAATTTTTTATTGAAATCCGGAGGCCTGCGTCCTATTGTTGAGACTGGTTCTATTGTTGTGAACTAGATGGCGACTGTATATTATGTATTACTGATTTGTTATGAATATGATTCCGGTGATGAATGGGGGCGGTGATATTCAGGGATGTTGTGATCCGAATTTCCTGGCATATGCCTTACGGTTGAGGAAAAACCCTGAAAAACCTCAACCAGAAAATTCAACCCGACCGGGAATCGAACCCGGTACCTCTGCGTAAGAGAACAGCATGCTGACCCCTACACCACAGAGGTGGTCTGTTAGTTTTTATAAGATAACCTAGCAAGCAATTAACATAAATTATTATTATTTTTTTATACACGCTTTAACATCTGTGGTCATATCGCGTGTTATGATCTCTGGGTATAAATAGATCGTTATTACTGTTGTTGAGTTTCTGTATCTGTTACGTGTTGTAGATGGTTTCTGTTCATGTAACTGACTTCAGATTTTGATTAATGTTTATGATATTGGTGACTAAGGCGGTGATGAAACATAGTATGTAAATTTACAATCTGGCATTTGCCTTTGTGACTGAGGGAGACCATGAAAAACCCCAGTCAGATTGGCTGGCCATGGGGTTTGAACCCGGGATCTTCCGAATACGGGTCACAAACGCTAGGCTACTGTCTGCGGCAACTCATCTGCTGTAATATGAAAATGAAAGATTTTCAAATCTTTGTTCTCTTTTCTTAAAAAAATTTGGCCGCCCGCTATTTTAACATATAGGCTAAAGTTCATTATGCGACATTGTTTCCTTGATTTCAGTTCTCTTCTTTTTATAGTAAAATATATTATTTTTATTTAAATTCAGTCTCGCTATTTTTCAAAAATTGTATCTCTTTTCTTATTAGCATTTTCATTTATGTTTTCTTTCATTATTATGTTGTTTAGTCAACTGTCCGAAGACAGGCGTTGAGCCCTATAAGTGACACCAACAAGACATCACTCATGAGGCAACTAAGCCTAACTAACGGGGTGGGATAGCCATTAGTGTCCTGCAATGTTCGAACATGAAAGAGGCAAACAAGACGTTACAAACTCAGTGTATTTTATATAAAAAAAAACTAAGCGCAAGATCTGTGCTGAAATCCATAAGCGATTAAAACATGAAGTAGGAGAGGGGGAGAGCGAATATTTTTATAACAAGGTGCAACAAACAGAACTGGCCACCTTCTGCAGAACGAACTTTGTCATACTCGACAAACTTGAAGCGAACACAGCGCCTGTAATGTGCTTTGCATAAATCACTAATTAGTAACATATTACACTAATCTGACTTCATATGTATGCAAACAATTGTTCTTCCTCTGACACATATCAGCAAAAGTGATATGTAGGGCAACTGCCTGCTAATAGTTGTGCATAACAGACAGGTCTGACCACAGGCATTCCTTATATTATTCTTTCGTTTTTTTTTTCTTTCTTTCTTCCTTCCTTTTTTTCTAGATAGGGCCTCAATCAAATGTATTTCATTATCATATTATTCTCCACTTCTCTGTCAACAATAATTATGTAAATTAGGCTAGTTCATTAGTTCCCGCTCCTCAGCGAGAGTCTCTCAAAAGTGCCAATTCTTTAAGTCACATCGTTCAAAAGATCCGTTAGGTAAATTATAGCGTGCGGGAGGCATGACAAATAGTTAAATTTCTTAATACTTAAATACGGTTACCAATAAATGTCGTTACAATTTCCTTCAGAAGGGAATTGCAGGCAGCTCGCTTGACGACAAAGAAAAGTCACGTATCTATGAAATTTCGAAATAATAATAATAATAATAATAATAATAATAATAATAATAATAATAATAATAATAATAATAATAATAATATTCTAGTTTTAATATACGTTAACAACTTGTTAAATATAGATTTAAGATATGGTAATGGCTCCATATATTCACATACAAATGATATAGTTGTGATGTTTAGTAATAATTATTATTCTTGGAATGAAATTTACATAAACGCTAAAATATATTATATAAATATACTTAAAGATTGGCTTCAATTTAATATCCTTTCGTTAAATATTAAAAAAGAACATTAATCCCTCTCTATTTAATACATTATATTAGTGAACAATCTTCATATCATTGTAGTAATTTAAATTTATTAATATACAGGGTGATCCAGTGACTATTATGATAGAAGAGACAATTCTGAACAACTTGCATATAGAAATTCATGTCCGGAAGCGTTCCGTTGCTTGCTGATATGCATTTCATTTATGGAAGAGCAAAAGGAAATGCAAGGAAAGTTATAATTTACGATGCCAACTAGCTTGTCGTATGTTTATGAGAAATCACCAAGGTTTGTAAGAACAGGTCGTCTGCAACCAAACTTCAAAAGATGGCCTTGAGTTCGATTCTAGCTGGTTACACAGACTAAGAAGTTTCTATAGTAGCCTATGAAAGTTGTTCATAATATATTGTCTCCTCTGTCATTAATAAAAGTTTGTAATATAGTCACTGAATCACCCTGTATAATTATTGTACTCGTAGATCTTCTCTTTTAAATTTTGAATGTCATCCTTTGAAAATAGCTACATTTGTGAAATATCTGTCATCATTATTAGTCTGCAGTCGATATGGTATCCTAATATTTCTTTTCTTTGCAGCAGAGTACATAAAACTACATTATAAATTTGTTAATCTTCATTGTATTTCTCGGATCATTATTTTAAGTACAGTTTATTCAGCTCTTTATCTGTCCACCATCCAATATGGCATTATGTGTGGGGTAAAACTACAAAAAATTAATTAGACCATCTACAGTATTTTCTTTTTACAAAAAGTATAATCAAAATCTGCTAAAAGTCATAATGATTTCACTTCTAAATTCATTATTTCCGAATTTAAAATTTATAAGAATGAAAAATTATACACATATACATTATTCGAGTATTATAAAAAAAATCGAGAAGATTATATAGGGTGTTTCCGAGGTTTTGTTACAAACTTTCAGGGATAATGGCGAAGGGCACATGTATTTTATTTTATTTTATTGAGTTATTTTACGACGCTTTATCAACATCTAGGTTATTTAGCGTCTGAATGATATGAAGGTGATAATGCCGGTGAAATGAGTCCGGGGTCCAGCACCGAAAGTTACCCAGCATTTGCTCGTATTGGGTTGAGGGAAAACCCCGGAAAAAACCTCAACCAGGTAACTTGCCCCGACCGGGATTCGAACCCGGGCCACCTGGTTTCGCAGTCAGACGCGCTGACCAATACTCCACAGGTGTGGACGGGGGGGGGGGCACATGTATCAATTTGAGATAAGGAAACCTGGTCCGGAATTGACCGAGTCGAAAGTTACAAGCAAAAATAGTTCTGTGGAAATTAAATAATTTTATTCCTCTGTACACCTTATTTATGTGTATTTACCTGTATCTCTTACACATACTGCATTCATCTGACGTTGTTTACGTTTTCTACTTACAGTATTCCATTCAATGTGTTGTCTGAGGGATGGGGACAGGAAACTATACTAAATCAATTCAGATAGCGTAATGTGTAACGGACATGGTCGGTCCTGATATGCTCGTCAGTAGACAGCAGTATATGTGTACAAGTTGCAGTGTCCAGTCGATCAGTCCTAGTGAAATGGAGGAGTACACGAGAGCGAAATAAACAGACCTGATTTTCGAATACGGATGAGCCAATGGGAACAGTAGACAAGCTCACAGATTGTATCGGGCCTAGTACCCACCTAGGAGACATTCGGCCCATGTCATTTTTCCACGACTGTTCCAAAAGTTAAGGAAAGAAGGGCACGTGGTGCCAAATTACAATTCCATTTCCACACAACAATTGTTTGCTTATAACTTTCGACTCAGTCATTTCCGGACCAGGGTTTCTTATCTCAAATTGATACATGTGCCCTTCGCCACCCCTGAAAGTTTGTAACACCACCTCGGAAACAACCTGTATATACCATTTACTTATATTTACTTGCTTATACGCTTTTATAAGTTTTAATTTTTTATCAAAAGCATTTTACTTCTTCCTTATTCGAATGGACCATAACAATGGGGACTCCTTAGATAATAATATGTTGAAATGCAGCGAATCACGTAGAAGTAGTCTCCCTGAAGAGCGTAGCTAGAGCTTGGTTGGCCTAAGCCACTCCTCTCTTGCCTAGTCACAGATATCATGCAAGAATCCACAGTCATCTCCACCCTAAGCCACACAGAATGCAGTTCCCAGTTTATCCGATTAACTCGCCTCTCTACAGGAACCACATTCCGCCCACGCACGCAGAACTGTCATTTTAATGCGATTACAAAAGCACTGCGATGTAAAAATGACACTTTTCAGAAAATTACAACTTGAAGAGAAACAAAATGTTCGCAACGGAAGCAATTTGTTCAAACGTACGTCCATCTCATTAACAACAGTAAGTTTATTTATTTCAAATATCGTCAGTCAAACGATTAGTTTATTGATCTTCTTACGCAACGAGCTTTGTTAAAATCTTTGCTAGTGTACGAGTAAATTGATATTGTGATAGAAAATAATGTTTTCGAATTGATTCTCTGTAGATATTGGGATACAATATATCTTGTCGATAACATCGTCACCACATCACCTTCATCATCATCATAGTCGTCGTCATCATCATTATCATCGTTATAAACTACATGTACTTCTAATTATCTGGAAACTCTAATATTTTTTCTCTCTTCACTGCCTCTTTGATTTTGCGTTATAACGTCTCCCAATCGCTCGCTAATTAATGACTAATTTTGGTATTCGAAACTGTCATCTTTTTGATCAGTATTCAATATTATTTATTTACATTTTTTTCTTTATCTACGTCCACAATATAAAATATCTTATAAAATATTCATTTTAATACCCCAAACACATGAGTGTGTTACCAACAGTTTATACAGTATTCACGTAGATCGCGAAAATCACGACATAATAGAATGATGTGTAATATATTTTACTAATCTTTAAGAATTAAGTGATTCTGATTAATAATACCCGGATAAAACAATCGCGACAAATCACGAAGTAGAATTCTAATAGCGAAATATGACCACGTTCGCGAATTATTACTATTGCGAGATTTTTGGATTTTTTTTTTCACTAGAATTTGTTCTATATCCAAGTAGGCTACATTACATGATATTCCAGATGTTCTGATTACATTAGTGAACTCAAAAGACTCAGAATTCAACATTTCACTAATAATTTGAAAGTGTTAATTTAAGGGATTCGCAGCGACCTTGGTCAATGTTTTTCTGTCAATGTATGTCACCACGGCATGGCGCGTCCTGAGGTTGCGGATAGAGGAGACGGCCTCCAGATATGGAGGGTAGCTGCGAATATATTGAATAAGCAGTCGTGGACAGCCGATAAGGGGTGGTCCTCCAGCTTGGAGGTTGGGCGAAGGGCTAACAACCCTTCACCGTAAAAAAACAGCTTGTTACGAATCCCAACAATAGAGACTGGATTAATCTTGCACAGGATAGGGACCGCTGGCGGGCTTATGTGAGGGCGGCAATGAAACTTCGGGTTCCTTAAAAGCCATTTGTTTGTATGTATGTATGTATGTATATATATGTATGTATGTATGTATGTATGTATGTATGTATGTATGTATGTATGTATGTATGTATGTATGTATGTATGTGTGTATGTATATATGAGTCACAGAAACATGATCTCGGACTTTTTGGTAACGTTTTTTTCGCTCAAAGTTGTATTTCGATCACTGGATATTGATCAGAATTTTTAGGTCGCTCAGCACATTTGAGTCACGATTTTACGGTTAATCATTTGAGTCACTGAAATCGGTAACTCATTTCTTCGATCAGAATCAAAGAAGACAATTTTTTTTTTACTGTATTTTATTTTTGTGATATAAATACATAGGATTTTTGTGGCATATACACAAGTTATTCGTCATCATCTTCACTATTAGTTTCTTCAATGTTCACCCCAAATGATGACTGTCTTTCCCTGTTCCAGCATCGAATATCTCTGTGCTATGAAGACTAATAGCAGTAGTACAGCTTGCTGTAAGTATACTTGTTTGCCTGTCCTCACAATGCCAGTAACGACAGGCTTTCTTTTTGTTGCACGTGTAAAATTGGCAACATAATTCATTTAATACAAGCAGTGTTTGTTTTTCTTGCACTGAATTATGTACTATTTTCGCGATATAGGCTATTAATTTGTTATAAATCAGGATTTTGTAAAATTGGTGATGGAATGAGAATTAAAGTAATTCGAAACCTAATACGAATGATGTAGCCTACATTGCTAGGATACACACAATACAATCAGATGATGGATACTGCTACGATACAGCCATCCGAGTATCATCGTATCGTAATGTGGTATTGACCGAAATGTCTTATTGGCGGAAATATCATACGACCGAAAGGATTCGTTCCCTGAAAGCAGAGACCAAAACAGCCTGAAACGATTTGAGTGCTGCAAGTTTTTTTTTCATGAATGTGTGTTAAATACAGTCTCAATCCGACAAATTTTGTCTATTCGACATACCGCATCTTTACCAGAATCCAACGAACCTTTAATATTTATTATTATTTGGTAAATAATATTCATACTGAGTTAATACTCCAATTCCAAAATAATTGTGTTTTTTTTTTCAAAATTTTCATTAATCTCTGCCAAGAATACAAATCAATCTCGAACAATCTTCGCTGACACCAGTATTAAAAAACACAAATGATAAAATTAATCTCCATAAATACCTGCCCCTGCCTGTATACAATATTATAGGCCTATAGAGTACAATTCAATTATTCAGATTCCGTTATGTTTTGGGAGCTTGGGTTATGACACCATTTGTGTAAATAATTATATTATGGATTTGTATATTAAATTCTCAAAATTTAAAAATCAGACATATGTAAGCAGGAAGAACATTGTCTAGTTTATTTGGTGAAGACACTAATATCCTCTGATTTTTTTCAATTAAAATTTAATCGCCTAAAATTAAAGGTTCTCTAATAATACTATTGTCCTCTGTGGTGGCTCAGTGCTCAGACCTTCAGCCTGTCATGCAGGCGGCCCAGGTTCGAGTCCCGGTCAGGCCTGGGATTTTTCGCCTGGGATTTTTCATTGAAAAATCCATAGTGACACTTGTGGCGGACAAGGTCGTAGTTGGGAGTTTTTCTGGGGGTTCTCCCGTTTCCCCCATATTAGATGTCTACATCCATCAACATTTCTCCATTTCGTCATCATTCCATAGTATTTACATAACGGCGGCTGACGACGCACGGAGAGGGCTGGCCTAGAGACGAGAGAGAGTTGCCTGCTCGTAAATTGGGTACGCAGTGAACCTAAGGGTACGTACACTTGCTCGCAAAACTTTTGTCCGATATACTGTAGAGTTTTCCTCGTTCTTAAGTTGGTATTTGTACTCACCCCAGTCGGCCTCCTTGCAGATAACCAACCATGACCCACCCCTCCTCACAACAAGAAGGTTGACGACACGTAAGCTAGTTGATTCTAAACTGAAAGAGAATCCTAGTGTCATATGTGAATAAACATGATATATTGTAGATCCTCCTCTAGCCACAGTTCTTTGCGTTATGATGCGCGTATAGTTTATTTTCTTTGGCTGTTGTCATAGAAATAACACTACGTTAATTACATTAATTAAAGCTGGCACTAACAATCGACAGATTAATATTCTAAAAAAATCGTCTAAATAATTATATTAAGAAAAATTTTTATAGGTCTGTCTATAATTTAAACCTTAATTGTCAATTGTATCCCGTGGGATATGCAGTTTAATTTATATTTTTCACACAAAAAATAGGTATGCATATTAACTCTCATATAGTAACGGAACGAAAATGTGGATGTAACAAACAAAAAATAAACAAAGCGTATAGAAAATAGCAAATATCTGTTCTTTCAACGCCAAACATGATATTAGCTGACTGCTGATTTAGAACATGCAAAACATTTCTCTATCTGTATATTTGTATAAATAATAGAACGGAGAGGAAATTAGTGAAAATTTTTAATTTCAAGTAAAATCAAATTATAGTATGCCAGAGATAAACTTCATTATTTCGTTTCTTCGCACTCCAGCTGCGTTTATGACATTTATTTGAAAACTGAATTTTCATCACTTTAAGTGTTAATGAAGAAACATTTTTGTAATGAAGAATGGTAGCTAATAAATGAAATACAGCTTTCCTTTTTATTTTGTTTTGATTAATGTAATCAATAGCCACTCCAGTTAACATCATATCGTATAATGTTGTCCATTCTACTCATGGAAGTTACCAACCTATTTATATAGCATTCAGACGTAAATACGTCATCCCAAGCATCCTGTAGTATTTCCCTAATTGTTGTGACGTTTGGGGTCCTGTGTTATCCAGGGTATCATTCACTGTGCGCTGAACTTCGGCCCAAATATTTTCTAACGGATTGAGATCAGGACGTTTTGGAATCCAAGGGACGAGTGAAATATCATGTTCATGAGTCTGAAACCATCTCTGACACAACAAAGATGTGTGGATGGAGGAATTGTCCTGTTGGAAAAATATAATTCCATCAGGTTGCAGCATGCGCACAGTGGGTAGCATTATATTTTCCAGTATGTGGATATATTGCTGGGAAGTCAAATTCTCTTCTGTTTTCCACAGAGTTCCTCCTCCTAGCCTAGAAATCCAACCCCAAACAGCGACAGGAATGCGTCCACTGCGTTGTCTTGTTGTTAGATATTCTGGTTGGAACCTTGTGGACCCAGTAGGACGAAATACCTGAATAGGCCCATGATTGGTGTTTGAAAAAAATCTTTTCATCTGAAAATATCACATTTTCCCACGAATATTCATAATATTCTTGACAAAATGCAATGCGATCTATTTTGTGATCTTCCTTTAGTATATCCTTAATAGCTGCCCTCCTTGGCTTTGTGTTAGCTAGTGTTTTAATACGTCGAAGAACTGTCTCTCTCGATCCAGCCGGCCCGGATGGCTCAAGCGGTAGGGGCACGGCATGTCCCTATCGCTTGGTCCGAAGGGTTGTGGGTTCGAGTCCCGCCTCGGGTATGGGTGTTGTGTTTGTATTAGTGTAAGTAAAACAAAGGCAACAAATGAAAACGAGAAAACAAAAGAGATAACTTAAAAAAAATATATATATATATATATCCTGGGAAGTTAGCACGAGCACGCAGGATTTTAGCAGTGCTGAATGGTTATTGTCTAACGGCAGCAATTAGTGCAGCGTCTTGTTCTGGGGTAGAAATGCATGGTCGCCAGCTCTTTGGTTTTCTTGTTAAATAACCTCGTTCTTGATATTGTTTCAACCAACGGGATGCTGTTCTTGGGTGCAATTCATAGCGTTCTCCAACACTAGCAGCGCTCATTCCTCTCTCCTCAATAAGCGCTGTCAACTTAGCTTTAGTATCCATTATTACAAACTGGTGTTATATTGTATTTATACGTGCAGGAAAGATGAAAATTTATCCTGGAATGTTCTATAATACTCAAGAGAAATAAACAACATGTTTTAAACATTTCGGTGCAAAATTGACTCAATGTTTTCATTTATGTAGGTTACATATACCGTTATTGCTCTAAAATGTTTTTGGTTGGATTAACTGGGTATACCTGGGACTCAGAGTTCGAATATCTCCCTCCCCAGAACATGTGGAGTGGGATGTAGGTATATTGCCAACATAACGTCTCCCAGAGTTCACTTCCACGTTATTTCATAGGACAAAAGTTTTGCGAGCCAGTGTACACGTTGGAGCGACGATAAACGATAAAAGAAGCAGCGATGCTACATCAGAGAGAATTGAATCATGCATTGTCATTGAAATGTGCATATTGGAGTAACGATAAGAGCGAAGATACACGATAAAAGCGACGAAAAAGAAAAGTACCATTTTCTTCTCTCTTGTCGTTCATATGATCTCTGATTAAGATAATATTAATCTGTATAATTACCGGTGGTTATCAATATATCCGAATATTAATCGACTTATTATTATTTCGGCATATTAAATTAATTATTGTAGATATTGGAAAATTGATCAGTTGTGTATTTATTCGTCATATGTTATGTGATCACAAGAACCAATCAGAACACAACGAATTTATACTATCTTTGGGATGAGAAACGGGTTCAATTTTGTACGTATTCAAGTTATATTAACCTTGTACTTAGCAGCTGATATTTCCTATATATCTTCTTTCATTAAGTGGATGCATAGAATATCTTCTGGTGATAAGTCAAAATGTTCGCCTCCCGCGTTCTCGTTGCTCCGATATGAACACATGTTTCTTTGATAATACCAAAGCTTCGCTAGGTCGTTTCCCTTATGGGTTATCGTTGCTCCAACGTGTACGTACCCTTAGTGTAGTCAGCCTGTGGGGGTTTGGGAATGCACCTGGATTGAAAGTTAGCGCTATAGATCGTAAAAGGTCGCAGTACTGTGTCATAGTGCCCCCCCTCCCAAAAATTCCATTAAAATAATGCTGTTGAAAGTCCATTATTGTTTTGACTTTATAGTAATGAATAGGGACCGTGTTTTGTCCCAGGGTGTACGGAGATAAGCTAAGACCAAAAGACTTCTTCCACTCAGGCAGTATATACGAGTCCCTTTAGCGCCGCTAGTGAATAATGGATTTAAATTGAGGCTTTCAAGCACAGCCACAACCACAGAACAGTCGCATTGAAAACGCTCTGAGTGGTTGTCTTCGCCGCCGGTTGCAGCCACTAAAAGTGGCGCTTCCCTTCGCGATATAGTGAGGATCACGTAAGAGTAGTTCCAAAAAGTCTAATTTGACCGTCTCTTCAGTGTTGCCAACTAATACCAGATATCACCTAAGAGGGTAAACTCACAATGCTACGTATTGAAATAAATTAATAATAATAATAATAATAATAATAATAATAATAATAATAATAATAATAATAATAATAGTAATAATAATAATAATAATATAGTGTTAACAATAACAATGTCTTGCTTATTTACCACATCTTATCTTTATGTTGTGAGGTGTTTCCTAAATGGTTCAGTAATTTATTTATGAAATAGTATATTTTCTTCCTGGACTTCTCGCATACTATGTTGGTAATTAGGATTAGTATGATCTAATATTACAATTTATTTTATCAGGTAACATTAAATTTATTGCTTTGACTAAAGAGTTTACGATTCATGAGACCTAACCTAAAAATGTATTTACTTACTTGAATTTTCATCAGTTTGCTTTACTGAAAACCGAAATGACTGCTACCAACGTAACAGAAAATAACTGCCAGTTGTAGTATTTGTCGTATCCGAAATTCGAAATGAAGTTGGTAAAAGAAAATTCAACCAGACAGCTAGAAAATCACTGTAATCCACTAGCATATTTAGTAATAGTGGAAAAATGGTTAGGTTTCACCCATAGGGTATTAAATAAGCTGATCCGGACTATACATAGAATTTAATAATAGGTCTCAAACAGGGCAACAGCCAGACCACTATTTTAGTGGCGCGTCTGTGGTGCTGCTAACGGGTGACTGTTGGGTCGGGAATTTCTTACACCGTCACGATAGTAAGCTTATACACTATACAGTCTATTGTGTCACGGTGTCTTTATTTCGAATTTCATTGGTAATTCTTGCTAGAAGCTCTTCAGATGATTTCTTAAACATGCGATAATACGGGGCAAAAAAAAACTTTTTATCATCCTGATGTGAATCATCAAAGTATGAAATAGTTCTCGATTCTGTTGTTACAAAAACCAATCGATGGACCTAGATTAATTTCTATTCTTACGTCTATTCTTTCTCCGTATGAGCAAAGTGACCAAAAAGTATACCTATCTCCTTCTGTGTCCGTGTTCACTAGAAGACTGAAAAATTATCGACAAAAATTTAGTGTAGGTTATTAAACAGCGCCACTAACGCGCGTTCGAAGCGCATCTAAAGTGCCACGAAAGCGGCCTCTTCTGAAGAGATCCTAAATGCGTGACAAATATAAATACAGCAACACAGAAAACAATGGAATAGTAATAATGAAAATAATAATATAATAATAATAATAACTAACAATAATAATAATAATAATAATAATAATAATAATAATAATAAAAATAATATTATTTGCAGAATGTAGATGTGTTTAGTTGTATGTAATTCCAAGAGTTAAACAATTACAATTTAGTGTTCAATAAGACAGTTATATTGATATATTAAAAATAAACATATTCCACAAAAGTTATTTTTGAAGAAAGATCACATTCTAAAGACGAAAAGCAGTATTTTTCACAATTGGCTTTGGAAATTAGTCAGTGTCTAAAGCCCCTTTATACACTATTATACACTATTAAAAAAGTAGACTATAGTATTACGAAATAAAAATCTTGCATTACAATACAAACACTGTACATAATAGTGTAAATAATGTTTGATCATTGTAGGCTTATATTCTTTATTATAATGTAAATAGTGAAAATACCACATTCTATTGTACATACAGTGAATCACTGAATTATTCAGGTATGAAGGACATAAGTGCACTAAGGACATTTTTCTACTTACACATAACTTTTGAAAAGAAAAATATAATTCTTTACTCGTGTCACATAATAATATTTTAATTAAACATATATGTTAATAGTTATAAACAGAAATAAAATTAGCAATAAATTAAAATTTCCCTAAGCCATTTTTTGGTTAACAAAATGATTCGGATACTGAACTTCTTTCGAAATAAAATTAGTTCTGTATCCGTACAAAAAAAAATATTCAATACCTGGTTGGCGTCCCTTTAATTTTTATAACTTCTGCTAATCATAAGACATATTTTGCATCAATTTTCTTGTGTAAACCTTGCACACGTTTTGCCATTCTTCCTGAAGCCTCTACTTAAGATTTAATATTTCAGGAGAAAAATTCGCTCCGGCGCCGGGGATCGAACCCGGGTCCTTGGTTCTAAGGGAAACATCGAAGAAGGAAGGTTCGATCCGGTGCTGTGGATTGAATTCGGCGTAGCTCAGTGGTACGTAGAACCAAGGACCCGGGTTCGATCCCCGGCGCCGGAGCGAATTTTTCCCCTAAAATATTAAGTGTCAATATTACAGCTAAATTCTGTAGAACAAATTAATATATATCTACTTAAGATGTTGTTTTGAGTTTATTGGGGGTTTCCTCGCTTGTTTTTCCAACCTGTCCCATTAATGTTCAATAACATTCATGTCTGGAGACTGCGGAGGAGGATGGAGTACCTTGGGGCAGTGGTACAGCGACCAGAGTTGCACAATACAGGACGTATGCTTGGGGTCATTATCTTAGTAGAATGCGAACCGGTCATGGATCTCCGTTTTTCCGCACTTTGCTGTACATTATCCTTCAGGAGTAGAAGGTGTGAATACTTGTCCATTTTTCCGTCAATGAACACTAGATTGCCAACTCCCATACCATTACACTGCCGACACCATGCTTAATTGTTGCTTGCATATTTTGCTTGGGTCTTCGCCATACTGTAATCTTGCCATCTGATCCGCTGATATTAAATTTACTCTCGTCTGAAAAGATAACTCGATTCCACTAATCCTGATCCTTTTCCATGTACTCTTTTGCGAACAATAGTCTTTACCCTTGTTTCTTTTGTTGGTGTAGGGCTTGTTCCTTGCCACCCGGCCATGAAAATTGTTTCTCCTGAGTACTTTTTCTAATAGTCTCGGGATGGACTTGTTTCCCTAATTCTTCATTGATCTCAGAACCAATTCTTGGAGCATTTAATCTAGGATTTTTTTAACTTCCATACTATTGAATTAGGGATGAGCAGGGTCCGTCTATGCTTATCTACTTAACAAATATTAAATATTAAAATACTTGTCACATTTTATTAGCTTGAACGTTTTCGGCTTGAATAAGCCATCTTCAGAAAATTATGCCTGAGAATACATATAAATGTAGATTGGTACATGCGTGTTGTGTAGTACAATGTGAACAATGAGTTAATTATGAGCCTCTACTATAAACAATTGTGGACTCGACTTAATTAAAATGTGGATAAAATAAAAAGCTGTATAAGCTGAAGTCAATAAAATATTAAAATGTTAAAATATTAAAATATAAGATGTTGTCCTGAGTTGCAATTTGCTGAACTATCTATGACAAAGCTCCATTGATGTCTTGAATGGAGATAATTCAACTGTAATACGGAATGAAAATATGTCAAAATGTGGACCAATATAATGCATACATAATGAGGAAGTTATAAACAATAACAATGAGATGTACTTATGTAAATCTAAGTTTAGTAAAATCTGTAAACGAAGCGTGCCCAACAGTTGTCTCTCTACCAACATTGACCACGGTACTACAATCACCACACACACGATAGTTTGATTATTGATTACTTCTTATTTTTCGTTACCCAGACAAATTTATAATCATTTTACAACTCATTAAACCCCGCTCTAACTAAACTATTTTACAAACATCACTTAGATTAATCACAACTGTTCCGTGCGCTTGGGTCCCTAATTCGCTATGCGAAGTTTGTAACCAGATTTATATATTTTATATTAAGTTTGTTAAAGATTCAACAGTATTAATATTTACATAAGTACATCTCTAGCGCCAGCTTTTTTTGGCGTGTGTCCTAAATATATAGTGCCCAGTTTGTGGGCATGTTGCTAGTCCAGCTGAGAATGATACCATTTGCCAAACACAGTTGTCAGACTGACTGCGGTAAATGTAAAACACTCGACTTAACGTTCCCATTACTTATTTCACACGCCAAAAACGGTGACGCGGGCAATACCAATCTACATTTATATGTATTCTCAGGCATAATTTTCTGAAGATGGCTTATTCAAGCCGAAAATGTTCCAGCTAATAAAATGTGACAAGTATTTTAATATTTAATATTTGTTAAGTAGATAAGCATAGACGGACTCTGCTCATTCCTAATTCAATGTATTAGCTTATCGGTCCTCATCATGTCTCTTAAATTTCCGTACTATTATAGTTTTTCTCGCAGTGAAAATCTCCTTGGACGTCCTGAATGAGGAAACGATTCAAGTCAATCTTAATTTCTGAATCGTTTAACAATATCCGCCACTGTGATCTTCATCTGTAGTATATCAGCTATGTGTCGGTAGGATTTCCCTCTTGCATGGTGGAAGACCACTAAACTGACGCTGCTCGAACGTACTGTATTTTCCTCTACACCCCGTTTGTTTCTATCTACTGCACCAGGGCTTGGCACTGGGAGCGAATCCAAAGTGTAAACGGGGACGCTTAATATTCATCCATTACGACATTAACGCTGCGCGCTGTTCGGCGGGGAAGAAAAGGGTTGAAGAGAAGCCATATGACTCCCCGTGAGAGGGTAGAATTCGCTCTTGGTGCCCAGCCCTGCACTACTCAATACTGATCTACTCTTGACACACACTGTTACTGACTTAGTGTATCTGACTACATTATTCTATAGACTACAGACAACCTACCTGTGGTTTTGATTAGTGTCTGAAAAATTATGTTTTCGTCACATTATGATGCGTATGAGTTCGAACTCCACTACTGATTCCTAATCAAAGTGTAAATATACATTAAACCCAGTGTGCATAATTTTCAAAAAGTAAACTTTCCAACAGTTCACTTAAAATTCTTTATTAATACTTTTTATACATTTGACAGTATTATTTAGTAATAAATGGGCATTGTCCGAATCATTTGGTGAGTCACTGTATAAATTGTAAATATTAGTGTAATTATTAAAGCGGTCTATGTTTTCTTCTGTTCAACTTGACCAAATAGAAGTCGCTGAGCAGACATAAGTAATACGCTTGCTACATGCACGCAACTTCATCCGCTACAGTGAAAACTGCAGTAATACTTAACCTTGTAGCCTCCTGTGACAAAGTACAGTCCCTAGTAACGAATATGATGATTTATTCTCAACAATAAATGTTTTTAGTTGGTTATTTAACGACGCTGTATCAACTACTAGGTTATTTAGCGTCGATGGGATTGGTGATAGCGAGATGAAGCCGAGGATTCGCCATAGATTACCTGGCATTCACCTTACGGTTGGGGAAAACCTCGGAAAAACCCAACCAGGTAATCAGCCCAAGCGTGGATCGAACGGATCAGGAACGCAGGCAAGCGCCTTAACCGACTGCCCAACGCCGGTGGCTACCATAAATGATGATCGTAGGTAATCTTACTAATTTGACATCATTCAGAAGTGATTATCTCAAGTAAAAAATAATACTATCACTTCATAATCATATAGGCTATATTGAAATAACAACTGCCTACACATGTAGGGACCTACATACTGAGAGAGGGCAGTTCCTTATCCCCTCCATTGCATACATTGCTGATTAATAACATACATAATTCACTATTCAGACTTGTTGATTGTTAATGATTCTAAATAATTAAAATAATCGAATAGTGTGTTAAATCTCAATTAGTGAATTATATATTGCAAACAAACTTGCAATGAATATTGATAAAACATATTAATGAAACATCCGCTTTCTTTGTAGATACAATGCGTTAGATGCTGCCATTTGTCGATTCAGTCATGTATGCTTAAGATTTCGATGGAGTTCCATCAGAGTGCGTCTCCCACTCCCAGAGAGCCTACTACGGCTCTTCCAACTGTTGTAATTTGTACACCAATCACAGTACTGCATCCCGCTGAACCATTTTGCGTGAATGGTATTGAAATCATATTACTGTAGTAAATGAGTGACGGTGCAATGTGGAGAAAAACGGGAGAACAGGTACTTACCATGGCTTTGTCCACCACAAATACGACAAAGTCATCCCCGGGATTCGAGCTCGAGTTAGCTGTCATCGTAAGGCAGAGTCTGCCAACTGAACTACCAGAGCTGCTTCTATTAATTTTCACAAACTGAATATAATTACTATATACAAATTCAATATAATGCCTTTATTATAAAAATATTTCTAAAATACTGAAACAAAGGGTGATTCAGAACCTCTGAGATCAACAGATCTCGCAATAAGGATCATATTTGTGTAATAATCCATGTTCTCCGATGCCTCGCTTAGGATCTACGCGACATCGAAAAATAGACAGGTTTTAGTGACATTTCCAATTAATTACGAAATTAATTATTGATTTATTTCTTCAAGTACCCTTCCGGACAGATTACAAGTGTCCTGTCATTTCTCTGCCCCGTTTCAATGGAACGCTCTTTGGAACAAGCTTCTTCTGTTCATGGAGCATGTAACCTTCACGATGTGTGGGGACATGTGATTTCAACATGACGCCCCAACGCACTTTGGCCTGGTCGTACGAGCCCATCTGCACATCTGCGGCTAGTAATGAGTATGGAGAGCGGGACCTGTTGCGTGGCCAGCGTGATTACCCGACTTCACGTCCTTATTTTTTTTTCCTTTGGGGACATACGAATTTTACACTACTCGAATTGACAGAAGACAGCAATTGACTGTGCGAATATTCACTGCTTTCGATCAAATTCGACACAAACAAGTAATGTTCGACAGAGTCCGATAATCATTGCTACGACGATGAAAAGAATGTAATCAGGTTCAGGATAGACAATTTGATCACCTGCAAACATATTTGTAAAAATAACTAATTGAAGAACATGGGTTGTTTCATGAAAAATGATGCTCATGTAAGATCTTTCGATCATCAGAATTTATCGCAGAAGTCCTGAATCACTCTGTCCTACAATTAAGCTAAGAGAAAAGTAAAATCTCTTTCACAAACATTTTATTTGATGAAAAGCAATAGAAAAGAGTTTTATCACAATATTTCATGTAATTTTGTATACAAATAGTCACTGTGTCAATGTATTGAAAGATATTGTACGAAACTAGAGACACATTAAATGAGCCGTTCAGAGCAAAAGTGGTGTAAGTCAAAATTCGGTAATGAGGTTTAAAGTAAAAATCCTGTAAAATACAGCGCAAAGTAACAGTTAATATGTTCTTCGTGCTATCCACTGACTACTAATAGTCTAAATAAATTGAATATTAATTGTTATTTTTCTCTGTATTTTACAGAATGTTTACTTTAACCCTCATTACCCATTTTTGACTTACACCACTTCTGCTCTGAACGGCTTAAATGTATTCTCATCGCGATGAACCTTTACAAAGACCCTTTGCTATGGTCGAATATCTGAGAGTTAAATTGCTGTGTTCACTTAGAGTTCTGAGCAATACCACTTCAAAATGCACGAAATCCTATATGATGTGAGTTAATTTGATCTAAATAGAATAATATAACTGACTTCTGTCTCTGCTGCAATGTCTGGACGGCGTTCTTGTCTTTAGGAAGTCAGACTGTGTATAATTGAAGCTAATGTGCCTCAGAGACTTATGAATGCGCAGTTGTCTATCACGAGTGGGATGAGATGCTTTGTTGCTACCTGAACTGTAGTTTAATTTCTAAGGATGTGAAATTCCTAGGGGTATTCGAGAAAGTATCTAATTATTTGTAGGATAGTTTTACTTTGATGTCGTGAAATGGCAAGAGATAGTTCAGAACTAAGATTCACAAGGAGAATAATTGGTTTGAATCCAGTCTTTCAAGTTATTTTGTCTAGTAAATAAATGTAATTACTTCAAAGTGTCATATAACTGCAAAACAAGAGGAAATTGGCTGCTTGTATCAAAGATAACTAAACACATTACTTTGGACAGTGTTATAAAGGCTTTTTAACTTCATTATCCCAATTATCAAGGTTTTTATTGATCTCGAAAAACATTTGATATTGTGAATAATACATTTATTTAACACATATTTAAAGAAAACACATCCCTTCAAATGTTTTAAAAGTACTTCAAAGGTATACTTTCACACTATTAGAACTAAAATAAAAAAGTACAAAAAATTACAAAATGACGGAGAAAAGTGCCAGAAAGTGTAAAATAAATGTTCCCTTTGTCGTCCACGTTATGTAATTTTTATAAGTTGCAGCCTTAAAAAACACACATTAATTTGAGTTTAGGTATTTTATGGGAGAGACACGATTGATTAAAAATCTTAGAAGATTCATACAAACACACAATACATACATACATACATACATACATACATACATACATACATACATACATACATACATACATACATACATACATACATACATACATACATACATACATACATTCAGACATTCATTCATTCCTCATTCATAGTGCTCTGCCCAAGGGCAGGTCTTTCACTGCAAACCCATCATTCTCATATCTTTCCTGTTTTCTGCCTTCTTCTTAGTCTCCGCATATGACTCAAATATCTTAAAGTAGTCTATCATTTTGATGTCTTCTTTTGCCCAGAACTTTTCTTCCGTTCACCATTCCTACCTGTGTATCTTTGAGAAGGAAATTTCTTCTTAGCTGGTGGCCCAGCCAATTTCTTTTTCTCTTCCTGATCAGTTTCAGCATAATTCTTTCTTCATACACTCTTGTGAACAAATGCTGGGTAACTTTCGGTGTTGGACCCCGGACTCATTTCACCGGCATTATCACCTTCATCTCATTCAGACGCTAAATAACCTTAGATGTTGATAAAGCGTCGTAAAATAACCTACTAAAATAAAAAAAAATTCATACACTCTTTCCAACACAGCTTCATTTCTTATTCTGTCTCTCCTTTCACACGCTCCATTCTTCTCCATATTCACATTTCAAATGCTTCTACTTCCTTCTTTGTCCATGTTTCTGCCACATGCAATGCCACACCCCACACAAACACTTCACTAGTATCTTCCTTAGTTCTTTTTACAGAGTTCCGATGGTACAGTAGTACTAGCAGTAGCAGCAGCAGCAATAGTTATTATTATTATTATTATTATTATTATTATTATTATTATTATTATTATTATTATTATTATTATTATTATTATTATTATTATTTTGGCTATAATCATAGATGTAGTAAATAATTGACAGAGGTAGAGCGATGCTTATCCGGCGGAACATAGAGAATCTCTAAGCACTTTAGCCCAAGTAGGCTTTCTGTGCACCCGTAATGCAAGGATTTACGTGCCGATTGTACTGTACGGCTAAGCCGACTGCACCATCCACCGCACTCTGAATTCCTCTCCAGACATTATATCCATCGTGGCCGTATCTCACAGATCTACGGATATGTCATGTTCCTGACAGGCCAGAATGATCTAGGATGATCTCCGGTGCCTCTTATGCAAATCTATGAATCGTTTACATCCATGACCAGTGTCCTCTATCAACTTTTCGACAAACTGCGAGAAACACCTACAATAGCCGACGATCGATTCGGCGTCACGCAAACACAAGTAGTTCCCTTTTCTCCTAGACTAAGACACTAATGAAAGGAGAATTATAGGGAGTGTTTCTGGAATGACTATGTAAAATGGAAGAACTGCGAGGAGAACCCCCCCCCCCCACAATCTCGGGTCTGTCCACCACAAATACAACTCTACTACTATTGCCGAGATATGATCTCGAGTCCACGAACATCATAAGCTAGCGCTTTACCAACTGAGCTACACATTACACCGTATATCTTGCGCGATGACAACCTTTACACTTGAGGTATTTGGTACCTACCTACTGCTCATACGTTGCACTGGATTTCTACAAAGCAGCTACAACACACCAGTTGTATAAGATGAAGTATGTGATCAATGATTGTAGTTTGCAAGCCCCTGTTATCGCTTTAATTTTATAACGTTCACCAACGTCAAGGTATAACGTGAAACGTGTATACCAAGGCGGATTTGTTAAACAGTATAACCTCATTTATTGGCCTGGGTAGCGCAGTCGGTATAGCGCTGCTCTTCTGTGCTCGAGGTTGCGGGATCTATCCCGGCCGAGGTCGATGGCATTTAAGTGTGCTTAAATGAGACAGGCTCATGTCAGTAGATTTACTGGCATGTAAAAGAACTCCTGCGGGAGAAAATTCTGGCACATCGGTGACGCTGATATGAAGAGCTCAAATGCAAAACAAGTTATATCCCGATAAATGTTTTCTCAGAAATGAGCAAAATGTGGCACACAGCATATTTTCAGTGTATTTTATAATTCTTTTTTGTCATCCAATTCCTTCTATAGTAACAAGGTTTTAGAGTAAATATTGGCCTTCAGTATTCTGCCTTCATCAAATTATTTAAATTTAAAAATGGATATGACTTGATTTACACAGATTTTAGTATGTAACTTATTTTGCACTTATCGTGATGTGCGTAGGTATTAATTTTGAACTTACTAGTACTGTGATTGAATATAGAATATGGTTATCAGTTCAAATTATACACATTATTATTTTCATTATATTTTACAAAATTATTGAAAATTATAATTTTTTTTAAGATTGCCTGTTGAAATTTTCACATGAATAAAGACCTAATTTTATGGTCACCAATGAAAATTATACACATTATTTTCATAAAATACAAAATTACTGAAAAATATGAGATTTTTAAGATTGCCTGCTGAAATTTTCAGAAGAATACAGAACTAATTTTGGATACATTTTTAAAATGAGTAACAAAGAAAGTCCTTTCCAGACTTTAACCAATATCCTGTTCATTTGGAGAATTTCTACACATGCTCTGCAGGAGGTTCAAGATCAACACAATTACAGTTCTCATTGGGTTCATCGTGGTCTTTCCTACCTGCTGGCGTTGACTGTAATTCCTTGTAGAAGGTCAGTCTAGGATCTTCTCTAAAATTCAGTCCACTCCTTGCAAGAAGATTATGAATACCCTCATCTTCAGTGCAGATATCGGCCTCGAAATATTTGTTGCTGCAGGCGGGCGCTGCAAAAGACCGCATCCTTTCTTAAGTAGTGAAACAGGAGAGCCACTGTCACTGAAGAAAAACGGTTTTTTATAGTTTCCTGTACTGTTTCTATGTTTACTGTTAAAGAAGCGATTGGATCACTATACCTGGCTTTCTTTCTTCATAACCTGTCTGTTTCATTACGTTTTCTCTTCCTGGAACCCACTTTTCCTTCCCCAACTGTCACCATATCTTCCATATTTTCCATTCTCTTGCCACTCACATAAATACAACAAATTCAGTTTGCTCTCACCACATTGATTGTTACAATGGTAGACAATTATAATTATTTAAAGTAGCAAAATTGAAAAAAAAAAAAAAAAAAACTGTTGCACACTATGTTAATAAAACGAAAGAATGGATATTACTTAAACTGAAGCAAACAGTTTTTTGGATGTAACTTATTTTGAGTCAAACGGAGGTTTTCATCATCCTGTAAGCAAATTTATAATTTTTGTAGAATATTTTAATACCAGTATAGTTATATTTTAAAATAGAATTAAGTAATTACAATACCTTTGTAATTATATTTCTTGTAGCCAATCACGAGTAAATTATAACAAATTCTGTGCATTGTTGATTCATCGCTTGCCTGTTAGCAGTTAGCTGTTTGAAATCCTTCTTATGTGGTACACGCTAGTAGTTGTCCATGTCTCACTTAAATGGTGCCCATTATAAATTAATGGAAAACTGGCTTCGATCCGGACATTTGAAAAGAAAGGAACATGATGATACACTTCATTTAGACAGTGCTAATAGTTCAGAAGCTGTGTGAAGAAATATATTAATTATAGTGTCATTAAATAAATATCTAGTCCTACTAGTAGCTATTCAAAGAAAAAAATACTTCCGTAAATATGACAAGAGTTATTTGGAACTTGGATTTGCTTGGCGTGGCAATGAGAGTGAACCAAAACCTCGGTACGTTGTTTGTTACGAAGTGCTTTCAAACGAGTGTATGGAAGCCTCGAAATTGAAACGACACTTAGAGACGAAACACGCAAGTGTAAAAAGTAAACCTCTCAGATTTTAAAATAGGCGGAGTCTCAAATTTTTAATATCGTCATCTGGAAAACAAATAAAAAAAATTAATGCAGAAACATGCCCGATTTTCAACAAGTAAAGATGCAATTTGGCACGTATAGTAAGTGCCCATTTCATTGTGCAGACTTGGTGTCAGCAAAACTATTAAGAAAGTCATCATTGCGTGAAAAGGTTCGGTACTTCGGTCCTCTGTTATGAATTCAGGTCGTCCCTGGCTGGATTACAAGCTCAGCATCAGATATGTAGGGAAAAGATGGCGAGAAACGCCACGTTCATAGTGCTTTAAATCCCTCTATCGTTGTTGAGAGTAGAGTGGAAACTGGGTAGACGGGTAGAGTAAGAAATTTCATAAAATATTAGTACTGGAAGAAAAAGTGAAAGGCGATTGCCATGTGTAATTTCCAAAGTCTGATATTTTCAGCTATAGTGTGATACGCAATTCGTTTGAATTTTAATTTCTCTTCTTTTTTGAAGGACTACAAGGACAGAACTCGAGGACCACAGGTGGTCCGCGGACCAGTTTGAGAAACGCTGACCTAGGCAGTTGCGAGCGTTAGTAAATAAACCTTATTTTAATTTTTAACGCCATTTGTAGCGAGAAAGTGGTATTAGTAGTGGTAGCAGTGTCGATAGCAGTGATGGTGACAGAAGCGGTTCGCTGTCTGTGATGTTGCAGGTGGTGATAACGGTGCAATCAATTGTAGCTAAGTCGGTGACGGTGACAGTGGTAGCTAATAGCAATTCTTTTGATAGTGGTGGCGATGGCAGTCATCGTCGAAATAATGATGATAGTGGTAGTAAAACCACTAGGAGTATATCTCTCTTTAAAACTTACTTTAGATTATATTTTTAAGTGTTTTTCATCATGACACATTTCCGTGTCGGATAAGGTAAACTGTTACACGAGAGTATGAAACTATATATGCAAAGTCTTGTTATTTCATGGAAAACTCTCCCACAGTCTTAAAACTGAATAGAAACGCCTTTAGAGCCCTGGCAAAGCAAAACTCTGTAAATGAGTGTACAGCACTGACAGGCTGTTGCTATGCAAACTACAGTACGGTATGTAACAACACTGTTTCAGTAGCCAAGATCGATCAAATTTTCATGAAGCCTACATATTACACGGTGCTTGTTTACTATTGCTGTTCAGCTGCCCAAAGACCAATTCAGAGCTTGAACAGAAATTTTATTCGGGGCCCTCCAGCAATCCAGAACCACACCATAGGCCTTCTCATTCCGAAACCGCCATCGTCTCTACTGTGGCAATGTTGGGTTCCTGTGTGCTCGACAGCTACAACCGCATTATAGGTTGATTGTTGTTAGTCAATTGTCCGAAGACTAGTTGGAACATTGAAAGTGACGCTAATAAGGCATAACTAGGGAAAGAAAACATTGCCTGGAGGCGGCTACAGGTTTAAGAAACTCAGACGTTAACTGTTTATTTCACTGATGTACCTTCAGGTTCGTATGCAAAATGAAAGACGTCACGTGAAAGGAGCTCTGTTCCTTCGGACTTTAATATGTGTAGTTTTTGTGTATTGTTTACTGCAGCGTTTCTCAAACATTTTTGAAGTGAGGACCACGTTTTTAAGTCAGAACAGTTCCGCGGACCACCTTACTTTTGTTCCCTTCGAAAGCAAATTTATCATTTTTGTAGCATATTTTAATACCAGTATACTTATATTTGCCGCTATCTGTAAAGCAATTATGGACATGTGATAAGCAGACTTAGAAACTTAATACCTGACAAAAACAGTTAACTATGACAAGGATAATATAGACAGTGAATCCAGAGATCGTCAGAGTCGGTGAGTGGACGGGTGGGGTTGGAAGGACAGGCACTGTAGCATGACAAAAAAAAAATACTTAGATTGTGCACTCCAGCAAAATAATAATATATTGATAATTTTGATTTATCTTATTTTTAAAACAAATTACAAAGAATGTTGGAATATTTTATGTAGGTTACAATGTATATACTACATACAACATGAGGTGAATGAAGAATATACCTGATACACAATGAATACCTAGCATAAAATATGCATATTATATCCTATCTGTATTAATACAAGTTTATTTTCATTTCTCTTTTCTTAGTTTATGTTTACAATGAACCACAACAGTCATTCTAAGTGTGTGTGAAATGTCAGTTTTTTCCTCTTTTCTTTAAACAATTTTTGTACTGCGAAAAACTCCGCTCAACCTCACATGACGTGATGGAGCAAAACGAAAGTTCGTATATTATTGATATTTATGTTAAATATTTTAGATGCACTTTTATCATAAGGCATGTTTCTTATTCCACATAAATGTAAATAGCCACTGTTTTGTGAAAGAATTTTACTTAGTTTCCGTTTTACTGGTTCGGTAAGTGATGCTTTTGGTGTCTTGTTGATATTTTCGGCCAGTTCATCGAGCGAAGTACTGATATTCATCTACAGATATCCATATTTTGTTGTCTGCCATGACTTGCCTTATTTTGTGCAATGTGCTTTCATAGCATATTTTTAAATACATGTAGGTATTCCTAAAAGTAGCATCACACGGGAGTTTTCTAGAAGTACATTTCTCCATTAAAGCTTTGAAGTAGGGAGTGTTTATTTTATTGAAAGGGATATTAGCAGCTACCATCATTTCAAAGAGATCAAGAAAAATTGTGATTATTTGAAACTGGTGCAGAACTAATGGTAACTCCTCTTTTGAATGTCCTGAAACAAGTTTAAGATTTTACGCATGTTTTTTTGCCGTTGCAATGCTCCCTTATGAATCGACGTTTATACTCTCGTATCTAAGCATCACATGTGATGATGTGCCCATTTAACTGAGTGATACTGAACTCTAATCAGCAGGCCTGTCCAACAAGCGCCAGGATAGCTGTGCCGCTACGGCTCTGCCAAACTACTGCTCTGGACGTAGTTAACCTGAACCAGCGGTATTCTACACGTTCGGGTATCAAGTTTCTAAGTCTGATGATAAGATAAACTCGGTAAATTCAAGTATTATATATTAGACAAAATAAGAGGGGAAAGTATTGGTTAAATCAGTGATCTCAATATCATAATAAATAGAGCTCACACTGAGTAAAATTGGGAAAAAATTGAATCTAGTACTTTTCTCCCAGAAATAGTAGCCTACTTTTTTCCCTCCAAGTTTGGTACATTTTATTTTTCACTGGTGGTGACCCTGGTCCCGCTCTCTCATAGACACCGTAGATTGCTTGATGTCAATGCAGTCATTGCATGAGCTCTTTTACTATTATGCAGGTTACTGTGTTGTTATCGGCACGAATTCCTTTTTACTTGCATTATCTAGGCTAGGCTATCTTGGAAGTGCATCACCAACTGGCTGTGGTCGTCTTGACTGAACTTGCTCGTAAAAATAGTTGTAATTAATATAGAAAGAAATATTTCCGTAAATTGCTATAACGTGTCTATGATCTTAATTCAGCTGGAATGAATTAGGCCTACACTATATTCTGACAATATAAAATAGAATTTGAATACTTGAAATCAGTAACCGAGGTTACCATGAAATATTTTCAGACTCACTCTAGAATTCCAGGTTGGATACCATTTTTGTTGAAATCAATAAAGCTCTGGCTACGAATTATCCAAATACAGGTATTAATTTTATTTTTACTTCAATTTTTGTTGTACCTGAGTTTTTGAATGTACTTCCCTCCCACCCCCTCTACTAGTAAACTTTCAACCGCCCACCACACAGAACCAAGGCCGCATATGCAGTCAAAGTCGCCTTACGGTCATAGTAAACAGTACTGAGTGAGTATAGTACGTTCCAGAAATATGTTCGCGTTTTCCAGTGACGCAAGAGCTTTCAATATTGTCGCATCCCGATTTCCCCCATCTGCTTCTGCTCGTCCCTCTGTGAAGGCTAGTGGTTAGGTTGTCTTAGCTCTTTTCTGAAAACATTAATTTCTGTTAGGAATTGGATATCTACATAATATTAGACAAGTGTTTAAAATAACTTAAATAAAAGAACCTTATTAAGTAATACTGTTACGTGATTTTCCCCCTTTCTACGACCCTGCGACAAAACCACTTGGACGGACAGTAGATAGCATGTCTGAGTAATTGTTGTCTTTTCGGATCGGGCAGAAGTGAAGATTGAATTTACAGTACGTAAGGTACTCTTTTATAGAGTAGGTACAGAATTAGTTCAGCATGAGTTACTAGTACGAAGGACGAAACTGGTAATTGGAATTAGGTACAATAGTCTATAGTGATATAATATTCACAAAAGAACTGGGGCTTGTATCAAAATTAACGGCCACAATATTCAAAAATGTGTTTAAATATCCATATTATGATTATTTTTCAATTTAACTTCATTGTCTATATTGTACCCTAATGTGCTGTAGACAGTATAATATACACTGCGTAATGAATACGTCCGAATGGATAGCTCAGCTCGTGAGTAAAAATACTTATTGTTAATACAGTACTGTACTTTCATTAAACAGAAACCTAATGAAAATTATCAAACTCAAAATCGCGATATTTCCTAGTTTACGTAAATGGATGAACTACTTTTCTTCCTTCCTTTGTTAGTAAAGTGATTTGTTTCTATTTTACCCCAGTATCATGGAACTCCAGTCGTGGAAGGGGGTAGGAAACGGGGTTCCGGTTCTCAACCCTTGATCCAAAGGTATAGCCAGGTTAATATTAGAAATGTTAATAAAAATAAAATGATGTCCCTATATAAGAATTGAAAATTCGTTGTAAATATGAATTTGTAACTTTGATTTAAATAGAAAATTCTAGGGGAATACACATTATCCAATATTTCGAATTATCTAATGTCAAATTAACCAATCTACACTTTATTTTTTACATAATGAAATAAATATTTAGTGAATTAAACCGAAAAGTTACTGCAAATTAAACCGGAAAAGAAAACCCCAATTTTCTCTATAATCGACGCCTCCAGGTAGGCATACGATATAAAGTTAAAACTGTATTGATGTTTCCAATTTCATCAGTCATAACAATTTGATTATAGACGAACTGTTAACATTTATATTCCAATGTAGGTCTTGTTGATTATTATAGACGAACTTTTAACATTTATATCCCAATGTAGGTCGTGTCACCCTTCATTTCACTACACATAACGTAGGTAGAGTATGATACACCCACTCCTGTTCTCTGTCATAAGCTTTCTCTGTGAAAGTATACGTGGGAGTGAGGTTCGCGTTTAATGTAAACACACACTTCCATTAACAGATCATGAATTTCTGCTGTCAATTATTATGATACTTTCACAATTTTTGGAAACAATAGAAAGAATATAATGTAACTCTTACGTGTGGCTAGAAGTCAATGTTCGTAAAATGTAAACATTTAGTAATCATTTTAAATGTTAGTGCAGTGAGACTGTAAATTAAGGTTGTTTTGACACTTGTAGGTATACATTAATAGCTTACCTTTCAGAATTTCAAAAATACACAACAATTAATTTGTTTATGGAAGCTAAATTAGGGCATGAAAAATGCAGCACAAATATGAAATTTATTGTATTTTAATTTCTTTTCAAAACAATTGATGGGAAATTTTGAAGTACAAATATAATACCGATACCTATTTCCCCGCAGCGAATTCGGGCAATCGTTCCGGTATCTGTGTTGAAACAAAAGATGGCACAATTTCTAATGTTTACTGTAAAAAGATTACGAGTCATAACAGAATACATTGTTATTAGTAGTTACGCCTTGAACCAATGTAACTTCTGTAATCACGCTCAATGACACCACCTTTCCCTCGCTACGGGCGAGAGGGCATAGAGCTTAAGTAAAAATTAGCAGTGTCACCCTGTCTCTCTCAGTAATACCTGCATATCGAGACCGGCTACAGATCTGTGTGACAACTAGTTTAATTTATAATTGCGAGTTCTGTAATATTAAAGTGATAATACACACACTATATGGAGCTCACGAATTGGCTAGCGAGTCTGAAGAATAGGGGAGACGTTATTTAAAAAAAAAAAAATATGACTACTCCCGCACTCGGTGATAGCAATGAATGTGTTAAGCTTTGGGTTTTCTGAACCGACGCATGCGACTTGCGAGGTGCGAGGCTTCGCACAAATTAGGACTACACGAGAGATAGGGAGTGGTTTATGTAACTGCGAGATGCGAGATCTGCACACCTCGCAGCCAAAGAAACCACTCTCGTGTAGTCCGGATACGTGCGAGGTTGGCCTCGCACCTCGCACGTCGCATGCGTCGATTCAGAAAAAAACCAAGGCTTTAAGGACCACTCACAAATAAAATTAAACGTAATAACATAAAAGTTAAACGCGTAAAGTTAATGGGCTGTAGGTATTCACTGTAAAAGACTCAAACGTAAGTATTAGCCAATCAGAAAAGGAAACAAATGGAAAGATGAAAGCTGATTGAAAATGCCTACTTTTATCGTTCTCGTAACTGTTTCATTCTTGACTTACAAACATCAATTCTAACAAAATAGACAATCCTTATGAAATAAAAATTACTGTTCCGAAGTATTTCCTGATTTCACGACATTCATGATAGATGAAACAATAAAAATAAAAACTAAAACATTGCAAATCGTTGAAAAACGAAATAGCTACGTGAGTTCCATTAATTTAATTAATTAACAATAATATAAAACATTATTTACTTATCTTCGTAGTTGAATTAACGTCAAATTGATCCCCATGCATTAGCTTTCAAAGCATCATCTTCGTATGACTTGATTTTCTTGTCAAACAAACAGAGATGTGCCTGTTAAATTGCAACTAATCGACGCCGTTGTGCAACTGCGAACAACAGCAGTGCGTTTTGATTGGCTGATTTTTCTACTTTTTGTATAACCATAAACGCAGAAGCTTCCATGTTGACGTTTAAATGAATGTTTATGTTAATGCTCACGTGTTCCATTGTAAACGGTTCCATTATATTAGGCCTATATAGCATCTAGCGTTTATGTTTACGTTTAATTTACATTGTGAATTGCCCTTTAGTCATTCACAAAACCTTCTTGCTTCCTAGTCGCATCATGTTTTCGGATTATTTAAAGACTTAATATTGCATTTCAATTTAAACAAAATACTTATAAATAATGCTTTTAAACTACGTTGTTGTATCATCGTAATGTATTAGTCATTCATAATACTTCCTTCACTGTACTCGTGATGTAAATTTGTGTGTTGAGGTTATTTCATGCGTAATATTATATTTTAATGTAATAAAAGAGTTTATAAATACTCGCTTTTTTGTGTCAACGTATTAAGGGAATGATCGTGAACAAGTTGCTACACAAAACCGGTCCTTCTCTCGTTCAGTAAAATTGTAATAAATTATCAAAAAGAACTATCACAATATTACTCTATCACAGTATTAGCAACCTTTACCCTATCTTAATTTCGACAGTCATCTTATATCTTCTTCTGCCCCGAACTCTTCTCCCGTTCACCATTCCTTCCATTGCATCCTTCAGTAAGCAGTTTCTTCTCAGCGAGTGACCCAACCATTCCTTTTCCTCTTCCTGATCAGTTTTAGCATTATTCTTTCTTCACCCACTCTTTCCAACACAGCTTCGTGTCTTATTCAGTTTGCCCATTTCACACGCTCCTTTCTTCTTCATATCCACGTTTCAAATGCTTCTAATAGCTTCTCTTCACTTCGTCGTAATGTCGCCGTATAGAACGCCACACTTCACACAAAGCACTTCACTAGTCTCTTCCTTAGTTTTTTTTTCAGGGATCCGCAGAAGATGCTCCTTTTTCTATTAAAAACATCCTTTCCATTTGCTATCCTCCTTTGGACTTCCTGGCAGCTCATGTTTCTCCTTATAGTAGGCTACACTCCATGTATTTGAAGCTCTCCACTTGCTCCACTGCCTCATTTAGAATTCGTAAATTTACCTTTTTTTACTTTTCTTTCTATGGCCATGTTCTTCGTCTTGTTTGCATTTATTTTCATCCCAGACTGCTCATAGCTGTTCAGTAGCATGTCCCTTAATATCATTTCCTTTTCTATTTACAACAACTTATCAGCATTAAATCTTATCCACTTTATTCTCCTTCCTCCTACTATCGCTCATCCCATGTTCAGGTACAATGTCCTATGTAAATTTCGGACAAATGTGCAAATGGTGTAAAAGTAAACGTGTAATTCTGCTTACAGTGTATCTTCGTCTAGGAATGCAATTTTTATGCGTTAGATTAGTCACAGATGGCTAAATAAACACGATTGGCTTGCACCAAGATGTAGGATACCTCTTTCGTCTTACTCTGTCTCTTTCGACCTGAAAACGAAATATAATCTAAGGTTTGAAACGTTACGTGTTTTTTTTTGACTACCTATAAAAAAAGTCTAGCGCAACCCCACATTTTTTAAATCTATCATTGTTTCCTCATCCAATTAAAACAATCCTTGAATATAAATAATGTTAATGTAATTAAAATATCTATATGACAATTAATTTCCTTCGCTTCCTCTTCCTTGCTCACTTTCCCTCATTTCCACTTTCCCTGTGCTATCCCTTTCCAACTTCCGTCTCTCTCTTTTTTTCGGTCTAGATTTGTTTGTAAGTCAGTGAGATCAATATTGTAGTTTAAGAAATAATACTTCCAAATTGTTAGCCTAGATTCGATTTCGTTTAATGGCAGCCCTACTGAAAAATTTAGCCATAAAAAACCCACTACGTGGAGATATGTAAAGGAATTCTAGAGCTGCCTTGTCAGACTTCAGTGCACGTCTAGAGAGTCGCGAGCACTGGTAATGCCATGGCGGGTACCCGGTTTGACGTAGGAGAGGAGAGCATTTAGCGCGAAGGGTAGGGAAGGGTTGTACATAACCTAAATATAACTACAAACTGCGTACAAATAACTGCACAATGTTTGGACTAAGAACACTAATATTTATATTTATATGTAAGTCTTAATATTATGTAATGAAAAAAAAAATGCAAGGTAGCCTATATACCACCAACGAAGTAAACAGGTTTTGATTTTCGTGCAACAGTTAGGTCTACAGAAATAAATCACTAACTTAACTTCTGAATAATGAGACGTTATAATAAAATTGAAAACATAAACTGACCTTTCTGTAGTCATTACTAGAACATTCATTTTTAGCCCCATAACACGACAGACAGCGAATGTTAAGCTAGCTGTACAGAGTATGGATGACGTCACTTGACCTTCCGTACGTACGGAACGCATACAAAATAGTTGCGGAGTTCTAAGACAGACCGTCCACGTAGAGCACACAGCGAACGTACTGTATCATTTATCTTTAGTTGTACAAGATCAGTGCATTTACAACGCCGAAAGCAAAACATTCTTTACAGGATCTTTTGAATAAGATTGTGGAAGACTTTGGAAATGAACATATAAAGTCACATGTCCACTCTATAATATGTGTTCTGTGTAAGACGTCAATAATGGGAAGTAAAAGTAAGTACTTGAAATAACATTGTGTTTCGAAGAAACGTATTTACCGCGTAAATTTGTTCACCAGGGTAGGCAATGAACAATCGTCCATCTCTACTGACAATCAGGTTAAGGACTCGGAATTTTACAGAGATTTATGTAAAATGATAGTTAAATGTAATATACCATTTCACAAGCTCTAAAACGGTATTTTAAAGACTTTCTGGAAAAATATACACAACGAATCGTTCGCTCAGTGTTGCAGGTCTTTGTAGTTTCAGGGTTCTCGAAAACAATTACACGTTTAGAAGCTCGCGATCTGAAAATGTCAGACGCCCTTAATTTACTAGTAAAACTTGAAAGAAGCGTGAACGTTCTAGATGTACAAGGTAATAGTGTTGGCAAAAAAGTTAAGAATAAACTTACAGGCGTCCTACACAAGATTCCTGGTTATTCGGCATTGTCGCAAAAAACTGGACAAGGTGGAGTAAAAGACAGTAACGTTCCTTATTTCCTGTTTGCTCCAGTAACGTCTTGTGATGTTGAGAGAAGTTTCTCTAGATACAAACTGTTGTTGAGTGATCGCAGGAGAAGCTTTAATTTGATACTTTACGCATGCCCTTGGTTATAAATTGCAACATTTGAAGTTCATTTGTTTCGCTCAAGTATGATTAACAGAAGTGGCTCACCTTTATATTAATGCGAGTGTACGTGTCCAGTGTGTCCCAGCGGGTACTCCACCCCTTCGATCTGATGTCAACAAACAAAGACATGAACTCCATGTGCACACAACTTAAAGGTAAGGGGCTAAAAATGAATGCTCTAGTCATTACACAACTTATTTAAATTAAGACATTAATTCTTATGAAACATTATTACTTAAAACAAAAAGTTATTTAGGGCACAAATTAAAAAAATAACATACGAGTGCAATAAACAGTGCTATTTTTTTACCTTAGGTGACTTGCATTTATGAATTAAGTTTTTTAGCTATAAATGAAGAACATTAATTTGATTCTGCTTCAGTAGAGCGTTATTTGTTTGCTAAAATTATGTAACTGTTGGATTTGAAAAGTAGGCAGAAGCGCAAGTGGCTTCACGTCAATATGTGCGGCGTTAGATAAAAAATATTTTTAGCAAGTATCATTATGGACGTTAGATGATTGTCGAACGAGGTGTATGTTTAGTTTTATTGAGATTCATTCTTAAAAAAGTGCTCACATGTGTATGTGCTTCCAAATATAAAAATGACCTTTGCAGCAAAATCACGCAACTGAGGGAAGCAGGAGCGATTAAGTGATTGGTAAAAGGTATAATATTCTCCTTGTATTGTTCCAGTCTTCTGTCTCACACGAGACGAATGAGTTATAATTGGAAGTTTGGCGGGACACGATTTAAACACTGAAAGGTCTGTGTACTCACACCTGCTATAGGCTACAAGACCCTTGCTACCCCTCTAAAGCGAGCAAATTCCTACAACGAGTACTAATTGACATTGCTGTTTTAGATTCTTGGCGCACATAAGTGATCAAGACCTTATCTCAGCATTTGGAACATTCGTGTTATCAATGGAAAAAATGAAATTCGAAATAAGAATTTATATATTTCGATTTATATACCTTTGGTGATACTTTATTTTTCGTTCATTAAAAATGTTTAATTAATTTAAATTTATTTACAATTACAGAAACACAATTTTTTTATATTATACACGGAGTATAAAAAAACAAAATTTCATTAATTCTCTGTTTGTGTTTTGTGCTTTATAAATTTTTCAGCAAATAAATGAATACATTTAAATCAATATACAAGATCATATCACGTACAAAATTAAAGATAATTAATTACTATATGTTTCAAAATAAAAAGTCCAATATCTGCCAAACCTATGATACTGTAAAGAAATAAATATTTTATCTCATTTTCAGCATGAGTGAGATATAAAATTTATATTTAATTGACGAAAAATTTATTACGAAACAGTTTTAGGTTCCAAGAATTTTCCAAAATTTTATAAAGAATATTATAACAAAGATATCCAACTCACAGACTTTTAGTAAAATTCTATGATTTTAAAATTTTAGTTAACTTTATTAATAATTATCTGGGCTTTTCAAATGCATTCTAGTTTCCCCCCAAAAGTACACTTAGTACACAGAGTGAACCGTAAGTAGTGTCATTAATTCTGGGGAGTTTTCTTTATGATATTTTAAACATAAATGCTTAATATAACTTTTTTCTCCTTTTTGATTCCTTTCCGAGTTAAAGGGTTAGGTAGAGCTTACAGCAGTAACATTTTGGAAATATTAAACTTTTTTTTTCCTCCAGTACTGTATCTTGTACAATAAAGAAAATTAATATGTGTAAAACACTGTCCTTTTTGTTTTAAAAATTCAGTTCACTGTGCAGTGATGAAGCGCTTCCCACATAATTAAAAAACTATCCAAAATTCTGTGATGAAATATTTTGTGTGCATTTATGCATAATACTTAAAGATTATATAAATCTCATTAACATCTTCATTGTTATCCTCTAATAGTATAAGCTGTTCAAGTTTAAATAATTAATATAAATATTATTACAACAATCCACAATAAGAAGTAAAAAAAAAAAAAAACAAAACCCATAAATATCAAGGATATTCAATCAAATAAAAATGTTATAACAATAGATGTGATATCTACAATTTGGTGCACGATCACTTTTCTAACTTTGCTAGATTGTCTGATAAAAAATAAATTCATTTAAAAAAAATGGTCAAATATCAGTACTTTCTTCTAACACAAAATTTAAAAAATATATATTATTTATTGAGGAATATAGTTGAAAGAGAATTATATTGTAAACATGAGTTTCAGCAACAAAATAAAAGAGAGATAAAATGAAAAAGTTAACAAGTTTATGAGTTATGAGGGAAATGTTTCATCACTGCACAGTAAACTGCCACCATTTTGAATTTAAAAAAAAAAAACGGAAAAATATTTTTTTCATATAGCAGAAGGATAATGTTTTACACATATCAATTTTCATTATTCACAAGATACATTAACGGAGGAAACAAATGTTGAATATTTCCAAAAATTTTATTGCTGTAAGCTATAACTCACCCCTTAAAAGTTGTTTTATATTAAACATTTCATAGCGCGTTTTGGGAAAGTCATTGATTTAGTTCCCAATATGCTCAGTCAATTTAAGAGAGTAGTGTATTATGATGATAAATGATAGAAAGAATTTTAGTTTTGTCCTTTAAAAGTGCAGAAATTTGATACGAACAAATGTAACATTGTACGATTCCTTTGCTGAACGAAAAGTTACATTTTGTTCGGATCAAATTTCTGCTTAATTAATGGACAAAACAAAAATTCTTTCAAACATTTCTTAACATAATACACTACTCTCTGCTCCTATTGGGAACTAATTCTATGGCTCTCTGAAACACGCTAAGAAATGTTTATCTGTGGAGTAACGGTTAGCGCGTCTGGCCGCGAAACCAGGTGGCACGGGTTCGAATCCTGGTTGGGGCAAGTTACCTGGTTGAGGTTTTTTAGGGGTTTTTCCTCAACCCAATATGAGCAAATGCTGGGTAATTTTCGATGCTGGACCCTAGACTCGTTTCACCGGCATTATCACCTTCATCTCATTCAGACGCTAAATAACATAAGATGTTGATAAAGCGTCGTAAAATAACCTAATAAAAACAATGCTTGTCTCGTAAAGGAAACATAATCGAGCAAAATTGTATTAAACCATTTTGTTTGAAATATCTCAAAGAACAATTCCTGAAATTAATGACATTTCTTACGTTCATTCTGTATATTCACCCTTGGGTGAGATCGGTAACAATATGAAGACGATTTTACAATAATTATGTATATTTCCTTGCAGAGGGTATATAAACACAATTCATAATTCAATTTTCTTTGCTTCCGCCAGGAGTCATTAGTGATTTGTAGCAAAAATACTGTTCGCCATCTGACAAGTTCACACCGTACGAAGTTGTTGGATTTGCTTCCATTCTCCTTTGTGCCCAGCTTGTCACCGTGAATAATGGCCTTTTGAGACTCGTCACTAGCAATTAGCAGTTCCCCTTCGGCTATTAAGCCTAACTCTCTCAGACGGACTTCTGTGTTGGCCGACAAACCACTAATACAGTACCGTGGAATGACAAGACAATTATGTGCTAATGGTTTCAATCGGATGCTGTTAATATAATAAAGGACAAAGGTACAAGCAAATGTTAGCAGCGTAGCTGCTGCACAGCGTTAGCCAATTCGAACGTAGTTACATTCACCTCTCTCAAGGTCCCGATATACGGAAATTTTTATTAATAGAGAAAACAATTTAAGAAAAATTATTTTATAGTAATAAATAATAATTTATTTTTCATTACACAGGTGCAATCTGTGAATATTAAAATATTATAGTACATTATGCAACGAGCCTATAATGATAGTAATTAAGAAGCGAGTATGGATGTTTATGAAACGAGCGCAAGCGAGTTTCATAATTTTCATACGAGCTTCTTAATTACCATTATAGGCGAGTTTCATACGACTTTTTATGCTCGACCATATTTCTAACTTGAAATTATTCAGATGTATACATTTTATTTGTATCTGACAAGATCGGAAGTGACCTTGTTCTAGGTCGTGAATTGTGAGATGTGCGCAGACGCGAAAGTATTGATTTTTTCCGAGGAACAATAATGTCATTGACCTTGATGTAATCCCGTTAAACTTGGTATAACCTTGATTATTGAATTCGACATTGAAAAAAGAGATGACAAATTGAATTTATTTGATTATTATTTACAATTAACGCTAATTATTATAGTAACAGAACACAACCTTCTGCGACAGTATTGGATTTCCAGCCTCCGTGACTTTTCGCTAATTTTCTTTCGATTGCATATCCGAGAATAATCGATACTTGCGGTTTTATAACGGTACAAAGCTGACTTGTCATTGGCTGAACACCTGTAAGCTGAGTTGTCATTGGCTGAAAACACCTGTACTTTAATGAGTAGCTGTACTTTAATGACAAGCATTAGAGGACTGCTACCAGGTGTATAATTACTACATTTCGGCATGGTCGAGCATAAATATTTAAATTAAATAATCATTAATAGAATTCATACACTAACAGTGGTTCCACAATAAACATTTACATGAAAGTCCGCCGAGTTAATTCTGTGGTAGCGCGTCTGCCTCCAGAATAGACGACCCGGGTTCGTTCCTCGGCAGGGTCAGAGATTTTCATGTAAAATTTCTACTCTCGGGACTAGGAGAGATGGCAGTGCACAACTTCTAATCACTAAATTGTACACCAATATAATTGCGTTAAATCCCAAGTCTCTCCGCAGTGCGTATCAAGAGAAGGCATACCTATATCACTGTTGATAGTTATTCGTCCGTCGGATAGGGACGTTAAGACTGGCGGCCCCCTTGATGCTATTGGATAGGAGTAGGCTATGTGCCGGCACCAGGTTTTCCCTTCTCCCTTCTTCATCACCCAAGGCCACCGGCGTAGCTCATTAGGCTAAGGCACTTGCCTGCAGATCCGGAGTTGCTCTCAGGCGCGGGTTCGATTCCCGCTTGGGCTGATTACGTGGTTGTGGTTTTTCGAGGTTTTTCCCAACCGTAAGGCGAATGTAATCTATGGCGAATCCTCGGCCTCATCTCGCCAAATACCATCTCGCTATCCTCAATATCACCGACGCTAAATAACCTCGTAGTTGATACAGCGTCGTTAAATAACCAACTTAAAAAAAACAACCCATTTCCTACACGAACACATACACTCACCCTAGTACACAACAGAACTCTTCACAGATACACATCATGTACAGTGTGACCCGTCGAATGATGTACAAATTGAAAATGGGTCACAGTGCTACCATCTATCAGCAAAATGCGGAACGCGAATGATGCAAGTGAAGTTGGTAGGCATTAGGTACATACATAGACCTATACACATTTGCATGAAATCATAAAATCTATAATGAAGAAACACAGACTCAAAACACATGTATTTTATGACATGTTAGACGTGATCTTTCAGCAACGAAATTATGATGTATCGCATTGAACACCTGTGGGATAGGATCAATGATATCAGGGGGTAAGTATTTTATCCCGAAAATACTAGAATAGATGGACTGAGATAGATACTTAGGATACCAGAGAAGCATATCAAAATATTTGCAAATTACAATTCATAACATAGGCCTGCAAAATTAAGTCATAAAACCTTTTCTAAAAATCTATGCCACATTTATAGTTTCTGTGGGTACTCATTCCGAAACTCAGTTCAGATTTTCTCTGTCACGTACTATTTTTTCGCAACATGCATTGGCACATTTTGCAAAGCGAATGTAGTGTTTTTGAATGTAATATGGAAAGTGATGAAGGGAAACATGTTGTGTAGCAATTAATTATGGTATATTTTACAAAATAACTCTATTGTCATAATAACAACCCACATTTAGTCAAATTCTTTATACCACCTTTTTATCTTCATGGTGAATTTGCGTTTGCAGCATTTGTGTGGAGATGTTCTTTATGACCAGTGTTTTTGTTCCCAATGACTAGTTCTTGCTCTTCTATTCAATTTCGTTATTTGTTTGATGATTGGGAGCCGTGGCACCATTCCAAGACAGTTATTAAATTTTAGAGGCCTAATAATTTCGCCATTCCAAAATAAATTTGTTTAAATGTAGTCCTTCTCGCTTTGGGAGGTTCTGTTGAAATATTAAACAAACTGAAGACAAAATTGTATGGTCCTATTATACATAAATTTTCTCGTACTATCACTTTCAGTGCTACTAGACCATATATTTAAAAAAGTATATGTTTATATAACACTAATAAAATAGTGTAACGATAATATTGTAGCAATATTAGTTTCCTTTCATTGTAAGAGAAAACTGTACAATTGTAAGACTTGTTATTAATAGTTATGTGGAACAGAAGAGTGGTCATTTCAATTGTAATTTGTAAGTATGGAGTAATAAAATACAATACAATTTTACACCATAATTGAGGAGTTCTATGTAATACGGGCCCATACCGTCATGGGCCCAGTTTAGGGAGATTGCATTTTCTCTCTGTTTATACTAGTTACATTGTTATGCCTGGATAGTTTCATTGCGATATCTCGATTTATGTACGTGTGACAGCCATTTTGAAATCAGTTTTTGTAGGAGAGACAAGCCATTACGAGTATGAACTGCAGTTGTGTTATTGATTATGTCCTTTGAAGATGTCTGAGATAACTGTTAATGATGAAACTAAGAAACGCAAGAGACAGTCAAGAAGAGATCGTGATGCGAAGAAGATTAAAAGGAATTTCGGCGAAAGCTATACATCTGTTAGTGGTGAAGCTATTTCTAGCGAACAGTTTCTTCTAGTTACACAATTTTGTAAAAATAAATGTTTTGAAAATGTAGGCCTGCAGTAACAAAGAAAGAAGATTTGAACAAGAAATACTTAAAAAAAAAAATGACTGACATGAAACTGATACTAGGTTATTGGGAAGTCAGCCTGTGCAACTGAACTCAGCCAGCAAAAGAAAAAGATGTGCGCAGTTTATTTAAATTCCTGGACCAAATGATGTTACTTGGTGCGAAGATGTTTTCCTCCAATCCAGAAGTGAAAATTCACAAGGCGCTAGTGATGATGAACTAAATCTGAATGATTAACTTCACACAGTGTTAAGAAAGAATCATGTTTCAAATTTCATACAAAGTGATTTATGTTTACATTTTGTTAAAATTTAAGATAATTTTTCTGTCCTGTTTATTACTAAGTTGTATTTTTGTATTACAACACTGTGTAACATAACAATGTAACACTTCTATGTAAAAAAGGATCATGAACAGCTGTTCACCTTAAAATGGACACATATAAGCATCACTTCGAACATTATTATATATATGAAAACTGAAGAAGAACTTAGTTTCTACTTAGCATTTGATAGAATAAACATGAAAGATTAATCTTTGTATAAAGTTGGACGAGTAAAAAAAAAAAACAATAAATAAAGTGTTATACATAGTTGAATTCTTTATTCCTATTTTTCTCAAAATATGGTTTCCTGTCATACACCCCTATTACATAACTCCTCAATTATATCGAACATAAACCTCATAATTTATACAAATTATAAGTGAATTTACTTGTAATATATTGTACCCATACTTTTGTGTAGTAGGACCCAGTTTAGACCTAATATTGGATTTACAATATTCTACTACATATTGAGCTCATACTTGTGTTGACGTCTTTGTAATTGATGTTGATATTAGCTATGTCAACCGTTACCTCGACTCTCATTTCGATTGAACTTTAGCCGACTTCAAAAACCGTGTGCTCTACACATATTAATGAAGAATTTGTGCTAACATAGCCTGTTACACAGCACTATTCACAACAATCTAGGCAACGCTTTTAGACTTCTACTACGTCAACAACCTCTTTCCTCTTAGCGTGCGTGTTTAGTAGTGTAGATCTGAACTCTCGCAAGGGAGGAAAACGAATCGGCTGTGAACGATGGTGATTTATAGAACTAGAAGATGTATAATAATAATAATAATAATAATAATAATAATAATAATAATAATATATTTATTTATTTGCACTGGCAGAGTTAAGGCCATAGAGTCTCCTCTTACATTCTACCAGGTCACAAAGTATACAAGCTGTGAAAATTTAACAAAAAATTTAAAGAACAGAATAGTAACATATTACAATAATAATAATATAATAATAATAATAATAATAATAATATATTTATTTATTTGCACTGGCAGAGTTAAGGCCATAGAGTCTTCTCTTACACTCTACCAGGTCACAAAGTATACAAGCTGTGAAAATTTAACAAAAAAGTTAAAGAACAGAATAGTAACATATTACAATAATAATAATAATAATAATAATAATAATAATAATAATAATAATAATAGTATAAGAAAATCGACACCAAACTAATGAAAATAGTACCATAATAGAAAAAAGAAAGTGAAATACAGCTCTAAAGATTGGAATATAATAAAAGCAACTCAGTTAGTACAAATAGTTAATAGGGAAAACGTAAGGAAGAAAGTAAAAAATGGAGGAGAAAATAATCAAGTTACCTACGAAACATCACTTGCTGCCACATTAAATACGGTATTGGAGAAATTAATGTAATGGACAAAATTTCATTGTAAATTGGAAATTGTAATCGTTAATGTAACACTGTAATATTGAAGATAGATCTGCTATGAGAAATGCACAATCAAATTTTGTTTCAAAAAATTATTTTAAAATGTGTTATTAATTAAAAATAAATTTTCAGAAATGTCAAAAATCATTAAGAGTTTAGAAACAACAAAAATTTTCAAATGCCTGATCCTTTGCGACTTGTAGGAGAACTTTATCAGAAAAGTGATAGAGCAACTCCCGGGCCTATCATAGAATAACTGTTCTTGGGACAAATCCTGATTATGCTACAATGGTTATCAGAAATTGTTTACTGTAGTCTCACAAAGCACCATCCACTTTTGAACATGTTCTACAATATTTTATGTTCGTTCCATGACATCATGTGGTGTAGAGCGATTTTTTTCGAGTTATGAACATTGTTCACAAAACAGGAGGAGACGCTTCCTTTGTAAATGTTAAAAAAATCTATATACACAAAAATAATATGTATTTAGCCTACATATATAATGTAATGTACATATATACATTGTTATTCATTGCAGTGTGTTTGGCGAACAAAGATGTTAATACAAATTAATTCCCAGTATATTTTGCATTGTACAAAGTATTTTTGTTTATTAGGTATATTCATATGTTGTAGTTTGTTATGTTTTCAGACACAGAACTACTGATTATTACAATGAAAACTACATTTTATTCACTGTAGTCTAAATTATAAATTTGTTTCACATCACTAGTTAATACTTGTACTCTATATTTACCCTGTATTTAGCTACTTACACACCCCTGACCCTATTGTCTACAGTTAAGTTTACCTGGATTGCATTCTCCACCACTCCTCCCAAACAAGCTATACTCGCAACGCGTATCACATTTTAAGCAATGGGATAGTTGTCCGGGCTGTAGTGATTTAGGCCTTACAAATAATGTCTATTATCGAAGCATACTATTTGTTGAAAATGATGTCCACCTTTCCAAAATATGCGTTGATAATAGTAAGACAACGTAACGTTTTCTTATTACCCCTTACTGGTCTATATTTCTATGGGACTGTAGGCATAAATCACTGTCATTTACCGCGGATTCATATTCTTTCCGTGCCGGAGTGCGGCCTGATCTCCCCATTAAACACGCGTGTTACGGCCGGTTATAATGCCAGTAAGTTCTCTATGCCGCGCACTGTAGGCCTTCTTTTACAAAAGCACTGCAAAACGATCTCTCAGAACTTTCATACGTGCCCCTACGGAGAATTTTACTCACGTCTTCCGTAACAAAGCTGTGAGCAAACTTTAATCCCGCGCTACTGTGCGAGAACAAATCCCTGACTGACAAGTACAACATACCTATCAGGTTTAATCTCTCCTAAGACTGAAAACAAGCATATATAGTGAAGATATTTCCTCTATTAAAGCAGCACACCGCAAATTATAGCCATCTCTACGTTTACAACGGTATCTTATTCTAATCTTGAAATGTGAGCGTTTCAAGAGACTGAAAGTATAAATACAGTAGTTTCTAATGGCATTCGCCGCTTGCATCAAGAACTGGGACTTAAAGGGGCTCTTTAACGACGAACCCCAGTGATAACGAAAGGCGAAGTTTTAATACGCGTTTTTTTTAATTGCTTATGTCAGTGAAACTGAACTAATTTGATTCGTGGAAATCATCAGCACTCCGCACATTTATTTATTTATTTATTTATTTATTTATTTATTTATTTATTTATTTATTTATTTATTTATTTATTTATTTATTTATTTATTTCATCACTACTACAGTACATGTGTTTCAATTACAGTAGGATATATGATTATAACTATAACTAACATGCAACTAGAGGTTAACATATTATCATGAAACTATTGCTATATAATGAAGTACGAATCAGCTCTAATAATTTTTAACCGTGCTTAAATAATTGACATCGAGTAATGCTTTACATAACTTTTTCTTGTACATATTATATGATGACGAAAAATCTAAATCCTGTTTATTTGATATAAATAAATAATAAAAGTGGAGACATTTTATGAGATTGTGTTTTTGATGTTTGTAAATAAAAGAGAGATCGCTTTCTCAAATTATATTTATAGTTTCCTAATTTGTACTTACGAATTTTACTAGTATCCTTCAATATTTAATCTTGCCTATTATCTACTATCGGTTGCTGCGTCTGTGGCTGGCGCCACTTCTCTTTCACTCACAGTTTCTCCCCTATCATGCGCATGATGGAATGATCTTTCTACGCCAGCCATAGAACCGAGCAACTGACTATACTTTCTCATTCTTTCCCTCTTTTGTCGTTCTTTTAAATTTCTCTACCTGTGCTTTTGTTTTGAGATCCTCTTTCTTCTTTTTTTGAGATTCTCTTTTCTCCTTTTATTTCGATATTCTCTTTTCTTCTTTATTTCGAGATGCTTTTCTTTTCTTTTTTTCAAGATCCTCCTCTCTCCTTTTGTTTCGAGATCCTCTTCTCTTCTTTTGTTTCGAGATCCTCTCCTCTTCTTTTGCTTCGACATCCTCTTCTCTTCTTTTGTTTTGATATTCTCTTCCCTTCTTTTGCTTCGAGATCCTCTTCTTTTGTTTCCAGATTCTCTTCTCTTTTGTTTCGAGATCCTCTTCTCTTCTTTTCTTTTGTTTCGAGACCCTCTTCTCTTCTTTTGTTTCGAGATTCTCTTCTTTTCTTTCGTTTCGAGATCCTTTTCCCTTTTTCGAGATATTCTTTTCTTATCTAGAGATTCTCCTTTTATATCTCTAGATCAGACGTCTCCAAAAGCGTACTCGCGTGTAAGCCCCTGAACGGAACCGAAGTCAGTATGTAGTGAGCCCGCTCCGCCTCACCCATCCCCACTTGTACTGTACTCAATGTTTATGCGCAAACGAAGAGCAGTGGCGGACTGCCATTATCAATGTGTTGGTCGGAGTGTTCGACTGTTTCACAATGTCTTCTAATCATGACCGTAGTACATTCATGGACGAAAGGGAAGAGAAAAAAAAAATATATATATATATATATATATATATATATATATGTGTGTGTGGGGAGAATACGAAATGTTTAATTTGTTCGAAAATTCTTAAGGGCGTGTTAAAATTGAACATGCGACGACACTACTCGACTCTTCACAAAGAATATCATACAATAAAATAACAGGTATGCTGGACTGTAAAAATAATTTATTTTGGGACGTCTGTATAACTGTTGGTTATACATAATAATCAGTATATTACAATACGTTTACACTCAGTTTCGCATGATATACTTACAGTTTCTCGTTTTATTTTAGGTAAAATACAAATATTTTGACAAATTTGAAACAAGAAAATACAAACACAAATCACACACGTATCCTCAGCCTTAAACAAAAAACTTCTTGCTAGCTATGTTCTAACTTGGAATATTGAAAAATCAATGAAGCCCTTTACAGAATGAGCATTTGTAAAATCGTGCATACAGGACGTTATTAAAATACTGTGTCCAGAAAAAACTCACAAGTTTAAGAAAATTAAATTGTCTCCAAACACAGTTCAGAGAAGGATTTGCAAGATTGCAAATGTAATTGAATCTGAAGTCGAAACAGCAATTAACTAGTTTGTAGCTTACTCACTTGCATTGGACCAAAGCACATATAGAAATGACAAAGCTCACCTAGCGAATTTCATCCGAGGAATTAATGAACATTTTACTTTGTCTGAATATCTTTTAGATGTAATTACTCTGGAGAAAATACAATTGGAGAAGATCCTTTTCAGGTACTGAAAGACGCCATAGAACACAAAGGTTGAATTTGCAATGGCTTGTGTCAATAGCAACAGATGGGGCTCCAGCTATGACTGGTAAACGAACAGGATTGGTGGGCAGGCTAAACAAATGTTGAATGATAAGGGAGTGCCTGTAAATGTAACATATTTGCATTGTTTAATTCACCAGGAAGCACTGTGGCTTAAAGTTGTAAATATGAAACAGATTATGGATGTCGTCGTACGATCGGTCAACACAATTAATGGTTCCTTCCTAAAATATCGCAAATTTCGTAAGCTGTCAGAGCAATTAGGCCTAAGAGAGGAATATTAAGATTAGGTAAGATTTTTATGCATATGCTTTATTGTATATATTGTTTCAATATATCTACATTGTTCATTGAAACTAATTGTTCCCTTTAATTTACAAGGGAAGAACATTCAGGAGCTGGAAGATGAACTGTTTGTTACTGATTTAACATTCCTTGTTGGTATTTCGGAAAATTTCAACAATTTGAATTGTCATCTGCAAGGACACAATCAGAATATAATCGACATGTACCCACAATCGTGTTACATGGTTTGTGGCAATGCTAGATGTTTGGAAAGTGCAGCTTATGCGAAATGAATTATTCTATTTTCCATGTTTGCATTCGCTCACGAATATTTCCCAATCAAAAGTGTAAGCTTCATAATATGTCAAAATAATATACAAACGTATGATATTTCTTATACTTTTGATGTTATTATTTGTAAACATAAGCAGATCGTTGCCGCAATCCCCCACTGACCGCTCTCATCTGTTGAGGTACGAGTCTCTCCCCCTCCTCTAGCCTTACAGCACACTGTGTTCGGCGGGCAGCATCGAGAGCACGAATGACTATATGCTTTTTGGAGACCTCTGCTCTAGATGTTCTCATTTCTCTTTTCCTTCGGATATTCTCCTTTCCTCTTTTCTTTTATATTCCCTTTTCTTCTTTTTTCTCTATATTCTAATTTCTTCTTTTCTCTCGAGATTTTATTTTATCTTCTCCCGGGATTAATCTTCTTTCTCTTCTCTGAAAATTCTTTATTTCCTTTCCTCTCGAGATTATTTATTCTTCTTTACTCTCAAGATTCTTTCTTTTTTTCTTTCAGTTTTTTTTTTCTCGAGTTTCATTTTAACTGTTCAAGAATTAATTTCATATATTACGTATAAAAGTCGTCATGTAAAAGTCTTTATATTTTAAGACCTTTATACAGAGTCAAAAAAAGTACTCCAAATCTTGGGAGGAGGTAGCATGCACCAAAACAAGAGAGAAAGTGTAACAAACATGTGTCCTAAAATTTGAACCTTAAGAGCTATGAGCACTTGTTCGCCATAGCTACAGGAGGTGCTCAATGTGATGTCCATTCATAGTAATGCATCCTTCTGCCCTACACTCCTGGTAGGTCTCAAATGTGCTGACAGATATTGATGATGCGCTCCTGTAGTGCTTGTACATCATGCACCAAATTGCTCTTATTCACGACGAACTGGATGAAATAGGTGCCTGCTTAGAAGTCACAAATTCGTATAATATAAGTTATTTATTTCTAAAGAAATTACTAACATCAGAATGCGAACTTCGCCTTGTTACAACCAATATTTTAACGATGTGATACATGTAACTTACCAGAGGGAGAGCATATTTCGAGACTCTACTTTAAATTAAGTTCAGTTATTGCAGATTTTGTGTCAAAAACATGGTAATAATTGCTTAACCGAGGAACGATTTTACCTTGAATAGCCATTTGGATAAAATGGGATTGGTCATCGCTTAGAAAGCAAGAAATCATGACACCCATCCAATTTTCTTTGGCAGGGTACAAAATATCCATTTTCCTTGAAGAACTCGAACAAATGGGCTTCTGCGATACTGGATAGAAATCCTATTGTTGAAAAGCGAAAGGATACGAACACGTCTCCTGTAATTGTGATTGCCGATCGGAGCAATCACTTAGAAATACGGCGTCACATGTGCAATTTTGATTTCAGCCTCGCTCGGCGTATTGTGTAGGTGGAAGTAGCAGTAGGTGTTTCCACAAAATGAATGTTTGCCTTGTCTACGTGCTCCTCACGGGGAAATAGAATCGATTGTAATTGAAAGCATTGCAGGTCTAACAGTGATGAGAGGTAAGTAATCCCTCGGGCTCATTTCTTGTTCAGAAATCTAATGAATCCAGAGTTCCTATGCACATGTTTACATTGCAAAATCCAGAACCTAAATGAATCTTTCGAAGGAAGCGTATCACCATGAACAATGTATTCCTGTTCCAGTAGTTGAGGCTATGAAACCAGTGGTCAGAAATCTAGTCAATCCAGAGTTCCTATGTAAATGTTTACATGGAAAAATCCAGAACCTAAATGAATCTTTCAAAGGAAACTTATCATCATAAATATTGTCTTCCTGTTGCAGTAATTGAGGCTATGAAACCAGTGTTAAGAAATCTAGTCAATCCAGAGTTCCTACGTCAATGTTTACATGGCAAAATCCATAATCTAAATTAATCTTTCACTTCTGTAACGTGAAACAGTGTACCCAAATTAGTGTTTGTAACTTATGATACATTGTGCATGGGATGATGTCTTGACTTATAATGAGGTCTGCATTGGTCGATTAACGGTGCTGGGAAAGTTAGTTATCGATCCTCGCAAAACATGCAGAAAATCTGCAGTGAAATTTATGAAAAGAGACTGAAAAAATCAGATTATCAAGCTAAGATGTCCATTGAAAATTTCAGTATTTTAAACAGGAACAAGAAGAGAGTACGGGAAGATGAAGTTGATGATCAGGTGATCTTGAATATGGACCAGGAATACACTAGAGTATTATTTATCTTAGATTCAATAATTCCAAAGTTTATTTTTTTAAATATTCCTGGTCCTCTGATTGAGATTCTGGCTGATATGTATATCTATTATCATGCAGTACATCTCACTTGACGATATGTGTTACAGGAAGAACAATTGTTTGTATGCATCTGAAGTCTGAACAGTGTAATATGTAGCTAGTTGGTGATGTATGCAATGGGGGGGGAGGAACTGGTCACCCTACCCCATTATCTCTTAACCTAGTTGCCTCAAAAGTGGTGCCTTCTTGGTATCATTTAAGGTTCAGATTTGTCTTCGGACAGTTGACTAAACAACAACAACAACAAACAAAATATATTCATTATCCTTTTTCACATATTTATGTCAGGAAAGCAAAATTTTTACCAGTTGTTATATGGTATTTGTGTAATATAATGACATTTTGTATACTCTGTTACTCAAATACTCGTACTTCCAAAGCAATAAAATGCAGCACTTTGAAATATGTTGAATTTTTTAAATTAATATTTTTCTTTCTTTATAATACGAGTACTGCCCGTGCCTCACTTCCTGAGCTGTTTTTTGCGGGGCGAGATGCAGAGGGGGAGAGTAGGAGGTGCTGGGTACCGCATGTGCCTACTACCCTACGTTCAACACATCGGCCTTTTCAGGATTCCTTTCGTCAGCTATGGAGCAAGATCAGCCATGGACAAGCGGATGTACAGGCTAGCCCCTCACAAAACAAATTATGTCCTCATCAATTCTTTAACTAAACACTAATACCAGTGGTAGACTACAATCTCTACTCGAGATTATCTACCTAATCGCGATCACGGTTGTCATGTGTACACATCCGTAAACTCTTTCCTCTATGGCAGTGATTCTCAAACTTTTTCCATCGCGAAACCCCTTCTAATCTAAAGTGTAACTCCGGAATCGTTGTAATATTTTATTAGTGTTTAATAATTAACAGACAAGTGAAAGCTAGTATCTCAATAATTCTGTTCAGTGGGACGAATGTATTTGCTTTTTAAGCCTGCAATCTGGTTTTATGGCGGAAAGTTGTAGTCTCATTTCTACTGTATTTCTGCATTTTGTCTTTTCGATAGTTTGTTTTAGTGAACACATACGCAGAGAATCCAGTGATGAAAGTGATAAGTATTATGGGTATTTTCAGTTTTAGATGTTCATTAAACATATTATTATTACGCATATTATTAGAATATTACTATTAAGCATATTCTTGGGTTATTATTATTATTATTATTATTATTATTATTATTATTATTATTATCGGTGGTTTCATGTTATTATTGATTCATATTTTCGTAACTTTTCTATGTATTTTTATAGTAGGCCTATCCACTAAGTATAAAATAGCCACCGGAGCAGCCCAGTTGGCTAAGGCGCTCGAGCGCGGGTTCGATTCCCGCTTGGGCTGATTACCTGGTTGGATTTTTTCCCCGAGGTTTTCCCCAACCGTAAGGCGAATGTCAGGTAATCTTGGGCGAATTCCCGACTTCATCTCGCCAAATACCATTTCGCTATCATCAATCCCATCGATGCAAAATAACCTAGTAGTTGATACAATGTCGTTAAATAGCCGAGTAAAAAAAGTACAAAATAACATTTAAAATCATATAAGGCTCACGGAACCCCAGAACTTACTTTGAGAAAGGATGCTCTTTGGTAATTTAGCAGTTGTCCAGACTGAACGAAGAGTGGCCTAGAGTGTACATTCATTTTAGGAAATCGCCATCAGAGATAATACCGATAGTGATAACCACGATTAGAGCATCCAGTATTATAACCAGTAAAGATCCCTGCGATGGCATAGGATAATGTTTTCAGAACATGTAATATGCTGCCGTGCCTCCACGCTGCAGCTCCCGTGCCGGTCCGAGCAGACCTAAGAGGCGTGGCTATAAGCACTAGGGAACTCTCGGTTCAGGACGTGAGACACGGGCAGTATGTTTTCGGTTAGATCCTCTTAAAAACGGATAATATACAGAAACCATCAAATTAAAACTGTGCTAAATTTAATCAAATATTGGATAGGAATTTTTACAGAAAAATGAGAATAAACTAAGGATATTTACCATTGCGGAGATAGAGTGTACCACCTCTCCTTATAAAATGTAATCATTCTATCTTTTTTTTTACTTTCAGTTTATTTATAATCGCTCTAATACGTAAGGTAGATGCCATCCTCGACGCTAGGCCGGAATGGTGGTTTGGTTGCATATCTTTACCTCATAGGAAATAGAGTATACTAATAAAAGATTGGATTGTTTCTCATCGAGGCGAAACAGATTAGAACATAAGTCGTTGATGTTTACGATACGAATTTACTAAAGTATCTCACGAATAATACACTTTTATGTCTGGCCGGTTTTTAGAAATTTGGATAACTTTTTATCATCTTGATAAGCACGGAAATTACTGTAACAATGTTTCTAAAAACTCAAGATAACTTTATCCTATGGTAAATCTTTGGCTAAATTATCCAGTCATAGATGGTTGGATATCTGTTTATTAAGATCAAATGTCCAATATGGCGGACGTAAAATAACTGTTAGGAAACGTGGATTTTTTTTCGTGTATTTTCTTGGATCTTCTGGTTTTTTATTGAATAAAATGAAAAAAATATATGGATGTAATAAGTGTTTCTAGTTTTTCTTCTTCTTCTACTTGTAAGAAATTGGAAGAATATTTCGAAGAAGACAAGAAATATAATAGAATTATTTCATCTTACAAATTCGCCATAAGTTTCTGGTTAGTTAAAAAGTTCTAACATACTTTTCATATACTTTTTTGAACGTAACTCTTTCAAATCATATTCAGAAGAGGATTTTTCTAAGAGACTGTCTAAAGCCGCAGTCCTCAACAATTTTAGGAGAAATCGAACCTAATATTGCTCCAAACTACGTAAGGTAGATTCCAAATTCTTCCATGAATCAATTACTGACAACTTTAAAAGTTTATGTTACAGGAATCTTTCAAATATTAATTTGAGATGATTTACAAATTCACAGAATGCAGAATCATGAAAACTATTTCATATTTAATTGCTGGTATTATTCATGAACACGTTGCAATGCTCACAGGAAATGAAGCAAAGGCACAGTTAATTGATGTCATGACTTCATGACCTTTATGGCTTCGCAAATGTCAGAAGTTGATGTAGTTTATTTACATTAGGATACAGTGAAATTACTCAAAAATATATATACGCCCTAATCAAGTCCAAAAAAACAAGGTACTACTGTATTGAATTTTATAAAATTTTTATAAGTCATTTGTAATTTGAATACTAACTCATCAGTAAATTGTAATTACTCATTAACCAGAATAAATGTAAACAGTAAGATTCACGCTAAACACAGCCTTTTCAATTCAATAAACTGTTCAGCTTCAAGAACGCCTTCCTGTTTATACAATTACTGCTCTATTGACTGATGTTGGAATTAACTTATCCAGGGATAACGTACACAAAGACAAATTTAGCTTTTTCGTTTGTATAAATAAAAAGTTATCATCCACTTCAAGATTTAGGCCTGTTGGCCTGTTGCGTCTTTAAGACAATAAAGTTGGTCTTTCCATCTCATTAAAGGTCTGCCTCTGCTTCGAAATCCGGTTCGATTGTATGAGTATTATTACTTTTGGCATCCGTTCTTCTGGCATTCTCACCAAGTGTTCTTACCAGTTTGTCCTCATTTCATTATATTATTTCTGTTACATTAATTATTTGCAAGCCACCGGCGTGACTCAGTCGGTTAAGGCGCTTGCCTTCCGGTCTGAAGTTGCGCTCGGGCGCGGGTTCGATCCTCGCTTGGGCTGATTACCTGGTTGGGTTTTTTCCGTGGCTTTCCCCAACCGTAAGGTGAATGCCAGGTAATCTATGGCAAATCTTCGGCCTCATCTCGCCAAATACCATCTCTCTGTCATCAATCTTATCGACTCTAAATCACATAGGCCTAATAGTTGATACAGCGTTTTTCTTCAGTACTCGCGTGGATTACAATAGTAATCCATTGATATTTAATCCTGCATTACGTCACCGCCTGCAGCACTGCGTAGTTGAGCGTCAATGCAATTTCTCGTCACAGTCTAAGTGAGGCATTACTGGTGTTTAGACGTATTTGTCGCTACGCATTGCAAAGTTATACGGAGTTTTATCAAGTGATACACAATTTTTCCGAGTGGATTACCATTGTAATCCACGCGAGTACTGACGTTATCAGATAAGTGAAATTGTTTTTATATGGTTTTGAGGATACAATGCAGTAACTTTATGAAAAAATTGTGTGATATCGTTCCATCCTCTTTGTAGTTGGCTGCAATGGGTACGGAAAATACAAGCAATATTTGCAAGTGACTAGATGAAGATCTGGATGATGGCATTGAAAATGAAAGTGATGATGAAAGCAACAGAGAAGATCTTTTGAATGAAGTTCACGATTCTAATCCAGAACATGACAATGAGGAGGATGATGATTATGGTGATGATGATGATGAAAGACTAATGTCTATAAATGATGGAAACTGCTATACGGGCAGAGACAACACGACAATTTGGCAGAAAGAACCAGTAGCTCAACAAGGGAGAAGAAGAGCACAAAATATAGTGATTTATTTACCGGGCCCTAAAAGAGCTGCAAAAAATGCGCGGACACACACAGATTGTTTTGACTGCTTTCTTTTATTTATTTTATTGGGTTATTTTACGACGCTGTATCAACATCTAGGTTATTTAGCGTCTGAATGAAATGAAGGTGATAATCCCGGTGAAATGAGTCCGGGGTCCAGCACCGAAAGTTACCCAGCATTTGCTAGTTTAACTGCTTTATTGATCAGACAATAATCAATGTAATAGTAAGGTGTACTAATATTTATATTGAAAAAGTGAAGCGTAATTACGGACGTGACAGAGATTGCAAAAATGACAAATGACGTTGAAATTCGAGCACTCTTGGGTGTTTTGTACCTTGCTGGCACTTTGAAATCGGGAAGACTGAACGTAAGAGAACTATGGGATAAAAACGGCACAGGTATAGACTCAATTTACCTGACTATGACCTACAATAGATTCCAATTTTTGTTACGATATCTACGCTCTGATAACATTCATAACAGGCAGGAAAGGAAAGAAATTGATAAACTGGCTGCTGTACGTGAAGTGTTCGAGTCATTTGTTCAGAATTCACAAAGGTGCTACATTCCAAGCGAATATGTATGTAACTATAGACGAGCAGTTGGTTGCATTGAGAGGACGATGTCCCATGAAAGTGTATATACCTACTAAACCAGCAAAATATGGGATCAAAATGTTTGCTATGGTGGATGTGAAAACATATTACACTCATAACTTGGAAATGTATGCTGGTATTCAACCAGATGGTCCATTTCACCAAAGTAACAACGCACATGCAGTGGTGAAGAGGCTGGTTCATCCCATCAAAGGAACAGGAAGAAATGTGACCACCGATAACTGGTTCACTAGCACACCTCTGTGTTTAGATCTTCTACAAAATGACAAAATTACATTTGTAGGAACCTTGAAAAAAAAAAAACAAAAGAGAAATCCCTCCTCATTTCACAACTACTCAAGACAGGCAAGTTAACAGTGCATTGTTTGGATTTAATGAAAGCTGCACAATTATTTCGTATGTACCAAAGAAAAACAAAACAATGTTAGCATTATCAACCATGCATTATGATAAGGCAATGCATGAGGAAACGGGAGGAAGCCAGAAACCTGAAATAATATCATTCTATAATAGAACTAAATGTGCTGTGGATGTCCTGGACCAGTTATGCTCAGCCTATGATGTAAGCAGAAATTCACGCCGCTGGCCTCTATTTTCTTTGACTTACTAAACATAGCAGGTGTCAATGCTCTTGTTGTTTATTTTGCAAAAAAAAAAAAAAAATCTACGGAAAAATTTCTTAAAAACCCTTGCTCAGGACCTAATGAAGCCACTAATTTTCGAGCGTATCACCCAACAGACAATTTCAAGAGAAATAAAGAGAAGAGGAGAGCAACTTTTAGGCATTCCACAAACAAGTCAAGAAGAAGGAACACGGCCAGAAGATATTGGTAGGTGCTACATGTGTGGTTGGAACAAGAAACAAGAGCACAAGACAATCTTGTTTCCAGTGCTTGAAGAGAATTTTTCCTACTCATTCAGATGTAATTTGTTTGAACTGTGTAGAAGAAATGCATAGGTCTACTCTATACTATAGTGCGATAGCCCTAATTGAATCAGATGTAGATTAGACTCACGTGTGTAAAGTGTGAACAGCAAACATAAAAATGAAAGTGCATCAATATCCTTCTAACAATACACAAAAACTTCTGTAAAATATTACAAGTGAAGTGAGAATGATTGTTACATCCCTGAATTTGTTCATTGCTACACCCCTGAGAGAGGTATTTAGTTATCAAATATGACGTAAGAAAGGTCAGCAGTAGTGAACTTGAGTTTCCAGCGGGAGAGATTACATCAAGAGTTCAGGTGACCTTCAAACATCGAGTGAGCAACAATGCTAGATATCCTACATAATTATGATGATCGTGAACTAACTCATAACTATAGTGCAACAATAAATTATGACTCAAAGACACGTCCAGTGTGGAAACATTATGCAAACATGTCACTAGAATGCAATTTGTGTACTATAATATATTTCATTATTATTTATATTTAATACGTTCCGTTATGCGTAACATATCCATTCTCATTACTGTAATAAGTGAAAACAATATATTTCTTAACATTTAAATCTAATTGCAATGTTTAAACCTTGTCTGTAAACAAAAACAAATGTGGATTACCATTGTAATCCAGGTGAGTACTGGTATTACGAAATTTAACGCGAGTAACGAAGGGTTAAATAACCAACTAAAAATATATTTGCAATTCATCCCTTACTTCTATGTTCCTGTGTCTGAGGAATCTCATTTCGGCAGGTTAAATTCTTCTCCGATCTGTCCAGTTCTCAGATCCATACGTTAATAGGGGACTCCCACTACTTTATAAAATTTTAGTTGTCTCTCTTGTCTTGTTTTGTGCCTTTAGTGTTCTTCTTATGGTGCAACATATTTTCTGGAATTTCTGAACTATTATATTAATGTCGTTTTTGGCAGTATGAATCATTAAATCCTAAGCAACTGAAGTTGCTTACTTGATCTACAGTTCTTCCTCTTAATACAATTTTGCACCCGAGATGATTTTTGTCCTGAAATTCTAATACTTTAGTTTTGGAGGTAGAGATGCTCAAATTATTCTTTTCCGATTGTTTCACGTATATTAGCAGCTCTTTGAAGGTTATTTTCTGACGTACTAAAATTGCTTGTTTTCTGTAAATAAGATGATATTGAAGGGGATTCTGTCGATTTTAAAATCTACTGTTAAAATATCCTCCTATTCTTTAATGGATGGACATTATATATTATGTTAAAATGGAAGGAGATAAAAAGTCATCATTAAATAAATTGTATCAGTGGGATAGTTTATCCATGATTTATTTCATGTGTTTGTAGAAACCGGCCATTAATAAGTTAGGTTAGGGTATATGATGTATCTTGTTTTGTATGTAGCAGTTGCATATAAATTATACTTTGTTTGATGGAGAAAGTGGTTGTATATTAATTATAGGATGGAAGTGTAACCTAATAACTAAGATCTGTTTTGCAAAGTACGTACGATCAAAGTACTCTGGATTCAAGGGTAAAATCTATAAGTGTAATACATCTGTGGGTAAAACTTTACTGCTGAATAAATTCACTTCTATTTAATATTAGAAGTCACAAAACGATAAGTATTACGAAATTCACGATAGACATCTTGGAACACTAGTGAAAAAGTAGAATCTTAACATTGAGGACCGTTGTTTTTACTGATGGCACATGCCACTATTTTTTATTTATTTTTTATTTTATACTTGGTTATTTAAGAACGCTGTATCAACTACGAGGTTATTTAGCGTCGATAGGATTAGTGATAGCGAGATGATATTTGACGAAATGAGGCCGAGGATTCTCCATAGATTTACCTTACAGTTGGGAAAACCTCGCAAAAAACTCAACCAGGTAGTCAGCCCAAACGAGAATCGAACCCGCGTCCGAGCGCAACTCCGGATCGGCAGGCAAGCGTCTTTGTAATGTAATGTAATTATATGTATATGTATATGCGTGCATGTATATTTATGTATTTGCAAATATATAAGGTGTAACGAAAAATAAAGTAGAACTTCAGATACAGATTCCTCTAACATGGAAAGAGAAATGATTATATAAAATATGGGTCAGGAAATACTTGGTTTCTGAGTAATGCTTGCAAATATGATCATGCTGTAGTCACAGTGAGTTTATTTGCTGAAATTATAATGAATTCTGTTTACGTTTCCATAGAGAAACTGTTAAAATGTCCATCCCCAACCTGAATAGAGACAGCGGTTCGCCGTGTGATTGAGATCCGAAAATGCTTCCAAATTCCTAGGGTAGTTTTTATTATATGAGAGCTTTTGGAAAATCTACTGAAGGAGAGTTCCTTCCGTATCCAAAGAAGTCAAATACATCAACGACTTTATGTGCACTCACGTGAAAATATTCAATGCCTTGAGATCTGGTCAGAGTGGAGACCAAGCATCTTGGGATATCGAAGAGACGGCGAGCTGCGGCCTGTATTAAGACAGGAGGTCCATTTTAATTTTTTTATTTCATTAGGTTATTTTACGACGCTTTATCAACATCTTAGGTTATTTAGGGTCTGAATGAGATGAAAGTGATAATCCCGGTGAAATGAGTTCAGGGTCCAACAACGAAAGTTACCCAGCATTTGCTCATATTGGGTTGAGGGGAAACCCCCGGAGAAAACCTCAACTAGGTAATTTGTCCCGATCGGGAATCGAACCCGGGCCACCTGGTTTCGTGGCGAGACGCGCTAACCGTTACTTCACAGGTGTGGACTAGGAGGTCGAAATTGTTAACAGTTTATCTAAGGAAATGTAAACGGAATGCATTATAACTATTCCAGGAAACGAACGTACTGGAACGCATTATTAACATACTGCAAGCCCTACTCAGAAACCGAATATTTCCAGACCCATGTTGACATAAACCTAACAATTTTTTCTTTCATGTTTATGCCCACCTGTTTTCTTACATCCTGTATATGTATGTATGTATGTATGTATGTATGTATGTATGTATGTATGTATGTATGTATGTATGTATGTATGTATGTATGTATGTATGTATGTATGTATGTATGTATGTATGTATGTATGTATGTATGTATGTATGTATGTATGCATGCATGCATGTATGTATGTAAGTTTGTATGTATGTATGTATGTGTATGCATGCATGTATGTAAGTTTGTATGTATGTATGCATGCATGTAGGCCTATCTATTTTTGTGCAATTTATGTATATATATATATGTATATGTAACGTACTTATGTGTTAAGTATTCTACTATATTTATTGTATACATGAGTGCACATACGTGTGTCCGCCTGTGTGTAAACGTACTTGCGTAAGTGAATATAATGTGCCTGTATGTATGACTATTTATACAGAGTGATTCAGGACTAGTGACCCGCGCTTTAGAAATTAGTTCTACAGGCCATTTTGAGAGTAAAATATCATATTAACATGGGTGCTATTTATCATTAGTTTGAAAGTTATTCGTAAAAATCTAAACGTCATATTGTGAATCAGGCTTTGGACTTGTTTGCATCGTAATACAAACAATGGAACTTAAACTAAAGGAAGAGTTGCGTTGTGACGTGAAGTACGAGATGAAGGGGAAGATATGTCTGGTGATCATCAGCTGCACTTATCGCGGACGGCTGTGACGAGGTACAGAACACTAAGCGCCATTCACATGTATGCTTATATGCCCGGTTTCTGGTACACCACAGTGAACTGCCAATTACTTAACTGCACTTATAAATTTGACTGCACTGATAACTTGCATGAGTTTCCGAAAAGTTAAATGTAGATTTATCAGATCTTGTAACTAACAGTTGAGGTAACTTTAAGTTCAGTATCTCTTGTTACCCATAGAGGTGTTCACTAGTATTTTGTTAGTGATTTTTTTTTAGTTATTCATAGTTATTTTTATTGCAGAAGTTTTCAGTAGTAATGTGACAGTGAACTCTGTACTAGTAGGAGCAAGGCTTTTTAATTAAGGAACCGTGTGATAAACGATAATGTACACGTACAGTTCCCCTTAAAAAGAATGAGACGACTCTTGGTCGTCGGAAGTTAAGGTTCTACAGCGCGGTTCACTCGATAACGACGTAGCCAGGGAGACATCTGGTAGTGCATGCTTAGGCCTATTTTCATCCTACTCCAAAGTGCACAACAGCGCAAAATGTTATCAATTATCTGTGTATTTCTGGTGTAGGCCTCTTTTTACGTCCTTGATCGTTTACCATTAATGAAATATTGAAATATACCGTGTAACACGAAAGTGATTCGCGAAAGTACAAAAACAATATTAATTTTGAAATGACAAATGTAGACATATGGCAAAGACATCAAGGAACGTTGCAAGGATCACGACAAAGACAACAAGGACCACGACAAGGCAAGGACAAAGATCAGAAGCATGGTTACATAAAAGAAACACGACAAACACCACGACAAGGATTATGCCACGACATAGACCACCATAAGGATTAAAAGGACCAGGACCACGAAAAGGACAATTAGAAAGACAAGAACCGCGGTAAGGACCAAAGTCAGGACCATGATAATATACTACGACAAGAAACAAGACAAACACCACGACAAGGATTACGATAAATACTACGACATGGACCACGATAAGAACTCCGAATTTACCAATATAAGGACTATGACAAATACAACAAATACTTATTAAGGACTATGACAAAAGCAGGAAAGAGGACGATAAGTACTATCACAATGCCGACAATGACCACAATAAAGACAACATAGATCACGATAAAGGACATGTCAAAGACAAGGACCACGACAAAATAATAAGGATCACGATAAGGGCATGACAAGGTAAACAAGAACCAATGTAAGAAACGCGATATGGATAAAGACAAGGGCCACGATAATAACTACTAATTAGACCACGATAAGGACAAGTTCATGATAAGAGTCACGACATGAAGCACGATAAGGACCAATACCATGATAAGAATCATAACAAAGACAATAAATACCGCGATAAGGACCACAACAAAGACAAAGATTACGATAAGAAACATGACAAAGACAACAGTGACCACGATAAGGACCGTGGCAAAAATGACATTGATCATTACAAAATCTACGACAACGATCGCTATAAGGATCATGACATGGACCACGGAATAATCACCATTAGGACTTCATCAAATACAAGGACGATGTTAAACATGACAACAATAAAACAAAGACAAGGACTACAATAAGAATAACGACATGGGTCACGAAAAACACTATGACAAGTATTACAATAAAGATCATGACAAACACTACGATAAGATTCATAAAGACCAAGACAGTGATAAGGATTATGCGAATAAGAATACGGTCCACTATAAGAATCGCGATAAGGATAAGAACGAGGACTATGATAAGGATCACGACATGGTCCACGACACGCACCACAAGGTTCAGGATGATAAGAACAGTAACACGAACCACTTTAAGGACCGCGACACTGACTACGATAAGGATCAAGACAAGGACTACGATAAGGACCAAGACCATGACAAAGATAATGTGTAAGATAAGGGCTATTATAATGAAAACAAAGAACACGACAAAGGCAATAATGGTCACGATAAAAACATGGCAATAAGAATGAGGATCACGATAAGGACTATGTTAGAGGCAACAAGGACCAATGTAAGAAGCGTCACATGGACGAAGACAAGAACCACGATAATAATCGCGACATGGACCACGATAAGAACCATGACAAAAACAGAAAGAAGGATAAGGGCTATTACAATGACAACTAGGACCAAGACAAAGACAACATTGTTCACGATAAGGAAAATATGACAAAGGTAACAATTATCACGGTAAGGACCATACTAGAGACAACTACGACCAATGTAAGGACGTGAAATGGACAAAGACAGAGAGAACTATAAGAATCACATCGACCGCGATAACAACAACCGCCACGATAGAGATCATGACAAAAACAAGATCCAAAAAAAGCCATTACAATGGAAACAAGCACTGTGATAAGGACCCCAACAAACCAGAGAATAACCACAACAGAGACAACAATGACCACAGTAAAGACCATCGCAAAGACATCAAGGACCATTATAAGAACCTCGATAAGGACAAGGACCTCGATAAATATCATGACATGGACCATGACATACACCACGACAATGATCGCAATAAGACACAGTGGCTTGGACAATAATAATGACCACGACAAGTATTATGACAAAGAAACAACGGCCATTATAGGACCACGAAACGGATGAACATAAAGACAAGAATAACAACGACCGCAGTAAGGATCTGGACATGCGTCGCGATACGGATAACAATCAGAACTACTACATGAACACAACAAGGGCCATGATTAGCATTACGACAAGCACCAAAGCCACGATTAGAATCATGACAAAGGCAAAAAGGACCACGATTAGGACTACAACAAAGGCAACAAGATGACAATACGAATTAGGAGAGAAACGACAAGGACTACGATAATGATGACGACATGGACAAAGGAAAGCACCAGGACAAGGATTACAATAACGACTACGATATGGTTCACGACTAGGAATACGAAAGGACCAAAACCACGATAAGTACCATGACAGATACATCAAGAATTGTTATAAGGACCACAACAAGGACAAGGACCAGAAGAAGGATCACGAAGAAGGCAGCCACTTAAGACCACGATTTCACAAAATTGCTCGGATCACAAAATTTCATTGCTTATCTGTACCGAATGCCTGCTGTGGGATCTAAATTCTGGACTGTTGCTAATGTCACATTCTTGTCTCGGTAGCTCATACGAGTACATTAGCGTGTCGGTTCCTGTGTATAACCGAAAACTTAAACATTCAAGATTTTGCAAAAGATACTGCAATTCGTTATTTAACAGATCCATTTAATAATTAGTATTATTATATCTAATTAATCAATAACTGTAACAGTGCTTTTTCATTCAGTCATAAAATGAATAAAATTGAATGCACATTAAATTAAATACTATTGGAAACGCGTAGATAAAATAGTTAAAATAAACTGAAGTGGTGAGAATGAAATAGTCCAATGCCACAATTTTAACAAAAATTGTTTTGTGCGAGTGCATTTCTTACACATATGGGGAAGCTACTAATAAAATATTGTAATAATTACTCAACAAATGGCATAGGCCTAAGAAAAAGTTTGCCTATGTGGCTTAGGAATATATTTTTAATTTCATTATTTTATATGCATTCATTAGATTAACGTTTATAATATTATAATTTGTAATTTTGTATTGTTTGAGATCATTAACACTTAATCTCAGGACTTTGTAAAACTCTATTTCAACGTTATTTAGACAAAAACAATCGTTGCGTGGACTAAGACTCGAACTCGCACTCTTCTACACAACAAGCAGAAGTCTCAGCGTCTGAGCTATTGAAACGACACGAAAGTTTTTCTTTCTGTGTGGAGAGTCAATCTAGTCAAGAAGGTCCAATGTCGATTTAACTACACGATTTATGTACATATTTATCTATTATTTACGTCATATTACCATATTTTGTGCAGTTTTTGAAGTGAATTTCGGAACGATGCTAGTAACAAACCAAATAGCCCAAATTTAAGTAACTCAATATTCGTTATCTTGTGTATCAGCACTCTGGTCTCCGATCATGCGCAGTGTCTTCCATCTGAGACTTAGGAATATTCAATCGTCTCATTCTTTTCTAGGGAAACTGTACATGTACACTTCCATCTCAGTCGTAATATGATTAAAAAGGCAATAATTGATGTTATTTCGCGTGATCATCGAGGGAAATAATACTAGTGGAGAGAGGGCTAGATGTAATTTCTGCTACAAAATTGCAACCGCAATCAGTTTTGGTGGTTATGGCAGCCATATTGATAATGTAAAATATGTTACATTCGTCCATATGAATGCTTTCATGTGTTCAAATGGACTTTTCGGAGACCGAAATGCCATTGGCATTGGTAAAACATCCAAGAATAAAATATTCCTTGGCTGACGACATGAAATCTGAGTTTATGAAAAAGATTAAGCTTAAGATATTCCAAATTCTTTTTAGAAACACACATTATTATCCAAATATGTCATGGAAAGTAGAACATTTACCGTAAGTTACATAAATAAAACGCATTTTTTTAAATTATACCGATAATATAGTAAATTAATTAATTCCAGTTTATATTAGTATTTAATATCAGTTATTATAGATTATGAAACATAATGGAGTAGCGCCGCATGTCGCTATTTGTTCGAATCAGTACTACAGGCTCAGGTACAGTTACCAGTTTAAGCACAGATAAATGTAAAGATGACGATAACTGTTGTTTCGGAAACTGGTTTCAAACATATCAGCGCGTTAAATCTTAGATAGGTCTAACTCTGTATGTACAGGTAACCATCTTTCCAGAAACCGGGCATTAATATACTTAATATAATTATATGTTCAGCTGAAATAAGTACTATAAATCATATGATACTGCTCCTAATTGGTCAGAACATACGAATTTAACTTGATACCTCTGAAGCAGCTGTTAGGCCTATATAATAAGTGGCTTATCTGTGAAAGTTGTTACTGAATGTATCCGCCTTTCGACTCGGATTGATAAGTGTGAAGGAGTACATAGTCATCCCCTTCTAAGAACTGAATACTTATTTTATTACGTAATTTTTTTCTCCTCTCTCTTCTTTTTTTCCGTTCTTATTATCTTAATATATTGTTTAATCATTTATATATGTATGCCATATAGTACGATTCAGCTATTCAACATTTTATGTCTTGTAACCCACATGTATTTTCCTATTAATATATTAACTGTATACTACTCAAGTGAATTAATCGTCGAATTTATCCCGAACAGTTTATGTCTTATAAATTGTGTATATACTGTATACTTCCTTTATGTTATGTAACTGATTTTTATTATGTGTAATTTTCTACTTTATTTTGTAATGTTCTTATATTATGTAACTAATCCTATTTGTAATTTTCTATTATATTTTATGTAATTTCTAAGGTATCTTCTTCTGTGTTGTTTTATAATCTATAAAATAATATTGTATTTCATGTATACTATTGAAACTTGGTTGAGTGGAAGAGAAGGCCTTACGACCTTAACTTTACCAGGCAAAATAAAACTGCTGCTGCTGCTGCTGCTGCTGCTGCTATCCTTGAAATTTTTAATGAGGCAGTGTCGTCAGCATGGCACAAGAACACAACTGAACACGATATTTAAAACTCCGCACAAAGGGTTCATCCAGTCTCTGTGAAGGAAACAACTTCGTCCTGTCGGGTATACAACTCGTATCTTCTGGATCTGTGCATACAAACGTTACTGCTTGAATCAGAAAGCCGGAGAAATTGTAATATTTCTCTGTTAGTTGTTAGAAAAGATAGAGTTAGTAGTTGAGATTAATATTACCTTATGACTTTATCATGAAAGAACTCAGCCTTACGAGATTCAAACACAATAATTTCTTTTATTTACATACTAAATTTGAATAAAATTATTGGATTATGTTATGTCTGATTATTTGACTAAGAAAAAACCTCTGTATAATTTCCATAGTTTAGACGTTAATTTTACACAATCCATTGCCCCTTCATCATTTTTCCGCCACTTGCGCCACTCCTCTGCTTGATCATTCTTCTGCACCTTTGCCGCCACTCCTCTGCTTGATTATTCTTCCGCCTCTTTGCCTCCAGTCCAATGTTTGATCACTTTTCCGTCCCTTTTTCGCCACTCCTCTGTTTGATCCCTCTTACGCCGCTCTGCCGCCGTTCCTCTGCTGCCCCATTTTTGCGCTCCTCTTCTCCCTCTCTTTTGCACTTCTCTGCTCCCTCTTTTTTTCGCTACTCTTTTGCCTCTCTTTTACGCTCTTCTGCTGTCTGTATAGCGCTCCTCTTCAGCTTCTCTATTGCGTTTCTCTGCTCTCTCTCTCTTTTGCGCTTTTCTGCTCTGTCTCTCTTTTGCGCTTCTCTGCTGCCTCTTCTGCGCGCCCCTTTTGCCTCTCTTTTGCCCTTCTCTGCTGCCTCTGTTTTGCGCTCTTCCGCCTCTCTTTTGCGCTCCTCTTCTGCCTTTCTTTTGCGCTTCTCTGCTCTCTTTTTTGCGCTTCCCTTCTGCCTCTCTTTTGCGTTTCCCTGCTAACTCTCTTTTGCGCTCTTCTGCTGCCTCTCCCTATCACTCCTCTGCTTCCTCTTTTTTGCGCTCTTCTGCTGCCTCTCCCTAGCATTCATCTGGTGCCTCTGTTTTGCGGTCTTCTTCTGCCTCTCCCTAGCACTCCTCTGCTGCCTCTCTTTTGCGATCTTCTGTTGCCTCTTTCTAGCGCTTCTCTGGTGCCTCTCTTTTGTGCTTTTCTGCTGCCCCTCTCTCTAGCGCACCTTTACTGCATCTCTCTTGCTCTCTCTCTCTCTAACACTCCTCTGCCGCCTCTCCCTTCGACGAAATAATTCACCTGCATATTGATCAGGATTTTAGTGTGTATTATTCAAAGACTCACTCGAATTCCATTATAAATTAGTACAAGTAATCTAAAGAAGATACACTAGATAGGATATGTGCTATAGTAATAAATAGTTCAGCTTCTATTTATCTAACCCTGCAGTTAACTTACATATCGAGATGTGTTGTTCTGTTACTATATTGACAATCCTTCCACGCATCTGTTCTCAGCAATAGACCTATCCACAAAGTAGTCGATTTTATTGTCAATGTTGCTTGAAACAACGAATTAATAAACGATTTTTTGAAGTATCATACATCTAGAAGCGTACAAAAGCCAAAGACTGACGTATATTTAAATTATTCTTTTATCTTTTCAATTTTTAACTTGTTTTTTATTTATATATTAAACAATGGACAGTGTTAATAATCGGGAGCGTACAAAAACCAACAAATACGTTTAAATCTAAATTCTCTCTTTATCTCTGATGATTGTTTACTTTCGCCTTGATTAAAAGTAGTACCATTATGGGACATAGAAAAATTAATGGCGCTTTCAGCATTGTTCGGTGGTGAGTCAAGATCGTGAATCTATATCATCAGGATAATAATCCTGATGATGATTGTTAGTGTTATTATCATTATTATTGTTATTATGTTATTGTATCTGTATCTGTGTAATGGAAATTAAACTACTACTACCACCACTACTACTACTACTACTACTACCACTACCACTACCACTACCACTACCACTACCACTACCACTACCACTACCACTACCACTACTAATCGATAAATGATGGAATTCCCAATGGGAAAATCCGTGTAAGACGAATAACTTTCCCCGACAATATTTCTGTCCATGAAAAATCTGCATTTGAATTTATCTTGGCTTGAAAACAGTTATTCCGAAGTAGAAAATCTGCGCTTAGCTATTTCCGACTCCTAAGAATTTTTTAAGCACTACAAAATCTTTTTTATTGTCCCCGATGTTTGTATTTCTTCCTTATCCTATGTTATAGAGAACTCCTTTATACATACCGACATTTATACGCATAAAAGTTATACATAGATAACACTGCAAGATCCTCTGCCCTCTTTAACTGTTCAAATATTCTTGGTGTTCTTTTCGTTAACGCACACTCAATTATGTGTCTGCACCACGTATAAACTGAGCGACTCTCGCCAGATTTTCTAGTTGCTTAACCCTTTCCGTTCGAAGAATCCATTTGGAATCACTAATATTTCTGTAATCTCTGACTCCATAGGGATCCTCAGAAGTAGTTTCGTTCTTTTACTGATAGAGTGCAGCACCCACTAGTTCCTTGACCAGCTGTTACTAGGCCTAAGTCAAAATGACAAGTTATGAAAAAAGTGACAAAGCTGATAAAACAAATTTGACGCTACCATTGCCTGCACATATTTTTTAAACGCATCTAGGCTAAGTGAAAACCTAGAACAGTCTGTTAAATTAACTTACATTGGTATATACGGCTTGAAAAGGAAAATTAAAACGTGAATAAAAGAAGTTAAAACCTTAAAAATTGACTTGGCACATGACGTATCCATCTCTTCAATTGTTCGTTCCTCTGCACTTGCTAATACAGGTCAAGTAAAAATATCTAAGACATTTCCTACTCAATATAATACACAATTGAACATTATTTAGAGTTTAGAATCCAATGGCGAAGGTACTAGGATCAATTGAGGCAATGTCTGCCCAAAACATCCTCACGGTTGTAAACACTGCAATACATTTCTCAGCCGTAATTCGTGTGATTGAGAAAATCAGCTGGTTGTACTGAATTTTTCGCTAAACAACAGCTAGATGGCAGCACATGTCGAAGAACAGATTATTTCGGGCAGGTTGATAAGGATCTACGGGCGAGAAAAATTTTCGCTTTCCTCTTGAACAGTCGTGGCTTTACAGGAGGGATTGCAGTGAAAGGAAAGTAACATGATGCTCTACGATGGCAAAAGGAATTTGTAACAATACCTTCCACGTCATCAGGAGGCATGTCTCATGACTAACCACCACGACCTACGATGATTAGTTGGATTTTCTCGCGATTTAAGTCAGTGTCGCGAATTTAGCGTTGGTGGATCTAACTAACTACTTCTAAGAATTTTTCAGCGATATAATTAATGAAACTTTTCTAAATGTAATTTAGGGACTTCTTAATGTGTCTTGGTGACAGGAATTCAATTTTCTCCATTCATAGCATAGTACAGTATTGTATTATGTTCTACCTACTCCCACTCTTTAAATATTAGTTTCGTCACTGACAGACAGAACAGCAAAATAATAATTATTTTTCGTTACTTTTTACTCGATAATAAATGTTAACGTTTAAGATATATGAAATTTTCTACTCAAACAAATACACAATTGAACATTATGTTAATGTTGACAAAGTGTGTAAGGAAGGAGAACAGTAAAATCTTGGTTACTTTCCATCAAAAATCGTATTCTCTTCTCCTTTTTTTTTGTTTTGTGAGGAAATGAATCAGCAATCTCTTATTTATATTTCGACCAAATTAGAGTGATCATTAGTGCTCGAAAGCATGGCAGATGATACAGTCCTAATACTTGAATGGATGCACCGTCGAATCTGAACTGGAAATACTGGTCGCGCCTATGTGATCGTCGGTGGCGGCGACGACCCACAATATTTGAAGAGTCCACTGCAAGAATGATGGATGTCATTTGGAATACATTTTGCAGGAGAAGCAATTGAAAGTTTGAAATGCTTAGCGCTCAAAGCTTAACTGTGATTTTCCGATCATTACTGGACAATGACTATCAGTGTTAATGCCATATAACTCTCTGTGTACATTCTATATATCTTAAGCTATGCATTGACAGTCTTGGTTCATTTTCGACAAGAAAGTGACATCCATCATTCTTGCAGTGGACTCTTCATTTATCTTAGACCCTGGAAAACAACGTGACACCTAGATGTATCTTACATTTCAAACTTTGGTATAGGTGCCTCTCATGTGGCACCTATAAGGTTATGTCATCAAAATTCTTCAATATTCCTATAATGGAACGACAGAAATCTTGGTGAGACAATTGGCCAACGGGCTTGGAGCTCGCGTAGATAATTTATCTAAGTTCCAGGGTTAAACATCGGAAACCGTAATTCAAATTCTTTCATATAATTAAGCCTAAATCAAACGGTCACTCAACGCAATAATAATTGTAATATCAGACATATTTACATAAATTTCTTCGAAACTAAGGATCCACACTTCAGTATTTTTTCAAAAGTTTTACCGAGCTACAAAGGAGAATGTTATGTAATCTAATAAGAGTATTCAATGTTAAAATTCTCTCTCTAAATACTAGAAGCTCCCCAGGCGAATATAAGGAGGGCTCAACTTGCTTCATGCAGGAGGCCCTTGCACTATACGATGTAATGCATTTATTTATTTATTTACTTATTTTTATTTATTTTTATTCATTTTTATTTATTTTTATTTCCTTATTTATTTGTTTATTTGTTTATTTTTTGGTTATTTATTTATATATTTGCTTATTTATTTATTCACCCATTTATTTGTTTCTTTACTAATTTATTTACGTATTTATTTAATTATATATATATATATGTATTTAATTATTTATTTTCCTATTTTTATTTATTTTTGATATATAGATATTTATTTAATTTTATTTATCTATTAGTTAATTATTTCTTTAATTATTTAATTAATAATTATTAATTTACTAATTAATTTTTACTTATATATTTACTTATTTCATCATTTGTATATTTATCCGTTTATTAACTTATGTCTTTCTTCCTTCTTCGTTTCTTTCTTTCTTTCATTCTATTTTCGTTCCTTTCTTTCTATTATTTTTCTTTTTTCTTTTCTTTTTTCTTATTTAATAATCTCAATATTAATTATTTTATTATTTATTTGTAATATATTTATATACTTTCTTCTTATTTATTTATTTATTTATTTATTCATTTAATTAATTCTTTATTCATTTATTTAATTTAAATACTAGTACACACCTTTCAATTTAATTCTTACATATGAAATAACAAAAATCCATTAAATGGATACTAAAGACTCAGATATGCATTTTAAAATACTGTAAATCTCACCATTCATTCAGAGTTCTTTATGAAATGTGGACATATTTTTGAAATGTTAAATGAATGCTTAAGGAACAAAGCAAACAATTACCTTAATTTCCCAGATATAATCCCAACGAATTCTTAAACCCATGTAGTTAATTTAGTATTCTATCGGCATCTTCGTCACACAATTGGCTCCTCGTACAAATTTTTTAATCTAAAAGTAACGAGATAAAATTAAAAAAAAATTTTTAAAATAAACTTTTCTGGGATAAGAAATAAACTTATCTTCAATTATTATTGCTTAATTAACTATGTAAACTATACACTAACAACTCTCATAATTACTCTAAATTACAAAATGTAACATATCAAACAATACACAAACTTAATATTGAAATTTGGCAAGTAGGAAATATGTCAGTTGTAGGGAGATCTGTTATGCTAATATGAATATTTATTTATTTATTTATTTATTTATTTATTTATTTATTTATTTATTTTCATTTTTTATTTATTTATTTCTATTTTTGATTTATTTATTTTTATTTTTTATTTATTTATTTTTATTATTTGTTTATTTATTTTTATTTATTTGTATGTTTATTTATTGTTTATTTATTTATTTACTTATTTATTTGTCTTTCTTTCTATTTTTCTTTCGTTCTTTCTTGCTTTCTTCTTTCTTATATAATTATTTCAATATTAATTATTTTATTATTTATTTGTAATAAATTTATTTATTTATCTATTTATTTATTTATTTATTTATTTATTTATTTATTTATTTATTTATGCATTTACTTAATTATTTATTCATTTTTTAAATTAAAATACTACTACACATCTTTCAATTAAATTTTTATATATGAAATAACGTAAATTATAAGTTACAAAAACTTTGAAATAAGCATTAAAGACTCAAATGTGGATTTTAGAATACTGTAAAACTCCGCCAACCTTCATAGTTCGCAATGAAACGTATACATATATCTGAAATGTTAAATGAATGCTTAAGGAACAAAATAAACAATTACCTTACTGTAATATCCCGAGTATAATCATGAAGAATTCTTAAACCCATGTAGTTGATTTAGTATTCTATCGGCATCTTCCTCACACAATTGGCTCTTTACACAAATTTTTTAACCTAGAAGTAACGAGATAAAATGAAATAAATTTTTTTTCCGATATAAAAGTCAACTTAATTAAACGATAATTAAACAAAAGTATGTAAACTATACATTAATAACTTTCATAATCACACTAAATGACAAACGGTAAAACATTTAACAACACACAATCTGAATATTGATATTTGGCAAGTAGAAAATATGTGAGTTCTAGGGAGATCTATTATTTATTTATTTATTTATTTATTTATTTATTTATTTATTTGTTTATTTTATTTACTGTTTATTTATTTATTGTTTATTTATTTATTTATTTATTTATTTATTTATTTATTTATTTATTTACTTATTTATTTCTCTCTTTCTATCTTTCTACTTTTCTTTCGTTCTTTCTTTCTTTTTTATTTCTTTCTTATTTAATTATTTCAATATTAATTCATTATTTATTTGTAATATATTTATTTATTTACTATTTATTTATTCATTTGCTTAATTATTTATTCATTTATTTAAATTACATACTACCACACATCTTTCAATTCAATTTTTATATATGAATTAACGTAAATTATATAAGCTACTAAAACTTGAATAAGCATTGAAGACTCAAATGTGGAGTTTAAAATACTGTAAAACTCCACCAACCTTCATATTTTTCTATGAAACGTGGACATATTTCTGAAATACTAAATGAATGCTTAAGGACCAAACAAACAATTACCTTACTGTAATATCCCAGGTATAATCATGACGAATTCTTAAACCCATGTAGATAATTTAGTACTCTATCGGCACCATCGTCACACAATTGGCTCTTCGTACAAATTTTTTCACCTAGAAGTAACGAGATAAAATAAAATGAAATTTTCGGACATAATAATAAACTTCATTAAATAGTAATAATAATAATAATAATAATAATAATAATAATAATAATAAAATAATAATAATTAAAGAAAACTATGTAAACTGTACACTATGATCACTCATAATCACACAAAATCACAAAATGTAAGATATTTAACAATACACAATCTTGATATTGAAATTTGTAATTTAGAAAATATCTCATTTATAGGAAGATCTATTATTTTTGTATGTATTTATTGATTTATTTATTTACTTACTTATTTAGTAATTTATTTATTTACTCATTAATGAATTAATTTATTTATTTTTACTTATATTTATTTATTTATCTGTTTATTTATTTACTTATATATATATATATATATATATATATATATATATATATATATATTCTTCCGTTCTTTGTCTCTGTCTTCCTTTCTTTACACTTTCCTTCTTCCATTCTTTTTTATTTAATTATTTCAATATTCATTATTTTATATGCAGGAACTGTATACAATCTACATAAATTAATCAACAGGGTCATATCTATTACGTTGTTCACAATGACTATGTAACGAAATTACATAGAAGTTTCTATATTTGTAAAAAAACTGAAATAATTTTAATATACAGTATAATGATTATTTTATTATTAATTTGTAATGAATTTATTAAATTATTTATTTATTTATTTATCCATTTATTCATTCATTTATTTACTTATTTATTTATTCACTTATTTCCTTAAAGACTTATTCACTTATTTAATTTAAATACTAGTACAAAACTTTCAATTAAATTTTTATGTATGAAGTAATGCAGATTATATGAGCTACTAAATCTTTGAAATAAGCACTAGAGACTCAAATGTGGAGTTTAGAATACTGTAAAGCTCCGCCAACCTTCATAGTACTCTATGAAACGTGGATATATTTCTGAAATGTTAAGTGAACGCTTAAGGAAAAAAAATATAATTACCTTACTGTAATATCCCAGGTATAATCATGACGAATCCTTAAACACATATAGTTAATTTAGCAATCTATCGGCATCTTCGTCACACAATTAGCTCTTCGTAGAAATATTTTAACCTAGAAATAACAAGATAAAATAAAATTTTCTCGAGCGTAAAAATATACTTAATTAAGCAATAAGGATTAAAGATAACTATGTAAACTATACACTAATAACTCTCATAATCACACTAAATGACAAAATGTAAGACATTATACAATACACAAACTTAATATTAAAATTTGGCAAGTAGGAAATATGTCGGTTGTAGGGAGATCTGATATGCTAATGTGAATATGAATATGAATATTTATGTATTTACTTATTTTTAGCTTATTGTTTATTTATTTCATTATTTTTAATTCGTTTATTTATTTTTATTCGTTTATTAATTTTTATTTCTTTGTTTATTTAGTGTTTATTTCTTCATTTACTTATTTATTCTCTCTGTCTTTCTTTCTTTCTTTCTTTCTTTCTTTCTTTCTTTCTTTCTTTCTTTCTACATTCCCATCGTTCTTTCTTGCTTTCTTCGTTCTTTGTTATATAATTATTTATTTGTAATACATTTATTTAATTATTTATTTATTATTTGTTCATTTTCTTAATTATTTATTCATTTACTTAATTTAATAATACTAGTACACATCTTTAAATTAAAATTTTATATATAGAATAATGCAATTTATATAAGCTGCTAAGACAATTAAATAAACACTAAAGGCCCAAATATGGATTTTAGAATACTGTATATCTCCGCCAACCTTCATAGTTCTCTATGAAACGTGGACATACTGTACATCTGAAATGTTAAATGAATGCTTAAGAAACAAAACATACAGTTACCTTACTGTAATATCCCGGGTATAATCATGACGAATTCTTAAAAGCATGTAGTTGATTTAGTATTCTGTCGGCATCTTCCTCACGCATTAGACTCTTCGTACAATTTTTTTTACCTAGAAGTAACGAGATAAAATGAAATAAATTTTTCTCCGACATAAAAATATACTTAATTAAAAAATGATAATTAAAGAAAACTATGTAAACTATACACTAATAACTCTCATAATCACATTAATTCACAAAATGTAAGACATTTAACAACACATAATCCTTATATTTAAATTTGTCATGTAGAAAATATTTCATTTGTAGGAAAATCTATTATTTATTGTTTATTTATTTTTATTTATTGTTTATTTATTTATTTACTTATTTCTGTCTTTCTTTCTTTCTTTCTTTCTTTCTTTCTTTCTTTCTTTCTTTCTTTCCTTTCTTTCTTTCTTTCTTTCTTTCTTTCTTTCTTTCTTTCTTTCCTTTCTTTGTTTGTTTGTTTGTTTGTTTCTTTCTTTCTTTCTTTCTTTCTTTCCTTCTTCTTTCTTATTTAATTATTTCAATATTTATTTGTAATAAATTTATTTATTTATATATTTGTATATATATTTGTAATAAATTTATATCTTTATTTGTAATAAATTTATTTTTTTTGTAATAAATTTATTTATTTATGAGTAATAAATTTATTTATTTATTCATTTATTTAATTAAAATACTATTACATATCTTTCAATTAAATTTTTATGTATCAAATAACGTAAATTATAAGCTACAAAAACTTTGAAATAAGCATTAAAGACTCATATGTGGAGTTTAGGATACTGTAAAACTCCGCCAACCTTCATAGTTCGCAATGAAACGTGAACATATTTCTGAAATATTAAATGAAGGCTTAAGGACCAAAACAAACTATTACCTTACTGTAATATCCCAGGTATTATCAAGACGAATTCTTAAACCCATGTAGTTAATTTAGTATTCTATCTGCATCTTCGTCACACAACAGGCTCTTCGTACAGATTGTTTAATCTAGAAGTAACGAGACAAAATAAGTTTTTCGCGGATATAAAAATAAACTTAATTAAACAATAATAATAATTAAAGAAAACTATTTAAACTGTACACTAACAAGTCTCATAATCACACTAAATGACAAAATGTAAGACATTTTACAGTACACAATCTTGATATTGAAATTTGTCGTGTAGAAAATATGTCAATTGTAGGAAGATCTATTATTTATATATCTATTTATTGATTTATTTACTTATTGATTGATTGATTTACTTATTGATTGATTGATTTATTTACTCATTAATAAATTTATTTATTTATTTACTTGTATATATTTGTTTCTTTTTTATTTTTATTTATTTATTTACTTATTTATTTATTTCTATTTTTCTTCCGTTCTTTCTTTCTATCTTTCTTCCCTTTTTCTTTTGTTCTTTCTTTCTTTTTTATTTAATTACTTCAATATTAATTATTTTATTACTTATTTGTACAAACATTTATTTATTTACTTATTAATTTATTTATTTATTTGTGTATTTATTTACGTATTTATTTATTTATTTATTTATTTGTTTATTTATTTATTTATCTATTTATCTATTCATCTAGTACTCATCTACTCATCTATTCATCTATATATTTATTTATTCATTTATTTATTCATTCATTTCCTTAATTACTTATTCACTTATTTAATTTAAATACTAATACACACCTTTCAATTAAATTTTTATTATATGAAATAACGCAAATTATATAAGCTACTAAATCTTTGAAATAAGCACTAAACACTCAAATGTGGAGATTAGAATACTGTAAAACTCCGCCAATCTTCACAGTTCTCTATGATACGTGGACATATTTTTAAAATGTTAAGTGAATGGTTAAGGAACAAAACACACAATTACCTTACTGTAATATCCCAGGCATAATCGTGAGGAATTCTTAAACCCATGTCGTTAATTTAGTATTCTATCGACATCTTCGTCATACAATTGGCTCTTCGTACACATTTTTTAACCTAGAAATAAGGAGATAAAATAAAATAAATTTTTCTCGGACATAAAAATAAACTTAATATTTAAAGAAATCTTTGAAAATTATACACTAAGAACTCTCATAATCACACTAAATGATAAAATGTAAGACATTTAGCAATTCACAATCTTGATATTTCTTGTAGAAAATATGTCATTTGTTGGAAGATCTATTATTTATGTATCTATTTATTGATCCATTCATTTATTATTTATTATTTCTTAATTTTCTTTATTTCTTTATGAATTATTTAATTGTTTATTTATATATTTATTTAAGTATTATATATATATATATATATATATATATATATATATATATATAATGTTCTAGTGCACATCTATCAATTTAATTTTTACGTACCGGTATGAAGAATAGCAAATTATATTGGCTACTAAAAGTATGAAATAGGTATTAAATACTCAAATAGGCATATTAGAATACTGTAAACTCTAGCAACATTCATAGATCTCTATGAAACGTGGACGTATTTCTAAAATATTAAATGAATTCCTAAAGAACAAAACATGTAATTATCTTAATAACCCATGTATAATCACGAGTAACTCTTAAACCCGTGTAGTTATTTTTTTTTATAATTTAGTATACTATTAGCATCTTCCTCAAACTGTTGGCATCTAGTTCAAATGGTATAACCTAGAAATAACGATATAAAAAAATAAATTTTTGTGGACATAAAAATAAACTTCTTTAATCAATAATAATTAAAGAAAACTATGTAAATTAGCCTATACACAAGGAATTCTCATAATCATATTAAATGACAAAATGTAAGACATTAAAGAATATATAAAGTTAATATTAAAGTCTGGCATGTAGAAGATATGTCAGTTGTAGAAAGATCTACTCTTAAGTAAATTAGAATTCAGGATTAAAATTCGGAAAAAAAGCAAACCAAGGAGAATAATTCGCTTGCTTATTTAGAAACCTAGCTTGCAAAGCTGGAGGAAGCGAGAGATGTCGACGGGTTGGAATCGAAAGGAAAATTAAACCAGTGCGTGTCGCCTAAAAACCTAAGACATATGATTTCTTGGACCTTAATGCATCGGAAATGGAAGTATGTCAAATACATGCGGTAGTATAAATCAAATGGTTACGACTTATGACGCAAAAAAAAAATGCAACGAGTAAATATTCTTAGACATTTCTGCTTAATTTTTATCCAACAGGAAATTTCTCATACCAAAACTTCAACACAAAAATCCTTGGAGAAATCTGAAGCAGAAGTACTTACATTGTAAACAAAGCATTCGAAAAATATTGGCGTAGTTTCAATGATAAGCAGCAGTGTGTATCTCGAAGCTTGCAGTCTAAATTTACACCCAATTTTGTATTCATGTCCTTGTATCCATAGTAACACATCAACATAGTTCGTGACATTTTGTTAATAAACTTATTGTATCCAGACTCGGTATTGTCTGACTATTGCTAGGACACGGGTTATGGATTCGTATCCATGGTGACGTACTGTATGTATATTTATGTAGCTTGGTATTGCTATATTACTAAGAAATTAAGGAAATCTTACACTGTAAGTGGAGTTAATTCTTCGTAATGCATCATATTGTTACTAATCATCAAAATAATAATTGTAAGCTTTGTTTCTTTTCAAATTATTTGTACAGTCAGTCACTTATTTGGCTCTAGATGTTTAATTACTTTAATCACTAAATTAGAAAACTAATATACCAATATATTTTCCATTTTGTATTTGTTGTGATTTTTTTTTGTACTTTATTTGTATTTGTATTTCTACTTTTTTTTTTCTTATTTATTTCTTCTCTCTGCACTTCTTTTTGTTGGCCTATTTGTATTTGTGGTGCTGTGGCAGAGAAGTCCTGATGGTCTTAATTACACCATTATATATATATATATATATATATATATATATATATATATATATGTAATGTAAGTAGTAAGTAATAAGTGAGAAAGTACGTAAATAAATAAAATATACATAGCTAAATAAGTAAGAAAATAAGTAAATAGGTAAATATTGTGGTATGTTCATATTATATGTAAAATATATCAACTTGGTCTTCAACATTACTTGCTACTACAATTTTCGATCTAATATTTTCTTTACCTTTGACTACCACAACTTTATTTTTATTTCGACTTACCATGTTATAATCTATGGCAGTTATCTTTATCACAGTTGCAAAGCGATAATTAACGACTACATTGTATCAACTTTCCATGAAATATTTCGATAGGAATCCTACGTGAATATTGGTTGAATAGGAAATCATAAAATTTCCTAAAATTGGAGGAAATTTTCATTTAAATATTACTATACTATATTGAGTTGCTGTTCAATTCCCTTAAATAATTCAATTAATAAATTCCCTGTAAATCTTCTTGTAGCGGCTGTGTGAATTTCATCACGATATAAATAAATTGCTTTCGGTTTTAGTGCAGTTTTACAGCTTTATACACATATTTTGATTCAGTAAACCCATAAACATTATTACGTGTAGATTATTTCATTAAGATACAGTGTTATATGCTTTCTTAATTTTTGTTTCTTAGAAATGCAAATTTATTTCAGATTTTTTTTTCTATTTATATAACCATAGATAATATTATATAACAGAACCAGAACGTTTTGATAACTAAGATACTAATCTGTTTTGTCTTTTTGTCTCATTTAAACATTTACAATGTTATTTATTTCAATGATGTATGTCAGGCATGTCAATTGATGCCCACAGGAGCAAGCTCGCGCTTTAGAGCCCAGGAAAGCCTGAGCGCTTTACAGCGGGAAGGAAAGAGACAGACTAAAGAGGTGGTATATGCCGCTTGGTCGAGCTATACTCAGGAATGGCCAGCACTGATTCAATAGATAGATGAAGGGAAGAGAAATAAACTGTATCCAAGTTAATTTTTAGATTTGCCTGAGAAGTATAAGTGCATTATAAGAATGTAAGTTTTAATTTTAATGCTCATTTTTCACAAGTTTGATTTTTTTATTCAAAAGAAATATTTTCTCAACTTTTCGTATAGAAAAGTGAAATTTTCCTGTATAGGCCTATTTATTTAGTAGTCTTACAGAATGTTTTCGTAAATCTAACATACCGTATAATATACGTATTACTGAAGATAGTGTATTGAAAAATTTGAAAATATTCGCATGGAAATTGTTTGTAAGGAAATTAATTAACAAAGCAACTACTGTTACATCATAAGCAAAAGATACGTGCCCGTGTGTTCTAAAAATGCCAACTCTATAGCTTCAGCAAATTTCGAGAAAATAATTTAATATTCTGATGATAGGAAGTTGCTCACAAATATCACCCTAAAAGCATAATGCAATGAGAGTTTTGTTATGTAATATCAGCTGAATCCTTCCAGTTCTCCTATACGGAGCACAGACATGGTCTGTAACGGAAAGAGAGCGGGACATGCTGAGAAAGTGCCAACGGAAAATGGAGAGGAAGATGCTGAACATTACACTCAGACACAGATTACGTAACGAAGACATAAGAAGACAAACACACCTCAAAGACGCAGCAAAGACGGCCGACAAGCTGAAGAAGAAATGGGCAGGACACGTGATGCGACTCAACGAGAACCGGTGGACACACATACTTAGGACATGGGACCCAAGGATTGGCAAACGCAACGCTGGAAGACAAAAGACAAGGTGAGCAGACGAACTTACAGCAAGATTCGGCCATCTATGGTCAAGAACAGCGAAAGACCGACAACAATGGAAAATAATCACAATGTGACTTGCAACCTAAACAGTGACTAGTGAACAGTGGACACTTCAGATATGACATTACAAAAGTGACCATCATTCCCGGAGTGGCTAACCGGGAATCGTTTGACAAGCCATACTGCATAGTCAGGAGGCCCTTGCCCTTCATGGAATTTCGTGGCTAATTCTAATTCTAATTCTAATTGTTTTGATTAGTTTATTGATTACTTTTGTAAGGCTAAACATACCATCAATATAAATTCCAACTTATCATGTTATACTCAATATCTTCCTTTGGAATATCACTTTCTTCATGAATGATGTGTTTCATCCACTTAATACAGTATAATATTATACTACTATGGAATTTAAGTGAATATTCCTTCTTAACTCTCTATTATGTTATTAAGATTTAAAACACAAGTGCAATATTAAGAAACCAGTGTTAGTACTTTTGTTTTACAGACAATATAGATAATATTAAACGGAAAGAAGCCATATAAAAATAACGACATAAAATTTCACGTTCCGTTTGAAGTTTGTGCACCACTGTTTTCTTAATCCAACAGGTTGCTTATTCATATACACAACTCTTCCTCTTTCCATACTTATCGCTTGCTGCCCGCGCACGACGTCAAGGTCAGAAAAATGCGCTTGCTTTGACATCACTGATGTATGTTATTCAAAGTTACGATATCTTTCCACGCCGACCAAATAATATTTCGAGAATGGTGAGCGAGACTCGAAGCGCACGAGAATGACGTGACGAGACTCGAAAGACAAATGCAACGAACACAGCGAGCGAGAGCGGCAGTTAGTTTTGTTCATCTCTCGTTTACATGCAAATTATTCCTCTCTTTTGACTTAAAAGTCCGTAAAGGAGAACCTGTTACATGAAGAGGAGATTAAACTAATAAAGTTTTGGAACCATCGGAAACGGTTTAGCAGAGATATTTATTTTGTCATGACAATTAAATGTTTACTTTTCGAAAGAGATTCCTGTTGGAACCTGTCCAAAACGATTTGTTTCGAAGCGGAGACATGTGTGAGTCCCATTGGATTCAGAGTTGGCAAGGTTTCGAACGTTCTCGAGGATTTTGGACTTGTAATTTGTTTTGATGCAAAACTGAGTGCAGCCAACAATTTCGTATGAATTTCTGCAGGAGTGGGTGTTACTGCCGACCTGCATGCAGCAGCTTTATCTGATCCCTGTCACGTTATCGCGTTACCCTCTTCTTTTGGCTCCAACCCACAACGATGACCATGTCAATGGATGATTTACAAAAATGGGTTATTCCGATAACACTGTAGCCTATGCCTTTTACATTCTATATCAATATGTGAAAGAGGATATGACATGTAATAATTAAATAATTTGTTGTATAGTATATAAAATTGTGTATAGAATGAATAAAAAAGATATGATGCATATAATATGAATTGGCATTGCGTGATAAATACTACGGTAGGCTATATTATGATACGTTATTAGGAAAAAATATGTGATCTGACAGATACAGTATTGTTTGGTCTGATGCATATGATGATACTTGGAATGTGACATAATTCACTGTTATTTGTTACAGTATATGTAGATATATGATATATTATACAGCATGGAAGTGAAATAATGAAAATTGAAAGAGACGATAGGATACATTTTAATTAATAGAAAACCTATATTACATTTTGTGGTTAAATTCACTGTTAATTAGAAAATTGAGTTAAAAGTTTCAGCAGTCTGGCAACATCGCCAAATCTTTCTTCTCGTAATATACTCGTAGATCTAAGAGGTCAACGAACTCAGGTCTGTCTGCCTTTGTGAACTACCTCCCTTTCTGGCTACAATATTGCAAGCTGGTCGCATCGGTCAGTGGTTTCAAATTAGTGGTTTTTAAATTAAGTTTACACGAAAACTGCCCAGCTATTGAAATAAGCCTGAGGGATAAATTATTTACTAGATTTTGTTTCGATATGGACAAAAATCACGACCCTACTTGTCGCAATAATTACCGAATAAGAGACTGTTAAACATTTGAATAAAACATTTCTTTCTGAGAGAACTATGCACTTTACACCAATATGCTATTACACTTATTTTGTTGTATACGACATGATCTATTCGCCCTGAAAATCTGCAGGGTTATTTCACTTCCATTCTGTATATGAAAGGTTTTCAAATAAGACACATAAAGTGTGCAGGAATTTGTTTGATTAACCGAATTTGCGGATATTTTAAATGTTATTAGCGTCAATCAAAAGCTTCAAACTCTTACACATTGAGTCCTGCGTTTGGCTACTTTGAATACAAGTTAGGTGTACCTCGAACATATTAGCTTCACGCTGCAGTCTCTCTCCGCACGCTTCGGTACTGCGTGTTTACATCTATTCGTGTATAAGCCGGTGTACAGCAGGAATAGTACTCATGTACAAAATAACGCTTAGAATTAATAAACATAATAACGAAGTGTTTATTTAAAGGCAGCTTATATGGCTTATGGTCCCTATACTGTGCAAGATTAATCCAGTCTCTATCATCATATCCCACCTCTCTCAAATCCATTTCAATATTATCCTCCCATCTACGTCTTGGCCTCCCTAAAGGTCTTTTTCCCTCCGGTCTCCCAACTAACACTCTATATGCATTTCTGGATTCGCCCTTACGTGCTAAATGCCCTGCCCATCTCAAACGTCTGGATTTAATGTTCCTAATTATGTCAGGTGAAGAATACAATGCGTGCAGTTCTGTGTTGTGGAACTTTCTCCATTCTCCTGTAACTTCATCCCTCTTAGCGCCAAATATTTTCCTAAGAACCTTATTCTCAAACACCTTTAACCTGTGTTCCTTTCTCAAAGTGAGAGTCCAAATTTCACAACCATATAGAGCAATAGGTAATATAACTGTTTTATAAATTCTAACTTTCAGATTTTTTGACAACAGAGTGGATGATAAAATCTTCTCAACTGAATAATAACAGGCATTTCCCATATTTATTCTGTGTTTAATTTCCTCCCGAGTATCATTTATATTTGTTACTGTTGCTCCCAGGTATTTGAATTTTTCCATCTCTTCAAAGGACATATTTCCAATTTTTATATTTCCATTTCGTACAATATTCTCGTCACGAGACATAATCATATATTTTGTCTTTTCGGGATTTACTTCCAAACCTATTTCTTTAGTTGCTTCAAGTAAAATTCCCGTATTTTCCCTAATCGTTTGTGGATTTTCTCCTAACGTATTCACGTCATCCGCATAGCAGATGTAACCTTTGATTAAAGGTTGGAATTAACAAATGAAAAAACATATATATCAGCACAAACATAAAATAAAACAAATTATGAGTGCGTGCTGTACGAGTTCCTACACATTACGATGAATGACTGTAAACATTTTAAGTGTTTGAGAAGAAAAAAATATCCTTTCTGATAAAATACATGTTCCTCTTTCCTAATGAAGAGCTGATTGCCAAATTTTTCTATTAAGGCACTGATCTCCAAGCGCCCAGCTTTGTTTTGTTTTCGCATGTTCACTGAACTGCAGATCTGTATTGTATGTAGTAGGGTCAGGTGCACCGTCCTTAGGCTTTAGGTAATCAAAGGCAGGGCTCTACTTATAAAACTTGAGCTTGACTAAAATACGCCATAATTCTATCCTGAGGTGTAAAATAATATAACTTGATGCATTAAACTATACTCTTAGAGGCAATGTATTTCTTAAAATCATAAGAATTGAGTAATTAAAATTTAATTTAAAATTTACAAAAGAAATTATAAAGATTATGTTCTTTATTACCACCATTCACCTGTGCAACTGTCTGAAGTAGTCTTTTTCGTTTGCCATTAGTAACAGATAATAACTCACAGTAAGCTTTTTCCAACATTCCACAAGGCTAATGTTCAGTAACACAAAATTTTGTCTTGTCGTTAACTACTTTTCCAGTAATGTTTATTGTTTATTGTTAGTAAAATAATATTTACAAAAATAGTCTTAATTCTTCCCTGAAGGAGTAAAAACTCGTTCTCAGGGAGTTATCTAAACACATACTTAACACAAATAAAGATAATTATTTTACACAAAATGGGTCAAGGAAAAAAATTATAGGAATAAATTAACTTTAAAAAAATACAATTTTCATTTTAACAATTTAACTCATACAAATACATACATATATATTATATATATTCTTTAAAAATTAAATTCCTAACGCTATTTTTTTAATTTTTGATACTAAAATTTTCCAAAATTCCACACAAAAATAATGGTGTATAAAATTAAGAACTGGAGCACAGCTTGGCCTAAACCCTAGTACTTAGGAATCAGAACAGTTAATCTGTAGGCATCCAAATAATTCTATGAGATGGGATCTCATTGTTCATAAAGCAATGACTTGTCCTATTGTCTTCTATGAGTACTCGTACTTCTATAAGAGTCTGAGATTGGATATATTCATAATATGACTGTGAATTTAGTTTGATTTCCTTTCTAATTAATATTAACTCTTTCTGACCTCAATTATGTGTGCACAAGGTCATAGAAACACCAAGGAGGAACAAAAAACAAAGCAATCCTCTTCCTAATAACAGCTGGCCAAGGAACTGGCGGGTGCTGCACTCTATCGCTAAAGAACGAAACTACTTCTGAGGATACCAAATGGAATCATTAGGCAAATCATATGAGTCAGGGATTACAGAAATTTTAGTGATTCCAAATGGACTCATTCGAGCGGTAATGATTAATTTAAGCAACCGGTGTGGCTCAGTCGGTTAAGGCGCTTGCCTGCCGGTCTGAACTTGCGCTCGAGCGTTGCATGTTGGTTCGATCCCCGCTTGGGTTGATTATCTGATTGGGTTTTTTCCGCGGTTTTCCCCAACCGTAAGGTGAATTCCAGGTAATCTATGGCAAAACCACGGCCTCATCTCGCCAAATACTATCTCGCTATCACCAATCTCATCGACGCTAAATAACCTCGTAGTTGATAGAGCGTCGTTAAATAACCAACTTAAAAAAGGATTAATTTAGTTTTTCTCTTTCACTTGGATGTCTTAATCAAACCGTCACGGAATCAGAGAATTATGCTCCTCCGCTGAATAATCTATAGAATGAAATATTTTTCTGTACAGCTACATAAGCAGAAACTCTTATCTTTTTAAAGTATTTTCATGAGCCATAATAGTGATATGTTTGTCATCTGTGAACAATATTTTTTATACATGTCTTACTTTTGAATTTTTCGAGAGTTTGCTGGCCAGATGTAGTTCTTTATGTCTCGTGAATTCATTTAGATGAGTTATGTTAGCATTTTCTTCACTTTAACTAAAAATCCAATTCACTAGAAAGCCCGACTGAGGATAAACGTTCACCTGCATATCTCGCTTTCTGACAAATACGTGAATTTATGCTTGAAGTTTCACTTTAACTAAGAGCAATGCAGGCACTTTCATATATTTTCTTGAATACGAATAGAGCTAGGTCTTCCACTTCAGGCTGTACCACCGAAACGTTTCATACTTCAAAGATACCATTCTCATTTTACGTGCCTGTTTTATATGGCTGACAAGGTGTCATAGCCATATACATTCGCAATAAAAAGTTTTATTTGGTTTGTTAAGTGACCCATTATTCTTGAAATAGGAACTCATTGTGAGAGGAACCAATGAAGTTTATTAGCTAAGGATTGGCAAATTCAACTAATTTCGTGTAAGAAATAAACTTATGTAATTAGGTAGGCCTATAACAAAAATGACATTTTGCACTGTTCTATAAACATCAAAATATTTTATGTATTAAGGAACTTTTCCAAATTAAAAGTCTGATATTGTAAATGCCTTTATCTTTAACTCATATACAAATATTTGTATTTTATATATTTTTTCTTTTCTTTTCTACTGAATATATTGGATCCCAGGTGGTGATAGGATTTTTTCTCGTTGCCAAACATTCAGAACGGCCCCGAGGTTCACTCAGCCTCAGTACCGGGTCTTTCCCGGGGTGAAAGGCGGTCAGAGCGTGGTGTCGACCACACCACCTCATTCTAGTGCCGAGGTCATGGAAAGCATGGGGCTCTACCTCCATGCCCCCAAGTGCCTTCATGGCATGTTACGGGGATACCTTTTACTGAACATATGAGTCAAGAGTATATTACAAATACTGTTTAATTAAAAGATATTGTGTATACAATTTTTTGGAGTACGTATATCGACAAATTTTGCACATATTTGTAAATTTGTGATCTTTCGGAAGGAGATTAACACTAGAAATCCCGTTCGTAGTTTTCTGAATGAAGGGGTTCCAGTCAAAATTTAATATTTCTTAGGAACTATAACATTTCAAGTAGCAAATGGAACCCGTATGAATGGCGTAAGTGTTCTTGACCATTTATAATCCATCCTTTCAAGTCATAGGTGTCATACCAGTGGAATATAACTTTTGAGTTTGGAATAGACTACACACGAAGTCAATTATGTCATATTTCGTATTTTGTTTTAACCCGTTATTAAAAACATGGAAAATCACACGCATCACAAAAATAAGATGGAAATCCTATAGAAATGGTACAATTCTTCGGATGGACAGAATATTATATTTTATTGAACAATGAAAGGATGGTAAAATCAGACTGGAGCTTCAGGCTATTCAAATTTTAGAAAAATTAATAAATTTATAATAGAAATTGGTTATGATATGTTGCACGAAAAAAGTATAGAAACATTCTCGAGCAAAATTTTTGCAATGCTGTGTCTTGCCAAATAGAATGCATTTTTGTATTTGGAAATTATTAATATCTTGCGTTTATAATTTACGTTTTGTGATTTAATCGTGAAGTAGTTCATGGTAAACAAATAATGCTACAGTATGTGTTTTGTTTCGTTTATTATTTGGAGCTGAAGTTGAAGCAGAGATCATTATTCTGAGTTGTAATCGATATTGATTGATGGTTGAAGAAAAGATCATGTTCAGTCAGAACAACGAATGCAGTTGGTAGACCTACTCCTTTGCAGAGACAATCACTGAATAACAATAAGGGAATCTGTAGACTATTTCCATCGTAATCATCCAGATATTCCAAAACCATCACACCAATGTTTAGACCGTTTTACATAAATTTAAAACAATTTTTAATGTGCTCGACATGAAAGGAAGTAGTCGTCCTCAATTGGTTATCGCCGAACATTATTTAATGGATTGGATTTGAAATAAAATGTTTGTCAGCACTGATAGATCATTTTGCTATGTGGCTGGAGAGAGTGACATTAGCAGAGTATATTAATTTGCAGAATACTGAAATCGGCACGTTTTTAATCCCTATAATTTACAGCAGTTACATACATTGTAATAAAATGATGTACAGAAGAGGAGAGTTTACCGGAAATGGATCATACGGTTTGCGCGTGTTGATAAATCATATCTTCACCATGTTTTCTTCATTGAATAATGCCTATACTTTCTGAATGTGTACGTTCGTACAGAAAATACACGATATTGGTAAAAAAAATATGACAGCATGAATTCAATAATCCTATAATAAACATTAATGGTGTGTTATAGAATACTAACGATATGATTGTGTGGACCATAATTTCTATCGAACTGTGAACCATTACAGAATAAGCGAATTGTTGGACAGCATTGTAATTGAATTTCTATAGGGTTTGTAATTGAGTAAACGGATGAGAATATGATTTCAGAAGGAAGGGGTTACAGGACATTATGCTGTGAGAAATTAAATAACATGTTCGGTGTACACTGGATTGGCGAAGTGGATCTCAGTCACGGCCTCCACGGTCACCCGACCTCACATCTCTAGATTTTTCTAATTTAATGTAATATGAAACACTATTTTTTTCACACAGAGCCTGTGTCCTGTGTATAGATGAATTGAAACAAAGAATCATCCATGTTATTCAACATAATTCACAATGAACACTTTCAGATGTGCAGAGGAATGTCAAAATCGAGGAAGACACTGTCTACAAGTAAATAGAACATACTTTAACCATTTGAAGTAGTGCATTATGTATTGTACTGAGAACAGTGGTGGTTTCATGCAAACCTAGTCATGTTCACTTGAGGGTAATTCACTGTGCTATCTGTCAAAAGAGGATTCCACGTTAGGAAAAAGCATTGAAAATATATGGAGGCTGTTCCCATCAAATATTTATAAATGTTTTCTTGAGAATTGATAATTAATTAATATCTTTTAATTGATTGAACACAATTTCATTGAGAACTAGAGCGATTTCATGTGCTAAAACATTGTTACACCTCTATAAGTACCATATATTTAATTTGCGATTAACGAAGTATTCAGCTTTCTTGCCAAATATCCCCGCTGTGGACTTCAACAGACAAGGGGGGGGGCGGTACAGTAGAGGCCAAGATTTTACACTGTTAAAACACGTACACGTCTGCGATGTTTAGAAATATATGTGTACTGCATGTAATATGCTATAATTAGACCTCGGATTTTACACTAAATGACTATTTTTTTTGCAGGAATAAACTAATACTGCTGAAATATCTGCACGTTTCACATAAGATGTTAACATTTCGCATGGGCTTTATGGTGCATATAATACATATTTTTCCTCGTGAGTTATTTTAAAGTTTTAGAGTAAAAATATGCTTATTTCTGTTTTGTTAATGTTTTTTTTTTTTTTTAAATTTATGTGTAGCAGTAATAGTCTATATTCAACACAAATATAGCCTATACAACTATTAGCCATTTTGCATTTGTTTTGGAGGACTGGCTCGGGACTCTTGCAATGAAGGTGCTGAGGTGTATTGATGGTATGATGAGAGGAAACAGGAGAAAAACTCCCCGCGCCAGCTCTGTCCACAACAAATTTCTTCCTTACTCACTTGTCAGATGGAATGGAACCCGGGTCGCCACGTTGCAAGGCAGGGAGGCTAACCAATCCGAAACGGGCGAGGTATTTTTAGTGCAGCAATGGAAGTGAAAGTTCTGGCTCAAAGACATTGTAATAGTTTGGTTATAGGAATGAAAAATTCCCGGAAATTAACAGATTCTTTTTGAGCACTTGAGCGGGCAGTAGGAATACAAAAGAACACTGTCGCTTGGAAAGATAGAACCATTTTATAAGTGTAAAATTAACTTATGGTAAAGTTTCTCAACAGAAAATTTATTTAGGCTTATATTATGATCATTATATTCTACAAAGCCAATTATGAATAATATGTTAATAAGAAATCAATTAGTTTAATTTACTGTAATATTGAGACGTATGTATCAGCAGGCATACAGAGCAATGAGGCCAATGAATTCATTAATAATAAGTTGATTATTCATAATTTATGACATAATAAAATTAAGTTTTTAACCACAATAATTTTTACTGTCTTTGTAGCGCCTAATACATAATATTCATCAATTATTTGCATCGTTATAGTTATTGTAGTTTGAGTGGGTAAAAATATTTAGGTGCCTAAAATCGCATTTCTATCTGCCTAAAATTGTATTTTAGGTGCCTGAACTGTATTTTAATGCATATTTTTATTATTTCATAACCAAGTTCAGGTGCTTAAAAGTTGGTTAATGGCCTAAATGTCCTAAGTATTATAATGTATATAAAATATGATGTATGTTTTTTTTTTTTTTGTTATTTGAGCCGACTCGACATGCCTATTTTGTGCGATAAACTCTATGTGTTAGGAAGAGAGTGAGGCAGAGATAGTATACGTTACTCTTTCTTCTAACGCAGGCACCTTGCGGCAACAGTGTAGTAAGCAACGCCCATAAGATCAATGTTTTTTCTTCGTAACGTAGAATCAGCTATAGCAGGCATGTCAATTGATGCCCACAGGAGCAAGCGCGCGCTTTAGAGCCCAGAGAGCCTGAGCGCTTTACAGCGGAAAGGAAAGAGACAGACGAAAGAGGTGGTATATGTCGCTTGCTCGATGGCCATCACTGATTCAGTAGATAAAGGGAAGAGAACTTATTAAAACTGTATCCATGTTAATTTTTATATTTGCCTGAGAAGTATAAGTGCATTATAAGAATGTAAGTTTTAATTTTAATGCTCATTTTTCACAAATTTGATATTTTTATTCAAAAGAAATATTTTCTCAACTTTTCGTATAGAAAAGTGAAATTAGCAGGTATAGGCCTATTTATTTAGTAGCCTTACAGAATGTTTTCGTAAATCTAATATACCGTATATACGTATTACTGAAATTAGTGTATTGAAAAATTTTGAAAATATTCGCATGGAAATTGTTTGTAAGGAAATGAATTAACAAAGCAACTACTGTTACATCATAAGCAAAAGATACGTGCCCATGTGTTGTAAAATTGTCAGCTCTATAACTTCAGCAGATTTCGAGAAAATAATTTAATATTCTGATGATAGGAAGTTGCTCACAAATATCACCATAAAAGCATAATGCGATAAGTGTTTTGTTATGTGATATTAGTTAGACTTATAACAGATACAGTACCTAGGTAACTTTGCTTTGTACTGTAATATTGTTTTGATTAGTTTATTGATTACTTTTGTAAGGCTAAACATACCATCAATATAAATTCCAACTTATCATGTTATGGTCTATCTCTTTCTTTAGAATTTCACTTTCTTTATGAATGATGTGTTTCATCCACTTAATACAGTATAATATTATACTACTATGGAATTTAAGTGAATATTCCTTCTTAACTCTCTATTTTTCTATTAAGATTTAAAACACAAGTGCAATATTAAGAAATCAGTGTTAGTACTTTTGTTTTACAGACAAGATAGGAAAGAAGTCATATAAAAATAACGACATAAAATTTCACGTTCCGTTTGAAGATTGTGCACCACTGTTTTCTTAATCCAACAGGTTGCTTATTCATATACATAACCCTTCCTCTTCTATACTTAGCGCTTGCTGCCCGCGCACGACGTCAAGGTCAGAAAATGCGCTTGCTTTGACATCACTGATCTGTAGCTATGGTTGACGTTGAAGATTTCCTTCATATTACTCGACCAAGGCCAGTGGAGTCCTGCAACCCGGAGCCGTAGCGCTACTGCTGCTGCGTTCGTAATACCGCATCGCGATAGTTCACATTACGCTCGCGGCTCCACTCGTCTCGGTCGAGTATTACTAACACTGACGCTGAACATTTGAAACAACTTGAAGTCATCGTGATATCGAAAACGAAATGCAATTTGGAACAAATGTTTAAATATCTGTTATTAACTTTCTTCCAAAATTAAATAAAAGAAGATGATATAAAATAAAATAAAATAAACGTTATAATAAGAGGAAAAACACATCACAACGGCTGGGAAAAAATGCGGTCTTAATTGGACTAATAATGTGTAACATGATTTTGAATATATATATATATATATATATATATATATATATATATATATATATATTATGAAATTGTAATCTGTAAGAATTCAATTTAAAAATTATTAAAGAAATGTACAGAATAATAATTCAAATTAGTATTAAATTATATTTGAGATTTTAAAAATAATTATCTCGTGATTTGGTAAAACTTTATTCTAATTCATTTGATTTTGAGTTTACTCCAGTTTATCAAAATGTCATATTTTGATTCCTTATCAATATTAAATTCTTACTAAATTCAATATTTGAGTTGGTTTCGTTTTAATATGATATTATCTTTCTTTCTTCGTAATAATGTATCAAGCTATGTCCTATATGCTCAATTTTCCACCTGAACACGAGTTTTACTCCTACCGAAGTTACATGTATAGCGAATAGACCATAATATTATTTATGCCATCCTAGCATTATAAACATTTTGTTACTACAGCAATATCGTTCGTAATCGGCTTATTATGGCACGGGTGCCAATAATAGCAATGGCGTATTCGCTATGACGTAATACCGGAACGCTTGGGTCGGGATGCATGCAACTCGTCTGACTATAGTCCCGTCGCTCTAATTTCCGGCAGCCAATCGCGTTTGCAGGTCGGCTACATTTAAACATATGCGTCTTGTGATTCGCTGAGGAAGACGTTATTCATTTCTTAAGGCTCGATAAATACTTAATATAATCGTCCACCATTTTGGCTCTTTCGTTGACGTTCACAGGAAGCACACGAAGACGTTATTTGCCGCTCAATTATTTGCTGAATTATTGTGCGTTTGATTTATTATCATAGGAGCTGCGACATGATAATGTTTAAACGGTGTGGCAAATAGATTCCTCGTATGGTAGCTCGGCAACGAAAGAACAAAAATGGCGAACGATATTACCTACCTAGGCTTTATAGAGGCTTCACTTCCTAAGACTTAAGCAAAGAGGAGGAGTCACGCCGGGAATAACAGAGTCGCGACTATATCTTGCTTACCGCTTCTACGCGCCGTGTAACAAGAAATGAAATGCAGGACACAAGGTAACGTATCATTTATTTCCAATCTTTAAAATTTTATTTAAATTTTGTAATATCACATAAAACAGTTCTGTGGTTCAAGAAACTATATTAACAAAATAATGGAATATTTGTAACAAAGTTTGATACCTAACCTATAACTAGAGTTTCTAATATCTGCAAGGTCATCCATTTCTCTTATTCAATGTGAATGCCAGACGTAACTAATCGATACGAACATATGAAGACTTTGTCAGCTATGGATGATTTCATACAATTTACAGTGCTAAGATGCCATAAAGTGTTGTATCCAACTCCTGGATAATCTTATTATGACACTCGTGAAAATTGTCGCACTCACTATTGTTCGTGGGACAAACATTCATTCATGCCATAATCATCAAGATTATCCACTTGTTGGATAAATAACAATTTTTAAATGTTTATCTAAATGTTATCTCTTTTACAATGTTATTATTTTAAGACACGTTTATTTCTGTGATTTATAGTTTACAATTGCTGTATTTATGTCGTTTATTTTAATTACAAATGTTATATGTAATAATAATAATAATAATAATAATAATAATAATAATAATAATAATAATAATAATCATAATCTTAATAAATTGTTATCAATTAGGTTTTTAAACGAAATTTCTGTGTGTAACTCATTATAAGTCTAAGAAAATGTTACGATTCTACACCTGAGAGACGATAAAGGCCCATTCACAATTAAAATGAAACATAACGTAAGCGTTAACTTAAAAATGTAAACGTTACGGTAAACTCAAGAAGTCATACAATCATTCACGATGGGAACATAAACATAACCGCAGAGACACTTGGTAACCATGGAAACCTAACAACGACGTCATTTCCTCATATTCTGTCGTATACTTCAGCGCTCCACGATTGTGTACCGTTTGCAAATCACGTAAGCATAAGCATGAAAGTTTGGAGTTTACAAACTTTCATGTTAACGTCTAATGGCGATGTTAATGTCAATGTTTATGTGAATCATTGTGAATGATCCATTTGGTAACCTGGCTGCAAACTTCTGTGTTTATGTTACGGTTACGTTTAATTTTCATTGTGAATAGGCCTTAATACGTTGTATTCTGTTCAACATAATTTGCGCGGCCTATATTGCAAAATCTCCAACTGATACGATGTGTGTATGATTACTCGACCAAGGCAAGTGGAGCCGCGGGGGTAATGTGGACTATCGCGATGCGGTATCACGAACACAGGAGCAGTAGCGACACGACTCCGGGCTGCAGGACTCCACTGGCCTCGGTCGAGTAATACCTTGCCAGTTGCTCTGTGAACATGACTCTAGTGTGCACGTAATTTTAGACTTTGTACCTCAACTTCGAAGTCTAGTAATAAGATAATTACGTTGTGCTGTGTGGTATTGCACGGTCGAATGTGATTACAATGTACTAATATAAGAGAATAATTATTGCAAGCAATAAAATTTTGTATATCTATGTTGCTTTAAAATACTATTGTTTTCCCATTTGGCAAGTAAATTGTGTATCATACGGTATAATTCATAAGGGAAAACAACTGGAAGCTCTCTGAAGCGACTGACAGACAAAATTCATTTGGAGAATAAAACAAAGGATATAGAACAAGAACAATGTGAAATCTTAACGAGATAAATGCGATCTAGAATGTGAAGGATGAGAAATGAGTACAGCGAATGCACTGACGTCGAATGATAACTTATTCCGGAGAGAAAGGTTAGGTGCGGTCACAATTTCTCTTCTAAAGAGCCAGTACTCTACTCTTGCTTGTAACTCTTGTAGAACTCGTCTCTTAACCTTGAATTGTTTTAGCACAACGAAAAACAGGAAACCAGCCAGACATGTCGTCGTCATTTGTGAGGATTGGGAATGTTGAGTGCGTCTCGAAGACTTAAAGTGAAAGTAACGACAGACCATAAAGTATTAATGAAACATCTATTTTGTTCTCTCCCCCCCCCCTAAATATTTCAAGTAGCAGCAGTTAGGTCTGAAGGATGCATTTTGCTATAGGGGATTTGCTATAAAATTAACGTATACTCGATCCGAGTTCAAAATATTAACACGATGGTAAGAACAATTGGAGCTCAAATTAATGTGTTGCTCTATCTTTATTTAGACAAGAATTAACAATATTGGCGCTTCTTTTGAGGCTATGGATCTGCGAAATTTTTTACTTCTGCATTTTACATCAAATAATCTAAAACTCTTACAACCCATTTCTTACAATGTGGACATGCAATACTCAAATTTTTACTTTGATATATCAATTATAATAATAATCCGTGGCACTACAGCCCGTGAAGGGCCTAGACCAACCAGCCGGCTGCTGGCCTCACGTCCACATGCCGAAGTAGAGGTGGACGATCATCCAACCAGAATGGAGGTATCATGTGGTTAGCACGATGATCCCCCCCAGCCGTTATAGCTGGTATTCGCAACCGGATTTCGCTACCTATCGTAGCTCTCAAGTGCATCACGATGCTGGGTTGGCACCGGTCCTATACACTGGCCGAAATTTAATGAGAAAATTTCTTCCCCCATGAGGACTTGAACCAGCGCGCATTCCGTAACGCGAGTCCTAGGCAGGATGGCTTAGACCACGACGCCATGGCGCAGGACGATATATCAATTAGTTTACTTATAATTAATTTTTGTTCTTTTTTTATAATGATTTATAATTGTCCCAATTTTCAAAGTTCTGTATGTGTAATTGATTCCTGATAGATTTATGTGAAATATGACATATGCTTTTCATATTTCTTCAATTATTTTATAAGAAAGAAAATATTTACCCTTTTAGTTGTTACTTTGCCAATTTTTTAAATCACATTCTCAACAAATGGTAATTTGAATACTTACAATAGCAGACGTAAATACATGCGTCACTTTACTTCACATGCTGTTGTGTGCTTCTGTGCAAAATTTCACTGACATTGAAGAAAAACTGCATTCATTAGAGATTTTTGAATGTTACAAAATTTTAAAAATTGAAAATCGGGAAAACGAATATCAAAGTACAGCAAGTAGCGTATATGATATGTACTTATCGATATTTTTCTTTTCTATAAAGGTCCATCATACACATTTTCTCGTACATGACAGAGTGAAATATGAACTGAATGAAAAGTAAAATTAATTAGAAAGAAGAACAGAGTCTGTCAGAATGACAGCTGTGTGTCAGTTTAAAGGGCTGTAGCTACACGCACGCGCTGTTCACTTTAAATTCGTGCTAAGTGGCTTTAAATTGTCATAGGGCCAAAATAAGCACAGATTTAAAACACTGAAGCATTATTTTATTTTTTTCGAGTTAAAAATACATTTTTTAAATTTTTAATGGCTTTTACTTATCTTCACCGGTCTACAACTGATTACCTGACAACGGAAACAGAGCGTTCCTGTGCAGACCGGTCCCAAGTATTATGCTCCGTCAACTTAATGGCGGTATGGCGGCAAAGGGATAAGGGGTAAAGTGGGATCGGTCTGTGTAGGGAAGCGTGCACGGACCTGCCCTTAAGCCGGTGTACGGCCACTCGTCTCCCGCCAACAGATTTTGTAAGGTACAAATTTGAATGGGACCGGTCTGCATGGTAACTTTCTGTACAGCATTACTTTAAATCAGAAAAATTAATGAAAGAGAAGTTTCTATTAATACCCAACTTATTGCTCTCTCTTAACATAAACAAATATGTGCTACTCCTCTGACATGTTCTACTAACCTTACTGCTAACTTCTGTCATGTTGCAGTTTACTAATTTCAAAATATTTTTATCTCATGTAACCTATACAACTCTGTTCGCAGTATGGAATACTACATCCAAATAAAAATTTGGCAGCATAGGCCTATATTAAATAAAATATTTAAGCTATTTATACAATTTTAAAATATCCAATTACCAGCTACAGTAATCTACTGGCTTGGGCGCTGCATTTATAATCTTGTGGATCCGGGTTCGTTCCACAACGTATCCCCAATTTATAGTTTGTGTTTGGTAACCCCGTTGTCCAGGTAATACAGGTAGGCCTATTTGTCTGACAGTTCCAGTTCCCAACAAATCTCCATCATCTTATCTCATAGCGGGTGTAGCGTAAACCAGTCTCCTACGGCGCACCCTGGGTAACGACTCTGTGGGTAAATTGGTCTACGTAACTGGCTAATATGGATGAAAGATGAACAATCAAGTACACGCCATTAGAAAACAAAATTGCAAATTTATTTCACAAAAATACAATATAATTTTTCACCATATTTGTAATATGTTGTCCTAAGAAGCATTCGTTTGCAATAATAAGAATCCAGATCACTTTTATGTACAATTTCACGTAGTAGATTTATTTTTTGTGTATTATTTCAACAAAGAGTAAAGGTACGTATGTGCTTAAATCGTGAAATAGCATTTTCACATAACTTACAGAAGATACATTAAAAGTAAAGAATTCTTCCTTCCCTTCCGCTCTGAGTACGTCAGTCAGTATTGGCAATTAGGGGTGGTTCTTATTAGGGGTGGTAATATGAATATGACAATTAGATAGCCTATTTTTATAGGGCATTGATTTTTTAAGCAGATACGTTGTATGACATTTATGAATCGAAAGATTCTTCTAGTACGAATGAAATTTAATATAATATGTGTGTACATTGTATGCATTATATAGGTCATTCCTTATCTCGTGACACACACTTGCGCGTTAGAAGAAGCAGAAGGTGGATTGAGATGCTTCTCTTTCTCTCTACTTGCAGCTAGCTAGCTCACTTACTCCCATCATAAGGTTCTATGATGTGATACAACGCATGCATGTACTTGGTTTCACGACATAACGAATGGCATATTTGTGTATATATTACGTATAGCTAGAGAGTTAGTTGGGAGGCCGGAGGGAAAAAGACCTTTGGTGAGGCCGAGACGTAGATGGGAAGATAATATTAAAATGGATTTGAGGGAGGTGGGATATGATGATAGAGACTGGATTAATCTTGCTCAGGATAGAGAGAGGCGGGCTTATGTGAGGGGGGCAATGAACCTCCGGGTTCCTTAAAAGCCAGTAAGTAAGTAAGTTACGTATAACTACTTCTAGCGTTTTCGATGTAGACTATGAAATTTTCTATTGCAAGTTTAAGTACGAATGTACAAGTACGGAAATAAAATTTGAAGCTCCATTATTGTAGGCCTACAAGTTTCGCTTACAACACACTGTGCAGTAAACAAGAGCCCCTGTATATATACTACTTGTGGACAGTTGTGAGAAATTGTTGCCTACATGTGGGTGGACTTCCATAATTAATTCCGTATCTGCACCTACAAGCAATTTACCGGATATCTGGTTATAAAAAGATTTCAAAGAGCAGTCACTTCTATGTAGGGTAAAGGTTGGTAATATTGTGATACTAATAATATTATCATAGTTATTTTTGAGAATTTTTTACAATTTCACTGAGCGAGAGGAAGATCGGTTTTATGCGTCAATGTTTTAAGGGAATGTTCGTAGACAAGTTTCTGCACAAAACCGGTCCTTTTCTCGCTCAGTAAAATTGTAAAAAATTCTCAAAAAGTACTATCATAATATCATTAGTATCACAATATTACCAACCTTTACCCTGTAAGTTAAGGCCGTAGGGCCTTCTCTTGCACTCAACCAGGATTAAAACTTGCTTACACAATTGAACATGAAACTGAATCGGTTTTAAGTAATTACATACAGGTACGATTTACGTAATGACATAAAAAGAGAGAGTTAAATAAAAATTTACCTAATAAAATAAAAATAAATACAGTGGAATACATATTAATGTTGTTAGAATCAAATTCATGAAATCAGAAGCCGATAATTCGACAAAAATGTACACTATAAAACAATAATAAACACATTGGGATACATATTGGTATTAAATTACAAGCAAGTACACAGTTCACATAATTAAATCAGAAACCGACAATTGAATAAGATATACGTAATAATAATAATGATAATGATAATAATAATAATAATAACAATAATAATAATATAGTGGAATATATATTGGTATTAGGTGATAAATTAACACGATTTACATAAAAAAGTCATAAACTGAGTTTCGAATAAAGAATGCAGAAAAATGAATACTGTGGTAAACATATGAGCATTAAATTAGAAGAAAATACTATTACATTATAAAGACGGTTGAATTAAGTGTATACAATAAAAATAAAAACAAAAAATAAAAATAAAGACAGTGGAATGCATTCCATTAAATATTTGCAACGCATTAGATCTGGCAACTCATCATAAGATATTCTTATAATTTATATTTAAAAGAAATCGAAGTTCGGCGGCCCTTGACTAGAGGCGGCAGAGACTTCCAGTGACGAGAAGTAGCAACAGTGAAACATGAGGAGTACAGAGATGATGTGCGAAATGGAATTTCTAGCGAGTTATCATGTTATGACCGAGTATTTATTTAAGTTATGATAGCGAGAAACATTGTGGAATCGAACAAATAAGTAAAAGAGGGCAAAGATGTGCAAAATTCGGTATAAGAGGGAAAGAGAATGTAACTTTAACCTCTCGTATAACCTGAGCCACTATAATTTTTCGAAGGAAGGTGAAATGTGATCGTTGTAGGTTACATTACAAATTAAACATATTCATTATGAACACGTTGCGGTTTCTGGGATAAATCTACCCTGAAATCACTGAATAAAGCGTTACAACATTCAAAATGAGGCATAATAAGAGTCTGAACAAGCATCTATTTTAATTTAGTTGGATAGTGGTACAGTCTTTGTAATGAGTGAGAAATGGAAAATACTTTCTTGCATGTGTGTTTGATATGCGTGTTCCAGGTAAGATGAGATTCACAATGAACTCCCAGGTTCTTCACAGTTGAACTGAATGGAATGGTCGCTTTATTCAGAGTCACAGGAGGAAGGTTCAGCTTATTAATATCGGGGATTAATAATTTATTAGCAAATAAGATAGCCTGTGATTCATTTGCATTTAAGTTAAATCCGAATTGTTGAGACCAAGATGAAATAGATTCGAGATCTTTATTGAGTCTATTAATACAGTCACTTAGTTTATCGAGGCTGGCAGAAATGTGTAATTGAACATCATCTGTATAGATATGATATCTCCAATGTTTATATGACGTAGCGATATCGTTAATATAGAGACAGAAAAGCAGTGGACCCAATACCGAGCCCTGAGGAAATCCTGATTCTACTATTCGCCAGGAGGAGAACAGATTATTAAAACAACACGTTGCTGGCGGCCAGTAAGGTAGGAGTGCATCCAGGTGATAATGGTCATAGGGCTATATCGAAAATCACTATGTATACTTGACTTAGGCTTTGAAGGAGACTGTTTCTTTTCACTGCTTATTTTCTAAGTAAAGAGAGGTGCTCCACGTGTTTTTTCGTAGCACAGTTTCCCTAAAGTAGGCTACTGTTTGTTTTGTAGATTAAATTTCCACATTGCATAATTTCCAGTAAAAATATTTCTCCATTTGTTATTATGCAAATTATTTAAATATTGCATTCAACTTCTTGTGATTTGAGGATTAAACTTAAGTTACGTTGAGAGCCATTACTGACACTGCACAACTCCACTGCGAACGATAGTAGGCCTACGTAATGAAACTGCTTCTCTATTGTGCATGTTATTGTAATGTAGTAAATGGCTAAAGTCATCCTACCATAGTTACGAATATACTGTGAGTTCTTCTGGCTATATAAACAGAGTAGGCTACAATATGCTAATCCAGTAGATCTATATGTCTGGCTGCACTCAACCAGAAAACAATGTTTTGGTACGAACTTCTTAAGACTGATGATGACTAAACTGCTATTGTAATTGTAACGTTTGCGTCCTCACATTAATATTAGTATTAATTGGACAGAGTTAAGCAATAAGAACCCAGCGCCAAAAACCTGTTTCGAGATATTGGCCATTGAAATATATCTGTTTTTTTTTTATAAAACACTTTATTCAAGTTTTATTATAACATTTATACTATTACAAAAATAGCACGAATAATACTAAAAAAAAACTAACCAATTTTTTATAAGAGACCAATAGTTTAAATAATATTTCAAAGCAAAATAAATCAATGAATTTTATACAATAAAAAAATTGTGCTTATAAATATCAGATACCGCATTATTGATTTTTCCGAGTTAAATTAATCTGCCATCAACAGATTTGTGCAAATATCTCATTTTTTTCCAATTATCGGTTGGTCTATTATTGCGTAACTCCGTCCAATTGTGAATGAGTCTTAAGATCCAATGTCTACAATTAACTGTGAATTCTCTATAGAGATACGGAATAAAAATTTACCCAGTACAGTATGTTTACACTTCTAAAAGACATCAATTTGCTGCAAAACTATAGAAATGGCATTTAATTAGTTAAATCTTGGAAAGAGCAGAGTTTTGTTACTACAAGTGTCACTAATCATGAGGAAGCTGTAGTAGAACAATGAAATAAGTGCAAACAACACCAATTGTTGAGCAGAAAAACGATAAATTCAGGTTGAAGAAACCGCAGGCTGTGAATTCCACCTTGTTGTTCTTGAGTTGTAGCATAAACCTCTCCAGTTCAGACTGGACGTCGTGATCAAGATTGTCCCTAAGCATCAACTTGAGGACTTGTGCCACAGATTCATTAGATTCCTCCGCTGTGACATGACAAGATGCAGACATTTGAAAGAGGAACTGGAAAGCGTACACACTATATATAATGGTTACAATTAAGCCCCAAGTGTCGACAGAATCTTTCTTGATGTAGGAGAGAATACCATACAGAAATCCTAAGACTGATGTAAGTAGCCTGCACGATGTAAGTAGTACCGAAAGGCCAAACAGAGAGTTAATGTGTCTCGAGATGTCAAAGAGCTTACTGTATATGATTCTTAATTCTTTTATCTGCTGATGAATAGTCGTATCTTTCAGTACAGGTATCAGTGAAGAATTATTACTTTCAATGTTAATAAAACAAAATCTTTCAATTGATGGTTTTATATATCTTCGACCACTTATGTCTAAAAACTGCATGATGTTGTTCAAATATACGTATCTGCTTTTTAAAGCCATAACAATGTTTACGAACAAAATAGTTACAACCAAATTTGAAACTGTAATACAATTTGTAAATATAAAAACTGCTCTCCATATAAATATATTTATAATTCTGGAATAGGTTAGAGGAAATATAAGTTCATAAATGCCAATGAAAACAATCAGGTGTGTGATAATATAACCGAAACATTTCCTGTACACTTGCATGGCTTTCTTTCTTTCAAACAACATCGCATCTACTTCGTTCAGTTCTACAAGTATCTTTGGAAATGTACGTCTTTTGAAGATGCCCATGCTCACCACCGTACTCAAATGCATTGCATATCCGATGTTTGTAAAAATAAAGTTAGTTATATTTGTAGTAATTCGGTAGTTTGTATTTTCCTGCACTACAATTGTTACACACATTGCTGCCAACATCAATATTACCCACACGACAGTCCACCACAAACCGGAGTATTCCACAACATAAATTAGTTTTCCACCCTTTTTCTGTTCCTTGAAGGAATAAGGCGATATTCCTATAAATTTACACAAGTAATAAATAGGTTTTATAGAGGAATATATGCTGTTGACTTGGATAAAACGCGCCATTTCTAGTTGTATGTTTTGTTCTCGTTAATTGAATCGCAACTAATTGTTAATGAATCGTCTTTTAATGTTCTGTATATCCTCGAATATGGAAATAGTGCGCGCTGTGGGAACTGACTGCGCTTGTAATATTAATGATAAGAATCATAATAAAATGTTAATGACTTGAATGCATGTTAGCTGTTGTATATCTTTCTCTCACGAAACGTTGATGTATTGGTTCTTCAGTATTTACTGGAGATTTTAATCATTCAATGTCACGAAAATGAAATGTATATTTGAAAACTAGGCACTAAAAATTGTTGTTGATGATATGAAGTTTTGTATTTTTAGGAGCATTTAATGCTTCGTATAATATACATTGATTCCATTTTTACATTGAAGTATTTTTACAAAATATTTCTAACATACCGATCTAAAATCCATGTATGGTGGGTCCCTATCACCACGGCATGGCGCGTCCTCAGGTTGCGGATAGAGGAGACGGCCTCCAGATATGGAGGGTAGCTGCGAATATATTGAATAAGCAGTCGTGGACAGCCGATAAGGGGTGGTCCTCCAGCTTGGGGGTTGGGCGAAGGGCTAACAACCCATCACCGTAAAAAACAGCTTGTTACGAATTCCTACAGTAAGCCTCGGAATAGGTGCGTGTTATTATTCGGTTGAGAAGCTCTTATCATCCAGTCTGCTGTCCAAAAATCTGAAAGTTAGAATTTATAAAACAGTTATATTACCGGTTCTTCTATATGGCTGTGAAACTTGGACTCTCACTCTGAGAGAGGAACATAGGTTAAGGGTGTTTGAGAATAAGGTGCTTAGGAAAATATTTGGGGCTAAGCGGGATGAAGTTACAGGAGAATGGAGAAAGTTACACAACACAGAACTGCACGCATTGTATTCTTCACCTGACATAATTAGGAACTTGAAATCCAGACGTTTGAGATGGGCAGGGCATGTAGCACGTATGGGCGAATCCAGAAATGCATATAGAGTGTTAGTTGGGAGACCGGAGGGAAAAAGACCTTTAGGGAGGCCGAGACGTAGATGGGAGGATAATATTAAAATGGATTTGAGGGAGGTGGGGTATGATGATAGAGACTGGCTTAATCTTGCACAGGATAGGGACCGATGGCGGGCTTATGTGAGGGCGGCAATGAACCTTCGGGTTCCTTAAAAGCCATTTGTAAGTTGTAAGTACCGATCTAAAATTTTCCTGGTTCTTTCAGAATGAATTCATTTCTTCCGGACAGTGAATGAAGTGAAATGTATTCGTGAAATTATATTTGTGCAAATGACATTTTCTTAAACCCTTTCATTCTTTAGAATGGGATATTTGAATCGGCATGATGACCTTTTGTTTCCTAAAAATAGATACCACGGGAAGCAATACATTTCATACAAAGCTCTATGTATTTCTGGTACCCATACCCTAGATGATTTTCACCAATTTCAATGTGATAATGAGACAGAGTTCACTCTGATATAACTTAGACCTGTATGTACATTCACGTTTGAGACCGCTCTTGAGATTGCCTTCAGAAAACTCCACAGAATTCGTATGCACATTCAAGTTCTTGAGACGAGCTTGAGGCTGTCCCAGAATATCATGAAGACTAGGCTGAGACTGCCAATGAAAGATCTTGGGACGATCTCAGTCGGCTGTGAGAGAAAAATGGCAACTATTTTAGATGAATATAGAGTTTATTGATTTTATTTGAAATGAAGATGATATTTAACACGAGTAACTGTTGCCAAAAGATATTTGAGAGAGTGTGAAAATCCACTAGAATTTCGCAATGATGAGCAGTTTTACAAACGCTACAGATTCACAAAGGACAACGTTCTAAATGACATTTTTATTCTATTACCGGTTGTAGGACGAAGAACAGTAATAGTGTTCCAATTCCAAGAAGCCTGCAACTCATGACTGGCCTAAGATTTTATGTAGGCCTATCATAAGATTTTCAAGTAAGTGTAACTGAAACCGTCATACCAGTGTGTTTGTAGGTTATAATATCCAAATTAGCTTGTTACAAATTCGTTACATTTAATAATACGATACAATACACGACTATAAACAATGCTAATTCGCGAACACTGATAACATGATCAGCAATCACGACTTAAGTGTATGAAAAGATTCACCTTCAAAGTGAATGTTCTAACACAATCTCAGGATTGTCTCAATACGAAGACACAACGCGTCTGTACAGTTGTAAAAAAAAAAAAAAGTGGCCGCACTCGTGAACAGCAAATATTTTCTAAGTCCACTTCGGTCACGGTGATGTTACACTATGCATGTGCTTGTAGAAGCAGTTCCGGAACTATGGAATTATTCCATATCTGTATCTCGTAGACAAGGGGCTCGGCTAATGATTCGAAGGTTGTGGGTTCGGGCTTTCTTCAAGTTTTCATTTAATTTTTTAATCGCTTTTAGCGATATAAATAATATTCAAATTATCATTTATATTCTGTTATCATTCCTTATCGACATGTTATTTATATTTTGTTATCTTTCTTTTAGCGATATAAATAATATTCAAGTTATAATTTTTTGTATTCTGTTATCGTTCTTTAGAGATATAAATAATATTCGTCATCATCATTTGTATTCTGTTACCGTTCTTTAACGATATGAATAATATTCACGTTTTTTATATTCTGTTATCATTCTTTAGTGATATAAATAATATTCAAGTTATCATTTATATTCTGTTTTCGTTCTTTAGCGTTAGAAATAATTTTCAAGTTATTTATATTCTGTTATTGTTCTTTCGCGATATAAATAGTCTGTATTTTATGTAAGTAATTAATATACTGTAATATAAATAACCGTTTTTCTTTGTAAAATATCTTATTTTATTTAAATAATTAAATATATATTATATAATATCTTATATTAATTAAACCAACCGATATTTATGATTTATATTCTGTTATCTTTCTTTAGTGACACTGTATAAATAATATTCAAGTTATAATTTATATTCAGTTATCGTTCTTTAGCGATATAAATAACATAAATTTAATATTAGGTATGGAACAATACAGTTGCGTAATACTGATGTTAGTTTTTCTTTTTATATTATTACATTATACTATCTTGAACCACCATAAAATGAAAAGGAGTGATGAGGAATTGAACCTGAGACGTTGGCATCTAAATTCCGACGTTCTTCTGCTGAGCTACGAGGGCACAAGTGTGGAAACATTTGCGGAAAAATTGGCCCAATCCTCCCCCTCCCCAAGATTTTCTGACGATTTGTAGAAGCTAGTCCAGGATGCGGGGGGTGGGGCAAAGGCTGATTCGGATTTCCCGGTCTCTGATCGGGTCAAACATCCTGATAGAACTAATATTTAAGCCTTGCGGTGAATTTTGGTTGAAGTCCGTAGGGCCCAATTAGTCAAATTCACTCTTCTTATATCCACGCTTGGGCCCCCTGGGATGTAATAAGATTCGAAAGGGACAGTGGTGTGCGCAAAACAACGGGAAGTTACCGCATTTATCCTTCCCAAGAAAAACTGCATACATGAGCAAAGGAAGCTTTTAATAGAAAAAGGACCATCTTCTGCGGACCTCTGGAAAAAGAACTAAGGAAGAGACTAGTGAAGTGCTTTGTGTGGAGTATGGCATTGTATGGGGAAGAAATATGGACATTACGATGAAATGAAGAGAAATGATTAGAAGCATTTGAAATGTGGATGTGGAGAATAACGGATCGTGTGAAGTGGACAGACAGAATAAGAAATGAAGTTGTGTTGGAAAAAAGTGGGTGAAGAAAGAATGATACTGAAACTGATTAGAAAAAGAAAAAGGAATTGTTTGGATATGGTTGAGAAGAACAATAGATGACATTAGAATATGTGGATCATATGCGGAGAATAAGAGGAAGGCAGAAAATAGGAAAGATTGGAGAATGCTGGGTTTGCAATGAAAGACCTGCCCATGGGCAGAACACTTATGTATGTATGTTCAGAATGCCTGGAATGTCGTGTCTAAGAACAGTCGCTATTTGCAAAGACTAGTCGATTTCATGCCCACTCGACTGCAAGATGTGATCGAGATAAGGGGAATATAGACTAAATATTGAATCGTGGCTTTTTGTTTTGTTGTTTGAACGCTTAATTTTTTAATGTTCTAAGGCAGACGCTAGTAAGTTTTTTTTTTTTTTTTTTTTTTTGTTTAGCCACGAAAGATATTTTTGTTGAGAATAAAATCTTTTCTTTCCATTTCCAGCCACAATGTCATAATGAACCTAATGTTAATTACTAAAATAATCTAAAAGAGAAATGGGCAATTATGTATATTAAAAACAAAACAAAAAAGGACATAAAAAGCACGAGGTTGTATTTCAACGCAGGACCTCACGAATAAGAGGCCGGAACGCTACCATCACGCTAGCAAGTTACACACAGAGTACTTTAATTATAACTTTAGGTATCAGGCAACGTGGTCCAACAACATGTAACATCGCCTGTCTGCGAATTGTAACGAAGATATCCGAAGGGAACTTTGGTTCAGAGAGCGGCCACTTTTCCTTTTGACAACTGTACATATCAAAATTGAGACTGGTCTTGACATATTTTTGATTTAGGGAGTCTTGAGAATAACTTGGCGTTGACTATTCATACGGGATAATATTTCGCGTCTATTTTTCGTAGTGAAAATTGTTTAAGATGCAGAACAGTCGACATCCGTGATGTGGCTATGTGGTACAGTGTACCACACACCCCAGCGGTCTTGGCTGGAGGAGAACATCACGAGGGAAGCTGAAAGTGTGGAGGATAACAGTTGTTGACAGGCTAAAGATCTGGCCATTCAACTACCGCGGGGGTTAATACATGTTTAGTGATTCGTTCATTTTCTTTCTTTTTTTTTAAGCGTGTACTGTATACGTTATTAATTCGGAAGCTGGCAAATGGAAACGTGATTTCAAGTAAATTTGGAGTAACATACTTCACAGGGCCGATGAGGTGAGTCCAGTATAATAAATGTTCCAAAGCATTCCGCCGGTATCCATATCTGGCCTCTCTGCCATTTCATTTATGCATTATCTTGAAACCCAAATCAATTTTCTTAAAATCTGGCTTTTTCTTACTCAATACTTTCATCAGATTTTTTCTAAGGAGAATAGCTTAAGTTTTGTCAATGAAGTTCTTTTGCTCAGAACACTCGACACTGTAGAATAATCGCTGTAGTATCATAGGAGAAAATCATTATGATTTTGGCAGAATAAGGATTACTGCGATTCATTTTGTATGGGGAAGAATTCAAAAGTTCTCGTACTGAAAACAGTCATAGCTCTTAAAATTCATAATACAGTCTGATCCGTTTGGGTATGGATAATATTAATTTATTATTATAAAGCTATTATGATAGTAGGAAAAATTTCTTGCTGGCTATATTATGATTAAAATATGGGAGTTTCCATAATATATGACAATCAACAATGCATAATCTGAAAGGACAAATGAAGATCGTAGATGATTAAAATGGCTACTACAAATCAACAGCGGGCTCAATGTGTTCGTTCATGTGCTAAATTTGAGAGTGTTAAAAGAGTTCAAAGGGAATTTCGACTTGAGTATGGTGTGCGTAACGTACCTAAATACGATTCCATAATGTTGTTGTATCGAACATTATTTTGTAGAAACAGGTTCTGTATTTAAAAAAAAAAACATGCAGGAGGTCGCTGGCGAAACCCAGACGAGAAGCAACTATCTCTTGGCTTGGTCCCCAAACTCCCCACATCTAACCCCTTCTGAATTCTTCGTTTAGAGGTTTGTTAAAGTACATTGTCTATTCACAGAAACCCAAGAACATTGATGATTTGAGAGTAAAAATCACTTAAGGTTTTCAACAAACCACCCCTCTTATGTTACAACGGACATGGGGTGAATTGCATCACCGTTATGATTTATGCAGGGTGCGCAATGGGGTTGATGTTGAGCTTTGAGGAATCTCCCATCTTCCAGTGCTGTATGCACAAAGTTTCAACAAATAAAGTTTAATAGTAAATGTTTTACGGTGTTTTTATTTTATCCATACCCAAACGGATCACCCTGTAGTATTATCAATCTCTCATTATATTTTATGACATTATTCAGAAATTGTGGACACATCCATGATTGTTCTTCACTGTGACATGTTTATTCCCTCATTTTATTTTATTGATATTCTGTGGTACCTACCTTGTACAAGCACACATATTGTGGGGTAAAAGATCCTCTCTGTTCGATAGCAGGAACGTCACGGCATTAGCAGTGTGTTTTCGTGTGAGATATGTGATAAATATTGGGATGTGAAGATCATAATGTTAGATAAGTGTTGACCGCTCATGTAATTCCAGTTACTACTGTGCCAATTCGAAATATGATGATGTTTAACTCACGAAAATTCATGCCAAATGACACAGTCAATCAAGAGATCGTCTCTCATTTAAATAATTTTAATTTAATGTCATTTTATTTAATATTTCATTATCAATATGGTCGCATATACAACGGAGGAGATGCACCTCACCGTGTTTCTGATTCGTGATTGGATGACTTCCAACTTATATTGTATATACATGCATGGTTGAACGTATTTATTTTTAATCTTTGTTGTTTTCAATAATTTAACGTCCATCTGTCCAATTTTAATGTAGCCTATATTCTTCTCCTCCTTATGAAGGTTAATTGTTCAAACTTTGACAAATATCAGTCAACGCGTGTAGATTTGTATAGAGTACATACAGTCAGTAAAAAATGTCTCCGTACACTAGGCTCACATATAAACATTTGTGAAAAAACCTGATTAAATATATAGTAAAAAAATAAATTGTATTATTACGTAAAATATACTCTGTTTACGGTTAATACCTACAGAAAACAGCGCAGTAAGCTCTGTACAATTTCTTGTAAACACGACACAACACAACTCAAAACTAAAGGAGAGTACATAAAGTCTCCGTACGGACAACACTGGTGTAAGAGAACCTGTGTTTGTTGTTGTTCAGAAAGCTGCAGAGTCAGTATAGAGTTGCCTGTGACTGTAGTAAGGTATGACGCAGCAAAACTTGTGACTACAATGTAAATACCAATACCATTTAGAGAGTTAATTCTTAAGTTTAGAAAGGAGGGACAGTCAATAAAAAAAAATAGCAGAAAATGTAAAAAAAAAAAAAACTTTTCTGTGCAATATGTGATCGAAAGGTACAATGGCACGAAATAACGGGTTAGTAGAAATCGATCAGAACGATCCAAGAAACTGGAATCCAACAATAGACGGGGAGTATTGAGCTCCATCAGAGAAAATCCAAAGATAATTGCACAGAGATTGAGGGCCATGGTTAAAGAAGATTATGGGGTAAAGGTGGTATCTCAGCCTATAAGAAATGTCATAAAAGACGAAAGTTACCATGGCTGAGTTGCCCAAAAGAAGCCCTATGTGAGCAACGTCAACAATCAGAAGAGGTTGGCTTTCGCAAAGGAGCATGTGAACAAACCGCAGGACTTCTGGAATTCAGTCATAATCTTCAGTGAATCGGATGGTAGGACAATGGTATGGAGAAAGCCAAGTGAACAATTACAGAGCAAGAATTTGTGCCCTACTGTAAAACATGGAGAATAGTGTTTTTGTTTGGGGCTGCATGAGTGCTGCAGATTTGAGAAATTTGGTTTTTGTGGACGGGACTATGAACTGGATACAATATTTCAACATCCTGAAGGAAAATCTACACGACAATGCTGAAAAACTCAACATCAGTGAGACATTTATCTTTCATCAAGACAATGACTCTAAAGGCACTGCCTCAAATGTGAAGCTCTGATTATTGTACAATACAAAAACAGCTCTATACTCCTCCCCAATCCCCCGATATGATCCCCATAGAACATTTATGAGATGAAATGGAACGAAGGCTGAAAAAACACAAGGTAAGAAGCAAGCCACAATTGAGGGAAAAATTCTAGAAGAATGGGGCAACATTGAACCAGAGAAAACAAGAAAACTAGTACAAACAATGCCTAAAGGCATGAGGGATGCAATAAAAACAAAAGGAGGTCCAACTGATCACTGAATGAAGAGTGGTTGGTGATTTGAATGCATATAAACTGTACTGTACGGAGACTTTTGTTTTATTATGTTTTTAGTTTTCAGTTTCATTTAATGTAATTTACAAGTTTGTTTTTTTTATTTTTCAAACTATTGTATATAATTCCGTTAGTATGCATCAGGATAATCTATAGAAACGGAACAGCATATTTTTGTTTTACTTTTGTATATGTTATTATGTAAAAGAGAATAAATTGGTAGGTTGTACGGAGACATTTTTTACTGACTGTACATACATAATGTACATACATACAGTACATACCGCACGTACATACATACATACATACATACATACATACATACATACATACATACATACATACATACATAATCACATTGACTTTTATATATAATACGTATAATATAGTTATTGCACACAATTACTGACTTGACCTAAATTCAGTAATGTCAACTTCATGCCCTGTCTGACTAGCTGTTTGTAACGATCCCCACAGTAGGTTTTTACCTGACGACGAAGAGAAATCCACTCTTCGAAACGTTGTGCTACAATTTTGAAGAATTAGCAATGGAAAAAGTCCTAACAGCCAAACCATTGAATATTTACTTTGTCAAAATATTCAGACATGAACGTGTTTGTGACGTGTGATTTATTGGTATGCGAGGACATAGGCTACATCAGACCACGTTGTACTGTTTTCCTGCTTTCTTTAGACTGAACCGCATTTTACTAAATCGGCGTAGCAATGTATAAACCACGTCATACATTATGATAATAATCTATTTTTGTAAAACCCAGTTAATGATTGATTACCATCTTAAATTACGCAGTAAATAAATAGAGTACTTTTTAACTCTTTTTATTTAATTTTAATGGAAATTTAACGTAAAGAAGAATTCGCAACGCGACGAGGAAACTGAATTGTTGAAGAACTTGTGAAACATAAAATAAAAATAGCGGGATCACTCCTCGACACACAGTTTCTGGATTTGTATACGTGTTATTAAACCTTATATATTACGTACTTAATACAATAGCGTATTCCCCTGTAATCTTTCGGAGGTATAGGCCTACATTTTAACCGGGATATAATCCTAAAATTATTTCCAGTAATTCATACGAAACAGAAAGGTGGAGTTTTCCCAGGAATAAAACACGGACTGGTGCCCTCAATACGTCCAAAGTCGTCATATTACATTCCACATCGCTTAATCCCTACAACTGACATAGCCCAGCTTTGCAGCTCAGTTCAAATTTCCACCCTTCTCTTTCGCTTGCTGCAAACTGAATCGGGTTGCATTGAAGCTACAGTTAATATGCTTTAAGTTCTCGGTTCCAATGAATTGTGAATTGTTTTATGTGTTAAATTCTGAAATATAATGCTCACCTCTAACCGCGTCCGCAATATAAATTGCAAGTAAATTATACAAAAATAAAAAGAAAAAAATATGTGTAACGATGACTGTTTCTTTGCACTATTGCTTTACACCTAATCCGTAAATAATGGTATAAAAGTAAAATCTGTTGTAAGATTGTATTACATCATTATATGGTGGAAGTGAAATAACCTTGCAGATTTTCAGAGCGAATAGCTCATGTTGTACGTAACAAAAATTTAATATCATATTAGTGAAAATTTTATGGTATTTTTTTTAAGAAAAAAATATTCTACCCAAATGTTTATAGTAAAGGCAGAAGAAATAGGCGGGTTTTTGGTCTTGTGCAGAAACTACTCACTCCACACTTTCTCTCGCGGTTTATGATCGGAACAATGAGATCTTTCTGTCGCTGCGTTCGAATGCTAGTTGTTGACAAGTGCTCGTCTGTGATATTACTGTGATATCATTATATTAATAACATAATAAACCGTATTTTTAAATACTAACCATCCAAGTAATCTCTATCATATCTCAGTCGAGCCTGATATCAGAATTCATACTAAAGGCATTATTTATCAAGTTTGTTGTTTCTTGAAAGAACTTAAAGTTTGTGACGACATTAAAAGTGTCGTATCATCAACGCAGACAGCCACTGCCAAGGTGTGTAGTGTTTCTCTACGATCGGTTAAGAGAACCTGTACAGAAGAATATTTTGTCACACTTATTGTGGTGTTTTGTTAAGCTAAGCCATTCTTAAGTGTGCTTCTAATACATAAGTATTTTTTTATTACGAAACTCGTTCATGTTACAATAACGTGTACATTTTCTACATATACTAAAAATATATTAATTTTTTGCACTTTAATTTTTAATTTCCTCATAATTCACAAAGTTGATAACTGTATAAACATTATTTAATAGTTACTATTTCAATACAATATTGTGAAAACACCTAAAAACAAAATACTAATTGTGTGTAATGCTGAATATTTGGTTCCTGGTATTAGGTTTACATTACATGATAATAATTATTACATTTGTGAAATGGCTAACTCGCGAAATGTTATAAATCATAATATTATCTGAAGTCTGATTAGTGTAATAATGTTACTATTCAGCGATGTATGCAATGGAGGAGGAAAGAGAACTGGCCACAATAACTCATTATCTCCTGGCTTAGTTACCTCATTCGTGATGCCTTATTGTTGTCACTTATGAGTTTCAGACCTGTCTTCGGACAGTTGGCTAAACAAAACAACAATATTTAGTAAATCAGGTATTACTAATTACTAGAAATCACGTTATTATTTTATTTGTTCTTTTAAATTTTCCTATAGCGCAAAAAGTGTGAATGGAGGAGTAAGTTATTTGGCACAGGACCACACACCAAGCAGGTTCTGAGGGGTATAGCAGTCGGGGTAGTGAATGAGGGGTTCGCTATACCCGCCTATTTCTTTTGCCCCTAGTATAACAACCTCTTATTTGGTAATTATTACGAGTACGATTATGATTTTTGTCCATAACGATAGGAAACCTAATAAAGAATAAAATTTATCCCTCTGGCGTATTTCAATAGTGTGGATGGTTTTCGTGTAAATTTAATTCTAAAAACCTCTAATTTCAAACCATTGCACGCTGCGAACACGTGGCAACGTCGAGGCAGACAGCAGCTCGCCTACCGTTGGCCTCTTACATTTGTATCACGAGTAATGTGTGTTAGCGGCGATGTTGCCGGACTGCTGGAATTTCAGACTTAATTGTATAATTAACGGTGCAATTAATCAAAAACATAATATAGCTTTTCTATTAATTTGAGTGTACCTAGTGTATGTGTGTGTGTGTGTGTGTGTGTGTGTGTGTGTGTGTGTGTAAAATAGTATTTTTGTACATACATTGCTACTTTCACTAGCGGTGTGTAACAGGACCTCATCAAGTCCCGGTCTGATCCAGTTACTTTTCATTAAAAAATTCATAGTGACATCTGTAGCGGTCAAAGTCTCCGTTGGGATTTTCTCGAGGTTCTCCCGTTTCCCATAATAGGTATCTGCATTATTCCGTCAAAATTTCTCCATTTTGTCGCAGACCTTACCATTTCCCGAACGTCTGCCAATGACTTTAGTGTAGTCGGTTACACATGTGTAACGAATAGTTTTCAATTGACTCCACTTGAATTTACATAGTTAATAACTTCATTAAAAAGATCTTGAACTCCAAATACAAGGCATTATTATTATTATTATTATTATTATTATTATTATTATTATTATTATTATTATTATTATTATTATTATTATTATTATTATTATTATTATTATTAAATATATTTCCATTTCACATAAAACTCTGATACATATTTTATGAAATTAAATAACAGTACTGTACTTATCTTTGCTTTCCTTTTGTGCAAAATCGTTTAAGAATTGTTAATATTGTTTCATTTATGAAGTCTTTGTTATCCCTCAATATATCAGGTGAAACATAAGTCATGTCCTTAATCGTGGTGGATGATGCGTTTTGTAAAGAGCAACAAATAGATCAAGTAACATTTTGCTGTAATTTGGATGGCTTTACAGAAAAACGTTCACGCATAACATGTGCAACGTTGTAATCTATGGAAAATGCAGAGTAGTCTGTTGTGTTCCAGTGAACAATCCTTTCACCGGACGTGACTTGAATAGGGAACTGGGAGGTCATTGTCATGTAGATTGTTTTAATGTTGTAAGGAAAAATGCAGATGTTATACTGTTTAATTGTTCTGTAATCAATGTGTAGAAAGAAGCTGTAAGCAGTATTTTGCTTAAACTAACTAGAAATAATTGCCTCCCGCATCAATTTTTTAAGTAGTTAACTGGTAAACTTACATAAGAGAAACTAAATCCATAACTGTATTTAAATGCAATTGTTTTTATTTACAATTGAATCGGTTATTTCAGAAACCACACATGTGACATTTTTTTATCGATTTCGAGTTGGACTTGAATTCCTAGAGAGTGTATCAGGACTCATCATTTGCTGCGGAAATTAGTCATGTTCTCCATTTGTAAATCTGTTTTTAAGAGCTTTGAAGATTTTATTTAGTGCAGCAACAACACATGTGAAGCACATAGGTTGTTTCTGCAGTATATGGAATTTACACTAGACTCTCGCTAATCCGGCCCTCAGTAATCTGCTCTCTCAATTATCCGGCATCCTCCTACTGCCACTTCTGCTGTAACAATTTTCTGGCAAATTTGTAGTAGTGCCATGTGTTATACTGTATTACTTATGCATATATATAATATGGTAGGCACGTGTGGAATGTTCTAGTTTCGATTTACAAGTGCAGGTGGAGTGATTGGTGCAACTCATAACATTGCATTAAATGACATTTTTAAGTATTCTCGGTAATTCGTCACTCTCTAATCCGACATCCATCTGTGCAAGAAATGGCCGGATTAGCAAGAGTCTACTCTATTTTTGCTTCTTGGCTACACTGCCCTGTTGACCAATATTTACGCTTATAAAACTTACAATTTAACAACTGATATCTTCAATTTTAATACTGCGTTCAAAAGGAAAAGTAGATTTGTTTGCAGGCTTTATTAGTAATTTTAATGCTTTATTAAATTTAGTTCTTAAGATTTTTTTATGTTTGTATGACAGTGACAGATTTCAGTCAATCAAGTATTTCTTCCCTATTCGGAGACATTCCTTCCTACCCTGTGATTGTGACTTCGGCACCATCAGTCGAGTCCTTCTACATGCTACAGTATGGGGAAATCATTACACCATTCAGGAAGAAGTGGCTGATGATATTATGTCATTCAAAGACTGGTGGCTACCCTAACAACTTCAGACGAATCTTCTGGTCACCGAATTTCTAAGCAGAACTGAGTTACTTTCAAAGTTTCCACCTAGAGGGAATTTTCCCAAAGCACTCAGAAGAAGGCAAATACAAATAGCGAAACTTCTCTTCCTTGTAATAAATACTAAACGTTCCTACAATAAGAAGATAGAAGACCTGAAGAAGCTGGAATTGTACACTATTAGCTTTGAATAGTTGTACAGCCACATTCTCGGTTGCCCAACTGTCAACGACGTGGTTGGTGCCAATCTCTCTGATATTGAAGTTGAAGATTAGAAATGACATAGAATTGCTATATTTTTGTACCAGGTCTTATAAGTTTAGTGTTTGTTTGGTTCTAAACTAAAGTGTATCTACTTGGTGTATTCTTATACAAAGGAAAGAGAAAAAAAAAAGAATTAATTAGGTTTTAAAATGTAATTTCATGCAGAAACAACACATGTGCAAAATTAATATATATATATATATATATATATATATATATATATATATATATATATATATTAAGTTGAAAAATGAGTCATGGGTTAAAAATGATGTCAGAATGAACAGATGATATCTCATTTAACACATACATTTTCCCCAGCCTTGTAAAAACAATATTGGTGTAATAAAATAGTTTTCCCTAGTTTTCTCGAAATGAGAAAATTGTCACATATAATGTTTCTGAAATAACTGATTTTTTATATTTCTTGTTCTCCCCTTCATACCTGCAGCACACACAAAAAGCTGTAGTACACATCTGTTGATTCTCTACGCTAGGTAAATGGTCAGAACTTCAGACTGTCACGCAGGCGGTCCGGGTTCGATTCCCGATTAGATCAGGAATTGTTTTCATTGAAAAAGTCCATAGTGACACTTGTGGCGAACAAGGTCACAGATAGGGTTTCTCTCGGGGTTCTCCCGTTTTTCCCCAAATTAGGAATTTACATCATTCCGTCACCGTTTCTCCATTTCTTTATCATTCCGTAGCATTCCCCGAACGCCGGCTGGCGATGCATAAAGGGTGCTGGCCTAGGGACGAGTGGGGTTGTCTGCTCTAAACCTGGGCACACAGAGAACCTTAGTGTGGTCAGCCTGTGTGGTTGGAAATGCATCACCCGAGGGTCAGCACAATAGATCTTAACAGGTCTCATTGCTGTGCCATAGTGCCCTTCTCAGTTAAATTCAATTCAAATTCAATTCACATATCTGTTGACTGCATGTCATAGGCTTTTCTAGTGTTGTCACGTTTCCTTACGATTTAAAATTGTTCAGAGGAACGAAAATTTACATTTGTTCGTATCAAATTTCTGAAAATCTAAGGGACAAAATTCAAATTAATTCGTGTACACTGTGGTTACAAATTATTGGACGATTTCTGAAGGCTTTATTTTCACCAATATTGAACATAAATACATGATCTTACCACCATCTGAAAGAGGGAAGTTTGAAGTTTTACACTTACCTTAGATGCACTCGATGTGAGCTCCAAATATAATACGACAGACATCCAGGCGGTGACCCCATTCTTGCTAAACCCTCTCAGGCATACCTTGTGTGACGTTCCTGATTGTTGACTTAATGCGCCTTCTCAATTCGGCCAACGTCGCTAAAAGTGGAGGTATGGAAACATTGTCCTTGACGAAACTCCACAAAAGGAAATCACACACTGTAGAATCCGGTGAACGGGGTGGCATGTGCAGAAGGTTCTGTCTACGTCTGTTGCACAAGCAATACATCGACCTGGTAGATGATGATTTAGGAAAATTGGCTAATGTCACGACTCACGGACGAAGAGGAACAGAGGTTCATTTTTCAACAAGACGGAGCTCCTCCACATTAGCATACGGAGATCCGGAAGTACCCGTGAGCCTCGGTTTCTTTTCAAACTGTGTCTCGAATTCATTTTGGAAATCGCAAAAGGTTTCAAACCTCTATGCCGTTTAAAGCTAAGGTTCGAAACCACGATTTCGTCGGTATTTTAGAAGTCGACCCTAAAAATTACAGCTGTCAAAATGTTCTCTTAATTATTATTTTCCTTTTTGTCATTGTGCAGAAATCTATACGAAAATAATGGCATTAATTTGCGTTGGACACTGCCTAATTTATAATAATGAGGATAGTTGGAACAGACTTTCGGACTACAAATGCGTATTCATTTTTTAATATCGTTAATGTAAAGCATTAAATGTGAATTGCACGTGAATAAAGAATTATTATTAACAATGTGGAGCCAATAATCTAATTTCTTGAACATTTATGCTATTACATTTTGAAACATAAATTTCATTCTATTTTCTTCAATTATTAATGAATACTTCAATGTCTTGGTTTGGCTTTACGTTGGCTGAACCCGTAAGGGTCCGTATACTTAGGCAAGTATTTCAATCTGACGTTAATAAGAGATTTTCAATCAGCAAGTTTCTATTGTACGGAAGATTTTTTAATTCGTCAGCGATTAATAAATAACAGTAACCAAATCTTATATAGATATCATATTTGCACATTACAAAAAGAAAACTAAGACATACATGTCTAAAATGCAAGTAGTAGGCCATTGATGATACAAAGAAGGAGAGATCGGCCGGCGCCGGGAATCGGGTCTTGGCATAGCTCAGATGAAGAGAGCGCTCAGCGCGCAAAGTTGAGAGGTCCTGGGTTCGATTCCTGGTGCCGGGACGAATTTTTTTCCAATAATAGATATCTATATGTTGACTACATATAGGTTGTCTTGATTATTCAATGAGGGTGGCGAGGCTTCATATATGAATATATATATATATATATATATATATATATATATATATATATATATATATATATATATATATGTATAGGAGGCCATCCTGATGTTGGATTTCAATGTGTGTTATTCTGACATTTATTGATTTTTTATAGTATTATTGCATTATTAGAGACTTATAATAGTGTTTTAATGTGAGTTGGTGATTGATACATCTTTAGAAATGTTAGTAAGGCAAGATTATATATGTGACTTGCATAATCTTAATCAGAATAATTTTATTCTGATCTGAAGAAGAGTTTGTTTACTTCACTGCATAGTTACTAAGAGGAATACAAGGGATGTCTTTTCCTGGATGATGACTGATTCTATTAATTCTCAGGTGCTCCACGACGAGTCTAAACAACAGTGTACTTTATGTGGTAAATATTACAAATCTGTTAAAATTCACATAAGTAAGGCACACCCTTCTGAACACAGACAATCTATAACTGCCAAATATTCAGATTCCAGTATTACCAATTTATCTGCTATTGATATTCTAAATCCAGATGTGTATTCTTCGAACAAGACTCAAAATCAATCTACCACAACTAGTAATAATAATATTACGCCTACAAACTCATCCTTATCTCCTTTGCAAAAATGGGAAGATAAATTACAGCACATTATAACTAATAATTTATATCAAGATCTTGATCAAGTTACTTCTGAAGCTTTCCAATTCATTGTTGAATCAATTTCTTCCCTTCCTGGACCTCAACACCCAGCTGTCAAATATTTTAATCTTCGCCGTAATGGGAAACTTAACAAACGATACACCTATACTGAAACTTCCAACCCGCATAAGCGGAATAAAAGACAAAAAGACAAAAACAGAGAAAGATACTCTTATGATTCAGCGCAATATAATTTCTACAATAACCGAAAGAAGGTAGTACGACAAATAATGAACACTGAAAAACAACGGTTTTGTTCCCTTTCTAAAGATATAGTTGAAAATCATTTTACTGACATATTTGGCCATTCCAATAACATGACTTCGATTAACCTTGTCCCTTCTTGTGATACATCCGAATTTTCTGATTCTATAATGATTACTGAAAAAGAAATGAATATAGCACTCACCAAAATGAAGATTGACACAGCTCCAGGACCTGATCGAATTACTGTCTGAGTTCTTAAACATCTCAAGGCAGCGAAATTTCTGTCACTGCTAGGATCAGCCATGCTTCACTTCGGAGTTGTACCTGCTCCCCTTCGGAAGGCAAGAACTATCCTGATCTACAAAGGAGGTGACCATAGTGATGTGAAAAACTGGCGGCCTATTACAATCTTCTCGGTAGTGCGATGCCTTATTGAGAAAGTGCTAGATTTTAAGTTAAAACATATTTCCACTTCCATTCACCAAAGGGGTTTCGTTTCTACACCAGGGACCCATGTTAACACCTCATTAATTAATGGTTGTCTAAAGCACGCGAAAAATAATAAGTCTGATTGTTTTGTTGCTTTTCTTGATGTAAGCAAAGCGTTCGATTGCATAGGACATGAGCATGTTAAAAGATCACTAGCTATGAATTCTATGCCCTGTAACTTACGAAATTTAATAATTGAATTATTAATAAGGAACCAGATTCAAATTGAAATTGCTAACGGGAAAACTAAGCCCATTGAGGTAAAAAAAGGTGTTCCTCAGGGCAGTCCACTTTCTCCTACTCTACTCAACTTAGCAATCGACGGTATCATTAAGGACCTTACTGATAATGAAGTATCGCACGCCCATGGTTTTTCATTAGATCCTACTCTAGACAATCTCTCTGCCGTTCCTTTTGCTGATGACTGCTTTGATTTCAAGTAGTGAAAATGGAATTACATCTCTGATTAGTCTAGCAGAAAGTAACCTTTCTACCCTTGGTTTGGCTATTAACCCTAGCAAGTGCAATTTAATAGCGATTAAAAGTGGTGTCCTATCCCAGTTTAATGTCATGTCCGCTAATGGTTCGCTCATTCAATCCATTTCTAATCCTAATGACCGCATTAAATACCCTGGTATTAATTTTAATGATGAAATCGTTTTTGATAAATGTGCAGTTTTTACCACATTCATTAAAAATATCTCTAAACTCTGTCTCTCCCCTTTATTAAAACCTGATCAGAAGGTAACGATTATGAATCAATATCTCTGGCCCACTCTTACTTATCCCTTACAGTGTGCTCCACTCTACCAAATCAAAACCAAATTTCTTAATGATTTAGATAAAGTTACCAGAGGAGCATGCAAAGAGCTTATTGGTCTTCCTCATGACTGCCCAGACGGAATGCTTCACTCCCCTAAAAAATATCGTGGTCTTTCGTTAATGAAAGCATCTTGGGAAGCTTATGTGCAACACATAAATATCTGTAATACTCTTCTTCGTGTTGATGACCCCATCTCCACAATGTTAGGGACCTTGTAAGTGAAAAAGTTTCTGCTCTGTCAAAATTGAATATCACAGCTATTGATGCTATCAACTGGTCAGGTCGTAAAATTCGTAAACACTTAAGAAATGACGCATTCCAAACTTGGACAAACCATACCTTGCGTGGTAAAGGGGTTATTGTTTATAGTGATCTCCCCAAAGCTAACTCATGGGTAAGCAATCGAAAGGGCCTATCTTCCTCAGAATGGACCAATGCTTTAAAAATGTCAAGCAATATTTCGGCGGTTCGCGCAATACCGGGCAGAACTCTAAGCACAACCCGCTGCCGTCATCCAGACTGTAGCGAGCTTGAAACACTTGGACACGTGCTTGGACAATGCCCCAAAGGCGAGCTGCTGATCAGTGCTAGACATCATCGTGTACGACATGCTTCGGCGATATCGTTAAAAACTTTAAATTGGGAGATTCATGAGGAAGTACATTGTGTATCATCAGATGGCTCTTTTAGACGGGCAGACATTATTGCTATCAACGGACGCTTAAAACGGGCTCTTGTTCTTGACCCTACTATCCGTTTCGAAAGAAACCTAAATCAGGCCACCGAGGTTGATATTGAGAAGAAGTCCATATATGAACCTTGTATGCCGTATCTTTCTCAAAAGTACAACGTCCCTCTTAAACAATGGTCCGTCATTGGTTTGCTGTTTGGCAGTAGAGGTTCAATCACAAAATTCACGTGGAATTATCTTAAGGAACTTCACATTCCTTTTGATTATGTAATGTCTATTCTTATAAATATTATCAAGGATTCTCTTCAAATATTACATCATCATCTCTATTTCAATTAATCAACTTATACTTGCCTTCAACAATTAACTTTATTTTTCTTTAATGTATCACATCACATTATTGTACATGTTTATTGTATTCAGGACCCTTGTGGTCACTCAAAATTCTTTGAGCTGATGTCTATAATTTAGAAATTTATTATATATATATATATATATATATATATATATATATATATATAAAGGGTCCTAGTGTTGAGCCTTGTTGCACTCCACAAATTTTATCATAATATAGACTTTTAAACTGGAAAGTTTGTTAAAGGACCTACGCAGGATTATCATTACAACAATGACGCAGCAATTGTTACTACTACAACTGCTATTACTACCAAAACTAGTTCTCTGGGGTCTCGTGCTCAACCATGCTTGTAATTGGGTTCGAGGTTCACGGATTTAGACTCTATCGAGAACAATGAATTTTTAAGAGTAGGAATCGAGCGAAGTTTGATGACATTCCGTGAGGGGAAACTTTGGAGAGAGTATTATTATAGTGCGTTTAACGAATATAATGTGGTGCTTCGCCGAGTTTTTAAACCAGTAGTAGGTTAGTTTTGCAGGAAGGCATGAAGCCTATCGAACGTTTCAAAATAAACTTCGTAATTCTGGTAGAACACTCGAGTATGTATCATGTATTGCGTTATCCATAACAATTACAGAATTAGGGGAATATTAGGTAAAATCTGCTCCTGAAACCATTTTTTTTACGGTCGCTCTCCATTTTTTCGTAATAATTCTTAGTTGAACGCAATTTGAAGACAGTAACCCATGTCTTTACAAACCTCTGTTCACTACCGTCGCGGAGTGCTATAGCCTAATCCTGGAACTTTTTACCAATCGGCGCACGCGGAACTTGATCGTCATCACTAATTGTTCATAGTTCATCCTTTTTCATGTTTACATTTATCTATGTTTCGTCGGAAAAGAATACAGCACATATAGTTGATTTTGTATATTTGTACAAAAAACTGAGTGCGCAGAGAAACTATGTCCTGACGTTGCATCAAATAATTTTGCGCCGTATCACGGAGTTTACTAGTTCAGTCCCATGGTCAAAAATATATACTAGTTCGGTCCGGTGCCAAGAAGTAAACAGTACTAGTTCGGTCCCGGATCGAAAATAGAGCAATACTGGTTGGATATCAACATTTTCCTTGCCATTCTATGCAGGCTTAGCACTGTCATAAGGCAGGGACCGGTAAATTTGTGACTCGAGACAGCAAACTACAAAATCGCCTTCCCCGCCTGTAAGGCATGGTTAAAAATGTTGATTCTAATGTACATTGTATAAAACTTCTTAAACGTCGGAGTAGTCTCTGATCCTAGGAGCTATGTTTTTGGAAGAAATCTTTAGGACAGTGTTTTTATATATAGGAGTCTGTTTATTCATTTACATACAAATTCTGTCATTTTATCTCTAATATATTGTTGTTTCTTTAATTTATCTGGTCTTCGTTTTGTTGCTGGACTTCTAAATTGTATCTAAGTATCAATTTGAATTCGTTAGTAACTGAAATCTGTTTGGGTCAGCGGTGTAGAATACGCCATTTAACTTTGCATGGAAAGATTCACAACTGTTTGTCGTTATTTCTGTCGTAGCTACGACTTCGACCATAATTCTGCCGGAAAGTAGCATCAGGCTTGACGTACCGGTAGTCAAAAACGTTGTACCGTACTTACATGTATATAGTATCGGATGTAGTCCTCTAGCTCATAATCGGTAAATTGCTGCACTTCTTTATCTTGGGGTTGAATGCTCATCAAGTCTTCAATGTCTTTGTTAATATATAATCTCTTTGATATATAACCTACTGATACAGTAGACCTACTGTAGCACATACCTTGCAAGGTTCAGTCCTTGTTATCATTGATGGAATTACCAGCGTTGCAGTAAACGACTATATATTCTCGAAAGAATTTCTGAAGAAAATCTCTAAATTGGGGATCACTCAATTTCTTTAGAGGAATATTTGCACTGAGCATCATGTTGCACATGTCTTTGCAAAATGTTTCATTTAGATTCGCACAACTAAATGATGATGATGATGATGATAATGATGATGATGCTGATGATGTAGTAGTAGTAGTAGTAGTAGTAGTAGTAGTAGTAGTAGTAGTAGTAGTAGTAGTAGTAGTAGAAGTAGTAGATGGTTCCTCAGATTTCATTTGAACGCATTTCCTGTGCGATGTACTGTTGCAATGTTTCTCTATAGCCTGAGTTGTTCAATTTTACATACGGTACATTAAAGATGATATTGTCTTCATTAATACATAAAATATCATTCCCATACTTTTTAATTGCACTTCGTATCTCTGACCGAATTGAACGTTTTGCCTTCGACATTATGAATTGATCAGGACAACACTATTCAACGCGTACTAAATCCTTGAGCAGGTTAACACGACTGCACACATTGCGTTGCAATATGACTATGAACGGACAGGGGTTCCTTCGTTCTGTACGTTATTGTAGTCGCCAGGTACACAAAAGACGAACAACGCGGCACGTGCCATATACTCTGATACGAAACAACTTCACTTTTCCGTAAGTCATCCCGCATACACTGCCTGGTTATTGCAGACTTTTCTGAAAATTATTCATTTGTAATACAAGATTCAGTACAAGGTGTGCATTGGAGCAAATGCCAAGCCACAATATATCCTTTCGTAGTATATTAAAAAAACAAAGTCGTCACAAAAGTAGGCCTGCTCGTGTCATATCAGAAGGCATGAAACATGACACCAATTCCTTTCACTTTTTTTTTTCAATCCGAAGCAATTAATTTCTTAAAGCAAGAATTCAACAATATAAAAAATCATTTATTTTTCCGATGGATTGAGCCGAGCTCGACGTATCAGCGGATCATTTCACCTGCTATATCACCGACAGGGTTCGCATTGCTGGCACACCGCTGACAGCGCCATCTTTTCCTATAAATTTTGACATCTAAATTTCCATTGGCCGGCTAGGGTTAGAAACAATTGAGGGAAAGAGAACCGAGTTTTCGTGTTTACGTTCATTAGGAAAGAACTTTACTCAGGAATTCAGTCCCGACGCGGAAAGTTGTTTCGAGAACTAGTCAAACAGTTGATTTTCACTCAGGAACTCTCGGTCGATGTGGAAGGTTATATTGTGAGGTACTCCATCTGTAAGATTATTCGGGATCTTGTTGGCGACGTGCAAGGTTGTATTGAATTTACCATCGAGTAGTTAAGTCAAAATCATGAACTTATTTTGGTACTTAGTTACATTTCTTACGATATGTTTGGTGAATTTTATGCGATGAAGATTCGCTAGGGCTTATGTCTTGGTTCGTGTGTGAAGGATTGCGCGAGGTTTTGTAGTCGTCGCGAGTTACGTCGTATTGAGGCATAGTAATATTGCAGATTAGGCGAAGTGGTTTCGCGGTTTGATTTTGCGTGCGTATAAGGATACGCGGATGTAGTATAGATACGTTGTATTGAGGTTCCAAGATAGCTTTGGGGAATTGTGGTGATTAATGAGATGTATTTTTATATCGTAATATAGTATGTAACGATACAATAGTCAAATTGGTCTGTTTATTGTTCTAGTACATTGTATTCCAAATTGATTATTACTTTCTACTCGATTTCATTTATAATTGCGAGTATATTCAATTCTAGCTTGTCATTTAATTGGCATGTGAATTCTGAGCCATCGTCGTCTCCTTATACACATCTCTCTCTCTCTCTCTCTGTCTGGTATTGTATTTATTCTGTGATAGTCCAGAGATTTATAGTGTATGCAGATTGTAACTAATGTTAAGCTCAGGTTATTATGTGTACATTGAGAGAGAGAGAGAGAGAGAGTGTGTGTGTGTGTGTATGTTTGTGTTTGTGTTTGTGTTTTTCTGTAAGTTATCCAGTTATTATGTTTGAGCCTACTAGTCAGATTCTAGTTATAACTTTCAAAATCTAATTGGGCATTGAGTATGAGGTAATGGAAATTGCTGGACATTGATGTTAAGTCGTTATATGTTGATTGAGACTGTGTGTGAGCGTTTCAGCTTGGAATATTTTCTCGCAGGTCATCAACTTAATATCTTGGAACTTCCTAGTTAGATTGTTTTGTAATTTTGAAAGTATATTGGCCGTTAAAGATCAAAGTATGGAAGGTTCTGAACTTTATGTATCATTGTGTTTGAGATTACTTTATTATATTATTTCTTTTTATTTAATTTCACACATTCATGTTTTCTATTCCATCAACTCATTCATGTACTCGTTACTCATTATTTGTTAATTATATTTGTTACTATAAATTCACACTGTTTTATTCTGTAAAGTCTTCCACTGCGAACATCCCAATAACCCGATGCACCAAAGACATCTGGCGAGTAGCACCCCGTATTAAGAGGAGGTTTTGTTATACGTCTCAGGATCAAGTTCACAATACAATAACAAAAAGAATTTTAAAAATAATTGCTTACATGAAGACATTATGGAATTAGCGCTGAATGACACTTCTTTGCAACGTCGCATGGTAAAGGTCCATGTGTAGGCATTGGAGTAACTGTTAAGACTTGCCACGAGAGCAGCCTATACAAGATGCTATAACACCAATAAAAACTGTTGGATTAGTCACAAAAAACATTTATAACGTGTCATTTATATTTTGTCCATTGAATAAGCACAAAAGCCACACTGAAAATTTGCAGGCCAGATACCACAATCTAAAACCAATAACTGGTACATTAAAATGACATTCTTTCATTCCGTTGTCAAAAACTGAAAATTTAGTAAAACAATTTTCTTTCGAGAAAGAAGGTAGGCGAATGAAAATTTAAAGTGTAGTGTGAATGAAAACATACGTTTAAGAAGCAAATGCACAAATATTTGAAGATATCATAATAAGTAAATTAGCAGTGTTTTCTCGAGTGACTTGATCCGTACTGGGTGTAATGTTGCAAAGTTTACTCGATCATCCAGCGCCGATAAACCTCCCAGCGCGCTTCAACGCTTCCCGTCCACTGCTGCTGCACCGACCGCTACACATTGTTTCGTAAGTAATTAAATTTCCGTTAAACTATTGGAGATCCCACTGTGAATTTTTTCTGGATTTATTAAGAATACTTCAGTGCACCTAATAGGTATTTTTTTAGGTTTTTAATACGGCTATTTCACATTGATGTCTAACTTTTAATAATTGAATCATAAAAGATATTTGTAATAATTATATTAAAATTAGTTAATAAATATTGAACTAAAGACAGTACTTTAAGCTTTTAAATGCATTAAAAAAAATTAACATCAATATCCTAAGAAATATGACGCTTTAAATGTTGCATTGTGCGACATTTTTAACGAATTTAAACATGCAATATTTTAAAAACATATGAACTTAGGAGGAAATAAAAATACACTTGTTGGTTTATTAGACCGATAGAGTTGGTAAAAAAATATGAACGCAATCAGAATTATGTATGTCAAAATTTGTATAATTTTGTGGTATTTGACGTGGAATAACTAAATTAAGCATGAGATAAAACTTGCACTTAAGATTGGCATTTTTGACAAGTTCACAAGATCACAATTCACACCAAACTGCTTGAAATAATTGTTAACTGGTTATGAGTGTAGCAACTGTACACAGTAGAAACAACAGAAACATCAACGACTTTTATTTCATCCCTGTCTATACTTGCATCACACACAGTAACGTGTGGAATATGGAATATGGTCAAGTAGCCTCTAAAGCTATTGAGGTCAATCCCCTCTAATCGTGAAACGCACTATACTACAACCGCTATTACTACCACAACTAGTTCTCGGTGGTCTAGTGCTCAACCATGCTTGTAATTGGATTCGAGGTTCGCGGGTTTAGACCCTATCGAGAACAATGAATTTTTAATAGTACGGATCGAACGAATTTTATGACATTTCGAGAAGGAAAACTTGGGAGTGAGTATTGTTACTAGTAGTTAACCTGTGCGCACCGAACACCGTGATGAATTTCGCGAGCTACAATCTGTAACGAAATCCGGGCCTGAGGAGGAAGCCAACGTGATAACCACAACTTTCACTCGAGGTGAATGGCTGATTGTTCGTATTTTCTTGTGCATGTGTACGTGAAGGAATTGGTAGGTCGGTCTTACACTAGCAAACTTGTATTTTGCAAACTTAAATAAAAATTCAACAACATATTATGTTCAATCGTGGCAATAGCCTACTCATAAAGAGATAAGGAAGCCATGAATTTAAAAAACGTACAAGTTTACTTATCAAATATTCGAGATAAACAGTTTTTTGTATGTCTTTAAACCTACTAAAGTTATTACTTTAATTTTTTTCTGTATATTCATATTATAATGGCTTTGCGTCTTACAAAGTATTACATCAGATCTATGAATAGATTCAGCGTAAAAAATTATGAAAATCATGTTTTTGTGCTGTTTTGGAAATCACTTGATCTCTTCTTAACTATGATATGTTAATTTTTGTTTACTTGCATAAAAAATAAATGGCAACACTTCAATTTTTGTTGAATCATATAGTATTTAAAAAGATTTCAGAAGATACATGACACAAAAAATGTTCATTCTGAGTCTCAGGCTTCACTTTCTGAGGCAGCATTATCATTGCCTGAGTTTCCATAATGAAGTAGACGCTCAAAGTATGGCCGATGCAGTGCATCAGTGGAAGATATATACTTCAAAATGTATTTTGCTTTCGCAGGTTTAAAACTAGTAATTACACTGTTGTAAGCTTTCTTCAAAACTGTCAAGTTAGAAACACGATTTTGTTTGAATTGAAAGGTCTGTGTCACTAGTCCACTAGATGATGTGCAGTCAGATCATTACTGCGGTACTGAATATTCTTGTATGATGTCACTTTCCACTTTTCTTCATGTTTCCGCAGTGGCACAGGTTCTTTCACTTTTTCAAGGAAGGTTTTGTAATCCATAATCATGAATTGATCGACGTGAATGTTTATATTACTTGCACTCTTCTCCACTATATCGATCCATTGCTGAAGAGTGTATAGGCCTACAGTATCCTCCTTCATCTTCTTTAACTCTATACGAGCAAAATCCCTATCGCAGGATAGATAGCCGTGGCCTTTTGTAGAATAATCATCTATCAGTCCACATCTGTGGGGTAACGGTTAGCGTGTCTGACCATGAAACCAGATGGCCCGGATTCGAATCCCGATCGGGGCTAGTTACTTGGTTGAGATTTTTTCCGAGGTTTTCCCTCAACCCAATATGAGTAAATGCTGGGTAACTATCGGTGCTGGACCTCGGACTCATTTCACCGGCTTTATCACCATTTCATTCAGACGATAGTTAACCTGAGATGCTGAAACAGCGTCGTAAAATAACCCACTAAAAACATGTATCATGTATTGAAAACTTCCACTTTCTACTAAGTGATGTAGATATTTGATAACAGTGTTGTTTCGGTTTTGAACTGTACATGCATCAGTGAAAATATACGGCTTTTTCACACTCGGGGCAACGTAATGTTTAATAAAATGATCCAAAAAAAAAAAAACAGTTTTCGCGGGAATACAATGTAACAGCTGATCCGGAAGCAGCTCCGCTCAGCGAGAGCGGGTAGAAGTATGTATACTTGTGTTGTTCTGGAAGTCAGCCGCTCACTGCAAGTATCTGCGTTGAGAGTCAGAACAACATTTATTCATGCCTTTGTGATGTTTTGATTATCAACATTCGAGAAACATGTTTTAAAATGTGAATTTGTGTGCTGTTCTGAATGTCATATGAAAAGCTTATGACAAGACGATTTCAGTGATACCCATAACTCATATAGCGGCAAAATGTGGACTTGTGCTGTTTTGGAATTCATGGCTTCGATTGTTCTTCATTTACTAATTTGTCCACACCTGTGGAGTAACGGTCAGCGCTTCTGGCTGCGAAACCAGGCATCCCGGGATCGATTTCCGGTCGGGGTAAGTTACCTGGTTGAGGTTTTTTCCGGGGTTTTCACTCAACCCAATATGAGCAAATGCTGGGTAACTTTCGGTGCTGGACCCCGGACTCATTTCACCGGCATTATCACCTTCATCTCATTCAGGCGCTAAATAACCTGAGATGCTGAAAAAGCGTCGTAAAATAATCTACTAAAAAAATCACGAATTTCATAACATGATGTACATTTTAAGCTTTATCTAACATATGAACTACGTACTTATAGGAATTCCAAATATTAGCTAACCCCTCTATAGCTTTATACAAGCTTAATCCCTATAAGATAGAAGTAAAGCTCGAGTCTTTGAATGAATATCAACGGCCAAGTTATTTCAGCCTATACTACATTTTCTCTAATATGAAATAAGACAATTCTACAATTTGATAAAATTTCATCAATTAAAATGTTATTAAATACAGTTGTTCTAAATATTAAAATGCACTGATGGTGATATCATTTGATGCATATTTCAGGCGCATCAGGTATCACTGATCAGCTTCAGTATTTGGATCTCACGTCTGGGGGGCTGTAGCGCTATGAATGTATTTATTACTTATTACTAAATGTACTACTGCTTCTACTGTTACTAACACTACCTCTAATGTATCTCCAGTACATTCAAAACAATATAACAAGAATAATATCGGTAATTATTTTAGAACTTTGTGGTAATATTTATTTTTCGTTGTGGAAACGCGTGAATACTTTGTGTGTTTGCAACAGCTCTCTATAGTTAGTTTCTCTAAACTTTGTATATGACTTGCTTGAATATCGATGTTATTCCAATTCAGGCGTTCTCTGGTGTAACAGCATAGCTTAGGACGGCGCTGAGTTTGTTGAAGAGAAATAATATTTTGTCAGGAGGGAAATGTGTTCTTAAGGACTGAATAGTTTCTGAAAACGAAAGCGGAAACATGACATAATTACGTTAAATGTTATTCCAGGAATCGTCTTAATTACGTATAGCAAGACTTGGTTGATGCCAATTTATTTTCAAACCGTAATTATACAAATATTTTGTCACTGAATGTACAACACTCAAGTTTAAGAGCTAAGTATTTATTTTCTTTATTTAGATCTTTTCCTCTTATATATTTTTCCCTGTTATTATAAATATAATAATAATGATGATAATAATAATAATAATAATAATAATAACAATAATAATAATAATAATTTGATTATATGAGCTGCTGCCAGGAAGTAAAAAGGGGGATAGTTCTGGCAATGGAAGCTTTTCATAGAAAACGGAGCGTCATCTGCAGACCTCTGGAAAAAGAACTAAGGAAAAGACTAGTGAAGTGCTTTGTGTGGAGCATTGTATTTGACAGAAACGTGGATATTACGACGAAGTGAAGAGAAGGAAATAGAAGCATTTGAAATGTGGATATGGAGAAGAATGGAGCGTGTGAAATGGAGAGAAAAAACAAAAAAATGAAGCTGTTTTGGAAAGAGTGAGTGAAGGAAGAATGATGCTGAAGATGATCAGAAAGAGGAAAAGGAATGGTTGGGTCACTCACTGAGAATAAAATGCCTACTGAACATGCACTGGAAGGAATGGTGAACGGGAGGAGAGTTCGGGGCAGAATAAGATATGAGATGATAAACGATATTAAGATTTATGGATCATTATGCGGAGAGTAAGAGGAAGATAGAAAACCGGAAAGAATGGAGAATGATGGGTGGGTTCTCAGTGAAAAACCGGCTCTTGGTCAGAAAGCTATGAATAATAATAGACAATAATAATAATATGATTTTCGTTGCTATTTTTATTATGTTAAGAGAAAGTAGATTACATTAGAAATGCAATTTCTGGCAATATATATATATATATATATATATATATATATATATACTAATAATAATAATAAATCTCTAACTGAAATTTTTCTGATAATTTTCGGTTTTCGAATAATAATTGGTGTTAACATGTATAATTAACATTGTTTACATTAAGTTGAACTGTTTCATAGTTCTCCTATTTAATCACTTTAATCACAAACGTTCACTGATCACTTGTTCCAACTAATCTAATCTGTATATTATTTTTTATACGAACTAGTTTCCACACTTTCAGTACATTACCACTCCCACTTTCTTTATTATGTTTGTATCATTACTTAATTATTATTATTACTCGTTCTTTCTCATTCTTTTTTTCACTATTATTCCCTTGCCTTACCATCTTTTCTGTCACCAACACCATTTTCACTTTATCACTTTCCCATGTTTTGTCACTCAAGCACCAACCCCTTAAGTTATAACTTATCTGTCCCTTACTTCTTCCCATTAACGTCTCTCTATTCGGTGTCGCTAATGTTACTTCTTGCAGAATCTCGACATGTTCTATATAGAAATGGTGTCTCATCTTATAACGATCGAAGCCACCGGCGTGGCTCAGTCGATTAAGGCGCTTGCCTCCCGGTCTGAAGTTGCGTTCGGGCGCGGATTCGATCCCCGCTTGAGCTGATTACCTGGTAGGGTTTTTTTCCGAGGTTTTCCCCAACCGTAATGTGAATGCAAGGTATTCTATGGCGAATCCTCGGCCTCATCTCGCCAAATATCATCTCGTTATCGCCAATCTCATCGATGCTAAATACCCATAACCTAGTAGTTGATACAGCGTCGTTAAATAACCAACGAAAATAAAAAAAATATATAACGATCGAGTTTTCGTCAAATTCTTTTTATTTGTTAACGTATTCAGTTTTAGAAGATATATGAATGAAAATACTGTAGTGATGTTCTGTGATTGCATAGGCCTAATAAATATAGTACCTTTCCAGCAATCCGACGGGTTAAACCGCACGATAAAATCAACACGTCTGGCACAGAGTTCTGGTTGAATAGAGTCTATTCAGTAAATTATCAATTTTCATCATATTGACAATATAACGTTACGTCATGGAATATTGAACTTTTTGTGCCAGATAGCAGTTGAAGGTATTCGTTTATTAAAACACGTATAGAACAGTCGCCGTTGATATTTAATTTAACAAACATCGTTTGACGTTTGCACATTTGGCAATCCATCGTTTCTAATCCGTCATTCAACTACGCTGTATCCACTACGATGTTATTTACCGTCGGTGGTAGCGTTATGGTATTGGGTTAGATAACCCCAGGGATTCGTCGTGGAATTGCCTGGCATTTTCCTTGCAGTTGGAAAACCTCTGACAAATTCCATAAACACACACATTATAAAAATAAAACATTAATGTGCAAACTTAATATTAACCAAGTTTTGCAGACAGTACGACGTAAACTCTTAGAGTTACACTGGTCAACAGTCATTTTGCGACAGACATAAAACTAACAAATTCTTACTAATTTCGACTTCCTGAATTAAAAAATAACGGGAGGGAGAGAAACAGGTTCACCGTATGAAATCACTTCAGTTTACCAAGAGATTTCCGTAGTGTTAATAATCTGTGTCAGACGTTTATTTCTTTAAAGTGTTCTTTGAAAATAATATTCAAAATACGAATGGTTTATATGTGGGTGGCTATGAAGGTTGTAGCATTGCTTGTTGGAATACAATTAGGCTACACAAAAATTTGCTGCTTTCTGTGCGAATGGGACAGTCGTGCTCCAGTTAAGCATTATAAAATAAAAGTATGTTCAACACGACAATCATTGGTGCCAGGGAATAAAAATATTATACATCAACCATTTTTACACATTAATAATTAGGATTAATGAAGAATTTTGTTAAAGGGATGAATAATGAAACTGAGGCATTTAAACATGTACAGGAAAAATTTTCTGCTATGAGTGACTCAAAAATAAAAGAGGGAATTATTAGTTTTCAATGGACCACAAATTGCAAATATAATGAAGGACAATCACCTCGAATCTTCCTTGGAAGGAGAAGAGAGAACCACCTGGATTGCATTGAAGGAGTTGTATTAAATTTTCTGGGTAACTGTAGATGTGACAACTATGAAGAACTAGTGCAAAATTTACTGTTGGCGTATGGAACTATGGGTTGTAACATGTCTCTACAAATTCACTTTCTTCACTCCCACCTTGACTTTTACCCCGAGAATTGTGGTGATTTCAATGATGAGCATGGTGAGTGCTTACGTCAAGAAATTTTAATTTTGGATAAAACATAGGCCTACCAAGTAGGAGTGGAGTACCAATATGCTAGCAGACTATTGTTGGACTTTAGCTTATGATATACCTGATGCTCGGTATAAAATAAAATACAAACATAGAAAGTTGTAATCTTCTGAACAGTGAGTATTTAACCTTATTGTCATTATATAAAGCAGTATTTTGAATAGATATAAATTCGAAAATTTCTCAAAATCCGTAACAACTATTTTTTATTGTCATATTCGTATTCAGGAGGTTCAAAGTATATAGAAAACATGTATCACATGCCCAGCGTGAGAAAAGAAGTTAAAATTTGTAAGCAGTGTTACTCAAAACACAAAATCTCCCTTCCAACTTCATCAGACTGAAGATTGTTAATGACTACTTTGGGTTGTATATTGAATTAATTGCCCCTAGGTTTATAATTAAAACAACAGTAGTCTTTTAATAATAATAATAATAATAATAATAATAATAATAATAATAATAATAATAATAATAATAAAAGACTAATAATAATAATAATAATAACAACCTTCATTCACAATCACATGTTTTCTTATAGATATTTCGATAGAGTTAACGTAAAAATGAACCCATAGTTACAGTTTACAATAGAATTGAAATTTTATGCTTGATATATTATTTTCTTTCATACTCTTGGTGCAATTGTGCTCCAGTAAAAAACGAAATAAATAAATAAATAAATAAATAAATAAATAAATATATATATATATATATATATATATATATATATATATATATATATATATATTCGACCGATCATAATGCACGAGTATATGTGTGTGTGTGTGTGTGTGTGTATATGTGTGTCTGTTTGCGTCCGGCGCTGTAGCGTCGTGAAATTAAATCATATTAGGAACTGCGTTCCCGAATTCACTCTGTTTGCGTCCTCATGAGGAAGGAATTTCCTCATGTAATTTTGGTCAGTGCGTGATCCGGCTGAATTTTAGAGTTTCCTGAGTAGTTTGGGTGCAGAAATAAGACGTCACTCTTTTTATTATGCTACAATTTTATTCATTGTTTCTTAATAGTTTGTGACGTGTTGGAGAAATTTTCTCATCCTGCTGTCGATAGCGCGATTATTGTACATACAATAATATATTATTCATGTCTGCTGTGAGTTATTGATACCGTAATATGATTGCTTGCTGTGTTATTCAATCCCCTTTCTATTAGCATTGTGTCGGAGGACCAAAATCCGTTCCATTGGCATCAATAAAATCACAAAGCAAGGATAAGCTCATATTTAAAAAATGAATTATATTTGTACTGAGTTTTCACTAAAGATTTAAGCCAATGTTCTGTTATAAAATTACATACACTTTATAATATTACATCAGTAAAGAAATGAATTATTAATATCACCAGTACCTGGAAAGATAACGTTATTGTAGGAATACGTTCTTTCTGTCCTCACAGGACATACGGCAAAACGAAAAAAAGTTTTATGGAGTAAGTTATATGAATAGTATCATACTATAAATATTGCGACATTATTTAAAGTCAGTGTGAGCCATTTCATAATAATGTTAGTGTTTTCTTAAGTAATTTTGTATTATTTATTTATTTACTTACTTTATTCATTCATTCATTCATTCATTCATTCATTCATTCATTCATTCATTCATTCATTCATTCATTCATTCATTCATTCATTCACTGAACTTCCAAGGCTTGGCTATAGACACAGAAAAACACACAATTTACAATAATGGTTGTATATGAATGGGCACATGAAAAAAATATATAGATAAAATTTAAGACAAAAATACAGATTTTCAATCACATACATATATTATTAAACAGTAATTAAACAATTATGTCGAGTATTTACCATATAGGTGATTTTTTAATATGGTACTGAGTATTTAATTTTCATTTATTTATTTATTTATTTATTTATTTATTTATTTACTTATTTATGTACTTTTTATTTATTTACTTATTCATTTCCTTATTTACTTATTTATTTGTTGTTTACTTATTTATTTAATTATTTACTTATTTATTTAATTGTATACTTATTTATTTATTTATTTATTTATTTACATTTTTTATTATATCAATTCACATTATCATAATTGAGTAATTCAAATACATAATGCATTTTAAACTGTATGTAATATTATCTTATAAAACATGACATCGGATTACAAGAAAATATAAAGTGAGAGAAGCCTAACGCGTAACAGTCTCTCAGCATAGCAACCTTTGCGGGCTTAATATCAAGACAGCGGGTAGTACTTCAAATCAAAGTGCATTAGAACGTGAAGCTTTAACGTGAAGTTTCTTCGCTGCTTCTAAAATATTGAAATGGTTTCTCTAATAGTGTTTAATATTTAATTAATATTACCCACAGTATATAAGAATCACTTTGAACAACTATATGGAAGAAGACCACTATTGCTCCGGAGAAGTTAGTTCTTCAGAATCAAAAATAGTCGAGAGAAGAGAAGACACAATTCTCGATAGAAGAGATTACAAAGTTCTTGTAGACTACTCCAAAATGTTCTTTAGTTACAAATTTCCATAGTTTTATTATTGTTGTTGGAAACGATAGTGTTGTGGTATAAAAATTAATCAAATTTAACAGAAAGACACCATAATTCACATTTATAAATCTATAGTTCGAAATACTATAACATATGGCTCTGAAACTAAGAAATTAAATCACAATTATAGATTGAATTTACTATAAAATGGTTTATTTGAAAAGATTGAAGACTGAAGACTGAGTCAGAAACGAGGTAATTACACAAGAATTCATGTTCAAAATTCATTAGATTTCGTAATAGCACATTACGCAACGAGCCTATAATGATAGTAATTAAGACGCGACTACATTTGCTTATGAAACAAGCGCAAGCGAGTTTCATAATTTTCATACGAGCGTCTTAATTACCGTTATAGGCAAGTTTCATACGACTTTTTATGCTCGACCATATTTCTAACTTGAAATTATTCAGAAATATTCATTTTATTCGCATCTCACTGAAGAGCAGAAGTGACCTTGTGCAAGCTCGTAAATTGTGAGATGTGCGCAGACGCGAAAGTATTGATTTTTTCCGAGGAACAATAATGTCATTGACCTTGATATAATTTAGAGAATAACATGAACTAATGTTGATATAAGCCGGAAATTGATTTATAATTGAAAAACGAGATGAGAAATTGAATTTATTTGAATATTATTTACAATTAATGCTAATTATTATAGTAACAGAACATAACCTTCTGCGACAGTATTGGATTTCCAGCCTCCGTGACGTTTCCCTCGTTGTTTTTTGATTGCATATCCGAGAATAATCGAAAACCTGAACTTTAATGAATAGGTGTACTTTAATGACATGCATTAAAGGACTGCTACCAGGTGTGTAATTACTACATTTCGGCATGGTCGAGCATAAAATATAATATGCCTATAATGATATGAACACATAAGATGCATGCTACAGCAGAGTTCACGTAAGGAAATTTGAGAATGGCTTCCGCCTAGAAGAAAGAAGAGAGATCGACCTGTGATCACATGGTTACGTGAGGTTATAAAATCGATGGAAGAGAAAGAACTGGAAGAAATTGATTGGGACGACGAGATAGAATGGAAAAGAACAAGTAATAACTACTTCACTGTGTTAATATTAAACATTTTTGGTGGTATGTTACCTGATGAACTAGTTTCGACATTGTTTGAGTCATAAAACCACATCGAAGCTAGTAAATCGGGTAACATACCACCAAAATGTTTAGTATTAACACAGGGGAATAGTTATTACTTGTTCAATTATTTAGCAGTTCATCATTGATTAAATAAGTATTAAAAGAATGCATCCAAGAATGAAGGAAAAGAAGAATTGAAAAGCTATAAAATTTGGACACAGAAAAATGCTCATACCTTGTAATAAATTTCCAATGTCAAAGCATATTATAACAGAGGAGACACAAAGCTGTCTGGATCTCCTAGTACACTGTCGCATAAGAGTGACTCGTTGTGTCATTGAGCGGTGACGTAATGTCTCCCACTACTGTCGTCCATGACGTTAGTATGACGTTGAAGTGACGTGATAAGAGTACAGTGAGGACAGGCCGAGAAAGAGAGGCTTTATTTTCAAATACTGAGTACACCACGCTAGCGCAACTCACTCGAGTGAGGGGAAATTAATATTAGATGTTTCACTATGTCACAGCGATAGATGGGGGGGAACTTAAACTGTTCTCCTCACTCGGGTGGTTGCGCAAGCATGTCCTAGTCGAAAAAGAAGGTTATACCAGACACTTCGTCCATAGGAATGCAAGGTAACGCCCGTTGTTGCAACTGTGAACGATAGTAATGTCACATTGGGATCGACAAGGAAAATAATGTAGGACGGGCGACGCAAGAAGATGCTGTACAAGTAATCCATTTTGTCTTCAAAAACATTTAATAACAATACCTAAGCTACAGCTAATGGCACAACGAAATAAAAATGAAACTTTGGCAAGTGCACAAGACTAATTCAACGTAAAGGCATAGTTACAATAAATACATAATTATAAGAACTTTAAATATAGGTACTATAAATAATAAAAAAGAATAGAGAATACAGCTGTGCGAAAGAAAGTCACAAAAATATTACATGGGTTGATATGGAATAGTTCTGAACATTAGTTTAGAAGTTAAGAATTTTTCATAGTATAATAGACAATAGTCTTATTCTATGCCGAGGTCGTGGAAAGCATGGGGCTCTACCAGCATGGCACCAAGTGCCTTCATGGCGTATGACGGGGATACCTTTACCTTTATAATAGACAATAGTGTTCTATATAGAACAGGAATTTCTGTACAACTAAAATAAGAACGAAAATTAGAGCAGTAGAAATGGACTATATGAGAAGTTATTTACAATTTACAAGAGGGAACAAAGTAAGAAACGAAATAATCTGTGACAGAATGGGCGTTACTTCATCAATTACTAAAAATTTAGAGAACTACAATGGTATTTACACGTCCAAAGACGGCCAAAGCATAATGGATTGGTCTCCTACTCCAAGAAGGAGAAGAAATAGACCCGCCTTAATATGTAAAATATTTATTCACCAATTAATGGACGAGAAAGGACTAAAAATAGAAGACTGGAACAACCAAAGGCTGTGAAAACTAAACACGCCAAGCTCCTAAGTGAGAAGAACCGAAGCACAAGAAGGAGATGAAGAAGGAGAAGGAGAAGACTAAGAAAAAGAAGAATTAAGAATGGAAATATCTATTTTGGCTAGCGATACACATTTTTTGATAGACGGGTATGTTGAAAAAATTTGGAACTTTGAAAAATGGAAGAAAATAGCAAAAGATATTTTCTGCATTTGTTATGCATTTCCGCTGATAATTAATTCATAAAATTTAAGGGCTGTGTGGTGGACCTCTGATGACGAGAGGCTACTAGAAGGAAGGCGCTGCAGCGAAGATTAATACATCCGGCCACACGCGATTGCTTGGACGAGGAGGAATGTTGTGTAGAACAAAGACACCGATATGACAACGAAGAAACGGCAATCAAGTCATAAATAAATCAGCAGATTAATCGCAGAACAAAATATCGATGCATGTGACTCAGCTAAGAGTAAGAGTTGAAGTAATTTCGCATTGATATTTCTGTCTTTCTATTTTGTGTGGATAGCCGGATATATTACAGTAAATATTTAAATTGAAAAGGAGTGATATAAAACTGGTAATGGCAAAGAGATTTTAATGGAAATAAATGGCTTAATGTTAATATATACAACATTCCTGAATAAACCTCTCCACGTAAGTTTAAAGCCACACATTGCATTTCAATTCTACAGAGAATCGAGTACGGCAGGTCATTCCAACACAGCGTTTAAGGGAGCCCGGACACTGCCCTGGGCGGACCTCCAGTTCTCTCTGTCGCTGCGGCTGTGGTGGTGTACGAATACATACGTTCACCAACTCTTTATCGGTCGAATATTCTTCGACACCACAATCCCGGATTCTAATATGGCGGATAGCTGCTAGACACGTGTTATTACGCTCCGACTTAGGTGATTATTAGCAGCGGTTTTAGAGTGCATTACTATTTGAAAGTTTTTAAAAGTGTCGTGGTATATAATTTTGTGTTATTTCGCATTCGATTTCTACGACAAAATGGGTGGAAATAGCAATAATAAGAAGTCATCTCCCAGCGAGTTCTCCGAAGAAGCTGTCCGACGCGTCATGGTGGAAGCGTTGAAAGATCCCGGCATGCTGCAGGTACTGACGCAGGCCATCAGGACCGCCATTGTGGAGGACTTGAAACAAACTATTGCTGAAAACAGTGCTGTGATAGAAAGCCTGAAAACAGCTCTAGAGGAGAAGAACAGGCACATTAGGCAGCTCCAGATGAAGGTGGACGATCTGGAGCAATATCAGAGGCGACAGTGTTTACGGATTTTCGGTGTGAGTGAAAGTGAGTCTGAGAACACGGACACTATCCCATTGACGTGGCTTCTAAAATAGGAGTACAATTAACTGAAAGTGATATCGACAGAAGTCACCGAGTGGGGCGAAGAAACAGTGATAGGCCTCGGCCTATCATTGTCAAATTCGTCAGCTATAGAAAGAGGGCTGAGGTATTCAGAAACAAAAAACTGTTAAAGGGTAGTCTTGTTACCGTCCGTGAAGACCTAACTAAAGCCAGGCATAATCTGTTAAAAGAATGCATAACTAAATACAGCCTGAAAAACGTGTGGACACAAGACGGAGACATTATTGTCAAAGTAGGCGAGCACAAACACAGAATTAAATGCCCAGAAGACATGATCTGAACGAGTCGGCTGCGTAAAACTAGTAAGGCAACTAATTTTAATATACTGCAATATTCAATCTATATTAAATTTTACTCTATCAGTAACTTTACGTAATAATTAATTCTTTTTCATTCTTATTTTTATCATTTAGTGCTGTAAATTTAAGTCACTTTAACTTTTACTATATAATAACGTTATTTATTAATTAATTATTTTTCTTCTTCATATTCTTTATCATTTAGTACTGTAATTTTAAGTTATCATTGCTAGAAAATAATTTAAAAACTTGAATTGCATATAAGTTGGTACCATTGAGAACAAAAAGCAGCATGTTCACCCGACAGTCCCTGAGGTCAGTGTACAGAGACCGGTCCCCTCTATTAACACGAACAATAGCAACCCTACCTGCCCACTGCCCTGTACCGCAGACATACTCAAGGCTGCGCTTTGTTTCTCTCCTTTGTCACTTAATGTTGTTCATGTGAATGCTCAAAGTCTGTTGTGTCATTTTGACGAATTTTCTTCTATCTTCTCACCTTTAGACATTCACGTTATTCTTATCTCCGAATCTTGGTTACATCCTAATCTTCCTTCCACTCTCGTAAACCTTCCTGGCTATACGCTTTGCCGTAATGACAGAGAGGGCAAGAGAGGCGGAGGGGTGGCTGGTTATATTAGATCCGATTTGCGACCTAAAATTATTCATCATTCTCCAAGCCAGTACTCTGCCAAACCCGAGTTCATGTTCATTGAAATTTGCACCTTATTTACAAAATGTCTAGTGTGTGTCGTATATAAACCCCCACATATATATGACGTAGATGATTTCGAAACCGCCTTACTAAACGTAACGCCGCAATATGAGAACGTTATAATCATGGGTGACTTCAATTCAAACTTACTTGACTTACATTCTAGTACGACTAAAATACTTAAATCATTCTTTCAGTGCCTTGATATGGTAATCTTACCCCTAGCTCCCACACATCACACGGAAGGTACAGACACATTACTGGACTTGATAATTACTAACAATACCGACAAAATACTGACGCATGGACAGTTGCCTGCACCAGGACTATCAGGGCATGATATCATTTATCTATCGTTTAATCTGCAGTGTCCTAAATCGACTCCTAGAGTAATTACTTACAGGGATATCAAAAGAATAGATAATATTGCACTGAAAGAAGACGCTGCGCAACTTCCATGGCACATGATCTGGACATTACGAACTGTAGACGAGAAAGTAGACTTATTCAATACGTTAATACTTCAACTTTATGACAAACACGCACCATTAAAGACCAAACGTACCAGAAAGACCCCAGCCCCTTGGATGACGACTGAAATACGTAGCCTGATGTCCGAACGCGACTTAGCCTATAGGAAATACACCCGCAATAAAAACGAAGAATATTTTAACTTATATAAACACCTAAGAAACAGAACGACTCAACTAATAAGAAACGCTAAACTCAAATACTCCTACAAACTTATAGAACCCAACACAACCCCTTCCGAATTATGGAAAAATCTGAAGGTTATTGGACTTGGAAGGGCTAGTGAACAAACAGACATACCCATCCCACTTGACCGATTGAACGAACAATTTGTAAAGGACCCGACCTTAAACAACACAACGAAACAAGACACAGTTTTGCCTGACTCAGCTCCCCCAACTCGAGACAAATTCTATTTTACTGACGTCACTCCTATTGACGTAATGAAAGCCATCCGACACATCAAGACGAAAGCTCAAGGGCCAGACAACATTAGCATATTACTCATACAGAAAATACAAGACATAGTAATACCTACAATTGCACACATATTCAATAGTTCCTTAATCACTTCGACTTTCCCTAAAATATGGAAGCAAGCTTTCGTTCTTCCTCTTCCAAAAGTCAAAGTTCCCACCGACCCGAACGACTATAGACCAATCAGTATCCTGCCAGCCATATCAAAAGCACTGGAAAGAATCGTACACAGACAAATTACTAACTACATGAACGAACACAAACTATTCGACAAGTATCAGTCAGGTTTCAGAGCTGGACACAACACAAGCACTGCTCTACTTAAAGTGACAGAAGACATTCGTGAAGCAATCGACTCTAATAAAGTAACAATACTAACACTTCTTGACCTTAGCAAAGCTTTCAACTCTGTAAATTTTGACATGCTCACCCATAAATTGAGAAATTTGCATTTGTCAGAGACTGCTGTGAGTTGGTTCGAATCCTACTTACGGGAAAGACAACAGTGTGTTGTATCCGGGAATCGAAGCTCTTCCTGGCTTAACATAACATCAGGTATACCACAGGGTTCGGTACTCGGACCATTGTTGTTCACAATATATGTCAATGATATTACATCTCATGTAAGGCATTGTAACTATCACTTGTATGCTGACGACCTTCAATGCTACATCTCTTCCCGCTTAGTTCGAATAAATGACGCTATAGATAAATTGAACGAAGACATTGACTCGATTGTGACATGGACAAAGAAATTCCATCTTAATATCAATCCTGGAAAGACACAAGCAATCATATTAGGACACAAACGGCAAACCGACGCTGTAAAGCAACTCGACATTTCCCCCGTTAAAGTAAGTACAGTGCATATCCCTTTCAGTTCTTCGGTAAAAAATCTTGGCATTCACATGGATAATAATCTCAACTGGGACATGCAAATCACAGAAACCTGCAGAAAAGTATATTCTATTATTCATGTGCTAAAAAGGATAAATGTTCATCTTCCCTCTTGCTTAAAAAAGTCCCTTGTGCAGACCCTTGTATTTCCCTATTTTGACTATGCTGACATTTTACTGACTGACCTTTCCAGCGACAACAAAATGAAACTTCAACGTGCTCATAATTTGTGTGTACGTTTTGTAAGCAATGTTCGTAAATATGATCATATTACCCCATCCCTGGAAGCAATAGGTTGGCTTAAATTAGATAAGAAAAGAAATTTACATTCACTTCTCTTTCTCTTCGAAATCTTGAACTCTTCTATTCCTTCGTATCTGTCGTCTCGCTTCACTTACCTTTCTTCCCACCACAATCTGAACACACGCTCTCGCCATGAAGCAATACTAACAATACCATCCCATCGCACCTCCTCATACTCATCCTCTTTCACAATAGCCCTGCCAAGACTCTGGAATTCGTTGCCTGCTAGCATCAGGGACTGTCGAAATAAAATTCAATTCAAACGCAAACTTACTAGGCACTTGGTCAGTAATTGAGACTCGTTCAGACATGGTTTCTTGTAAATAGTTCTTTTAATCTACCACAAAATATCTCAATATCCGGTAATTTCATCACTATAGAATTTTGTTATTGTAGGTTTAATTTGTAATTTAGTAAATACAAAAATATTCTTTGTTCTTAACTTCTATGATAAAATGTCTAGCTTTCATTAATCAGGTATTCTTGTCGCACTTTAATTTTTATTGTAATTGTAATTGTAAATTTAATATTAATTGTAATCTTATTGTTCATGTTATAGTTGTAATCCCCTGGTAGAGGGGCAGAGAAGGCCTGACGGCCTTATCTCTACCAGGTTAAATAAATAAATCTAATCTAATCTAATCTTCTCGTCTGTTCGATGATATTCTGCAGGCATTGCTGGATTATGCCTTCCATCAGTCATTCATTCATCCATATGGTGTACTATCGTTTGTGCTTAACTGTTTTGAATAAGAATGAAGAGAAGTGCATCGACAGTCGGTTCAGAGTTTAACCACTCTTGGAAGGGCTTTTATCTTGTCTAATCTGACAACAGTGTTCAATGTTTAATATGCCATATCAATGTACAGAAAAAAATGTACAACATTAAGCGTCACTTTGACGTTAAACATTCTGATTCCCACGCTCATATTATCGGCGAAGAGAGGAAGGCAGAGGAAGGCATTAATAACGAAACTAAAGGTAGAAATGTTGTCTTCTTACGACGAGGTAAATATCATTTCAACTAATTAAGTACTGTAAGGGCAATATGATTAAATTAATGGTTGCGTTATAGTAAGTTTATTTTGAACAGTTGTCAACAATGTATGGGAATTATTATAACAAGTTTTGTTAAACTGTTAAAGGATTTTCTGTCCGTTTTACCATGTATGTATTTTTTGTATAGTGATGAAGTCATTAAAATTAATTTTCCCTTTCTTTCACAGCACATTGTGCCAAGTTCCGAAAGAGCTGTCCATGCAAGCTATATTGTTGTCCTAAATATCGCGAAACGTAGCAGGCCTTTTACGGAAGGAATGCTTGTAAAGGAGTGCATGATTTCAACTTCAGAGATATTGTGTCCTTTCCTCAGTCAATTAGTCTCTCTCCACAAACAATCTGTCGTCGCGTGTGGGAACTTTTTGAACATTTTTATGACGCCCTTTTCTGTAAATGTTGATCGGACTCCAGTCAAATTTCAAAGAGAATTGATAAGGCTTCAGTGTCACACAATTTTGAAAGACAGATATTACAATATTCCAGGCGGCCTCGTTGCGTTTTATAAGAACTTGGAACAAAAAGAGTTTCCGTTTATCCACGCTTTGTCATGCATCTCACTCGCTCACTCTACCCCTTGTACGCGTGCAATCCTCTCAGCGATCGGTATTCCGTCTCTTTCCCACTCACTCGCTGTCTCTCTCCGAGGCTTGGACGGTTCCAACGAACCTAGGACAGCCACGGGCCATCACTGGGGCAGCCCTCTTGGAATTGTCTGGAGAATGGGATTCACTTCAACAATTATGTCTCAGATTTACTTACGTTGAGTAGTCGAAGATAGGCTGCCCCCTCGCATTAGCCATTGTAATATTTACGTTTTAAGCAACTGAAATCACTATTTTTGTAGATACTGAGATGAATTTTAAAATAATTGAAATTTGGTGAATGAAGTCAGTAAATTCAGTGTGTGTTGTAGCAGAGTGTACAGTGTGCATATAACGAGGTCGATGGACGAGAAAGTAATTTAATCTGAAGTCGATCAACACGGAGAGAAATTAAATTTCTTCTCTATACGAAGTTAAGATGACGAAGCGATATACCTTGAAAAGAAATAGTTAAGAAAATTACACGTTGTACAAAACTTGTCGAAGATGAACTTTTAACTCTATGTTCATGAATTAAATGTTTAATAAAGCAGATAAAAGTAACTTCATTCCTATGTGCAGCGTCGTTTTTATACAAGATAATAAAATATATTAAACTGGTTCATGTAATTTATTGCTTTAAAAATGTTGAATACAACGTGAAATTCTTAAGGATTTTGTGTATGAAAGAATTGAGCAAATTCAAACTCTTCTATTTGGAAATTAAAGCGGGAATTGAATAAAACTGAAGTACAACTACAATTCTGTATCAAATTCTTCACAGGAAGAATTCTCTCTTATGGTTTACCCTGGTTGCAGCGATGCAGGAGCACTAGGAAAATACTCTAAATCACGATGGTACCACAACGCAGTATTATATAATGTAACATTTCGATGGTGTTGAACAGCAAACTCGTATGTCAAAGAAAATTAACAAGATATGATATATATGATACGGTACGATGCGATACGATATGATATGATATGATATGATATGATATGATATGATATGATATGATATGATATGATATGATATGATATATGATATGATATGATATATGATATGATATGATATGATATGATATGATATGATATGATATGATATGATATGATATGATATGATATGATATGATATGATATGATATGATATGATATGATATGATATGATATGATATGATATGATATGATATGATATGATATGATATGATACGATACGATACGATACGATACGATACGATACGATACGATACGATACGATACGATATGATATGATATGATATGATATGATATGATATGATATGATATGATATGATATGATATGATATGATATGATATGATATGATATGATATGATATGATATGATATGATATGATATGATATGATATGATATGATATGATATGATATGATATGATATGATATGATATGATATGATATGATATGATATGATATGATATGATATGATATGATATGATATGATATGATATGATATATGATATGATATATGATATGATATATATGATATGGTATGGTATGGTATGATATAGTATGGTATGATGTGATATGTGAATGAGATGTGTGGTGTGTGTGGGTTGTGTGATGTGACATGACAAGACGTATTATATGACATGACATGATATATTATGACATGATACTTCGTCACAGTATAGCGTACATGTAATGGTAGACCTCACTGTACACAATAAGGTTTCACTTAATTCCCATTAAAGAAATTTTCCCGACCTTTCTCCAAACACTTTTTAAGTCAAGGCAATGGATACAAAATTCACAAGAAGAGATTTAAATGCCTTCTTATGTCAGACATTAGTTTCTTATCAAGATATTAAAATGTTTCTTCGCTCTCTTGTAAAATTTAATTTTTTTATGTACGAAGTGACGAGGTTGCTGTTCAACAATATCAACTTGCTTTAATATTAAACATGAATTACATCTTCAAATATAAAATATAAAGATTTTATTTTTCTTTCACGAGCTGTAATATTTTTAGGACTGAGAGAGTTGGTAAAATTTTAATTTGCTCTTAAAGAAAAAATGAATAGTATATTAAAAACGGCTGTAATAAGAGTAGTGCCTAAAGCATAATGACTGGTGGATTTTACATAGCCTAATATTTTTTATTCAGAAGTCGCCCTTTCGACTTTATATGTAAGTAATTTATTCCAGCTTGACTTTAGAGTTTCACTGGAAATTTTAGTCCAGCAGGCAGCGATATTATAAATCGAGTGGGAGCACTACTTTTGTACTAATTACCTAATTGCGATACGTTTAAAGTTTTCGCCGTTTTCAAATCGATGAATAACTGGCAGTTTTTGTTACACGTTTAAACACGTCCATTGATAGACATCTCTTACCGTATGTGATGTGTTTGGTGTCACTGCCTGAACTGAAGTGGCATCATCATTGTTGAGTAAGCCACAGAACCTTACAAGCATTCACTGAATTGGAGCCGTACTGTATAAGCACATGATCGTTAATCGAAATGATCGCCAATTGTACTGAATATGAGCCGTTCAGAGCAAAAGTGGTGAGTCAAAGTTGGGTAATGAGGTTTAAAGTAACAATTCTGTAAAATACAACGCAAAGTTGCAATTGATATGTCCTTCTTGCTATCCACTGACTACTAATAGTTTAAATAAATTGAATATTAATTTCTACATTGCGCTGAATATTACAGAATGTTTACTTTAACCCTCAATACCCATTTTTGACTTACACCACTTCTGCTCTGAACGGCTCATATGTTACTTTCTTTTAAGTTAGTTGGAACCCAAAGCTTACAAAAATTGTATATAAACATAATGTGTAAATTTATTGATAAGCAAATCCAAACATTTTTTTCAGTTTATAGCAGCCATTACTGAAGTAGTTTTCAATCAAACCTATTAACCATCAAAGTACCACCACTGTGAAATGCCCCGGTTAAACTTTTCTAGAGGAAAGAAAGAAATAGTTTGTATGAAGGTACCTAGTCTGGAATGTGAGGGATAAGAAAATTATTCCAGTACAAACATTTCTAAATGAATTGCACAGTGCGTCGTCTGGTTTCACTTGTCAACAGTCCTGGTTGTTCACATAGGGAGTTTAATTACGTTGTTTGGTGGTGATGAATGGATTTCGAAGCAGACTTCTTTAGAAGCGGTATTCATAAATTTATCAAACGTATTCATAAATTTGTAAAATTTAAAGAAGGAAGAATTAATTAATCTCTTTCATATGTATAATTTAAGCTTACTGTTACTAAAAGTCGTTTACAAAATAAATGTTTTAGCTTACTTCACGGAAAAATTTCGTATAGGATAGTAACTGTGCATCATTACCAGAGGTAACGAGTTTCTTAAGTATTGTGAGTTGGACTATATATCTACCGAATGAAAAGTAGTGTCACAGCCCTCAACGTCAACAAATGAACAAAACAGACATGTACAGTCTGGTCGTAATCAAACTTATCTTTGTGCCAATGATCCATGGCCTTAGAGTAAGAAACAAAATTAGCAATTAATATTGTGTAAAAGAACAATAATTAGCAATTACATTCTATAAAAAACCCAGAAGCGGTCCGGATACATGTTCAATTCTTTCATCACATCGAATATGCCATATTTACTCCCTTTTTCAACCACAAATACACCAAAAATCTTCTCTGTGTATGAATATTAGCGAGTTGTACGAGAGCTAAGGCATCTTCATCTTCTGAAGAAGACATTATGAAAACTGTATGACGCCCAATTGTCGCAAGGTCATTTGACTCTTCAGTATGCTTTGCTCAGTCATGTCCGCGTCATGTCTTCACCCAACGTTCGAACCACATCCTGTGTACATCTTCTCTGTGTGCGGAACTGTTGGCACGTTGTGGCAGCTGTTTATTGACCTTAACGTTGAACTTGGTTGGTTTTATGTCTTGCCAACCTACGGAAGTCAGTAGATTCAGCTATTATTTAGTAGATAGGCCTTCGTAAATAAGTGATTCTGCACTATTCCTTACGCAAATGTGGGCATACGAGTCAACAAAATATCAAAGGACTGTAACTGTTTGCGAGGCATTTCATTCTAAATTCAATAACAATTTTGCCAGCACACATCCAAACATATACTGTAGGCCTATGCATTTCTTGATATCCTAAAATGAGAGCCGATATACATTATATTAACATAAGGAGCTGCAATGGCCAAAAAAAAAGTGGCTCGACGAAACAAAACAAAAAAACTAAATATTTTGACAGATGCATAGGAGTAATTTCTCCATTAGTTCGTGTAAAACGAGCAGCCTATGACTACAAATCTTTTTAATAAACACAGTTACATAATTTTAATTTTAAACATTACGACAAAATAATTTTGACCAACATTTTTAACCAAACCAGCAAAATAATTTTGACCAACATTTTTAACTATAGCAGCAAAATCAATGCTGTCAGTCCAAAGTACAAGTATGTAGAAAATGGGAAGAAACATGTGTCAAGTTGTTTATGCTCAACGCGAATTATCGATTTCAGATTGTTTGTGCTCTACTCGAAAGAAATTAGGGTTGTTCAGGTATATTGTGCTCAACTCGTATGCACCCGATATCATAGACAACCTACGTTCTGAGGAGCCAGCTTAAGGAGATATGACACAAATATGTCTGTCGTTACTACTGTTTTCCTGATTACTAGAGCTAATTTTTGCATATATTTATTTATTTACATTTAGTTTCAACATTATTTACAGTTATTACTGTACAGTAATTGAGAAATCTGAGCTAACGTACTGCTTTGTACCTCACAACAGTTCCTAAAAATGACGGCAACCAACCTGAATGCAAGCGTGATATCGGCGTACGAGATTCTGCCACATTCTTTCAAATCCCTGGCGTGTTTCGATCGATACCACAGGTAACTACAATCTTGGCCACTAATTTCATGTGCCTATCAACTGGCGCCCCATACTGTACATAAGTCATTTTAGATATCCTCATACGTAATGAGCGAGTGGATTTAGGTCGGGTGACCTCGCAGGCCATTGAATAGGAATTCCCTTTCCAATCCAGTCACCAGGAAATGTAGCATCGTGATGTATCTGTACTGTGTCACCGTAACATGATCTCCGAAACTCCCAGTTACATAGACTACATTGTTTCTTCTGTCGAAACCCATATTTTCTGTCATAACGTCCCTTAGTGAATTCAAACATTTCTAAAGCAGGGTACAAAATGAAGTTTACGCAGTGTGATTGCACAAATAAGTTTTCTTTAAGTATTTCTTTTTCTATAAATGTCTTAAAATGATGGATTTTTAACTTTTTAAAACATAATATTATCCAAGAACATGATGTTACACGAGTTGTAATAGAACGGTGACCGAGTAGCAGCAACCAAATTTGAAGAGCAGGAACTTTTGTCGTAAATATACACTCATCAAATTTTATTGTGTATTTTGGATGTTTAATTGTTGCTTTATGAAACAACGTTTAGCTTCTCTGATTTTGGAATTGGCGTAGCTGATATTTAACCCATTGCAACTGAACTATTCACTCCAGACTCTTCTGTCAGCAAGTTAAACTCAAATCGCTTAGGATTTCTTTCGTTCATAATAGTCGCTATCTGAATGATATGCGATCCTGATTTGATTGCGAGGTGGGGATAGGGTGGAGTATTTTTGAGGAAGTAATAGTACGACTAAACTTTTTACACAGGTCAACAGCTTCAATCAATCTAAGAATCGGTTAGCGTTGGCATAAGCGAAAGGCACTGAGAATGCAATTCTGTTGTCTCATACTTCACTATATTAATCAGAAATTGAATGTGCTAACATTGCCGCATGTTGTGTGCTATACCGTGTATACAGCTAATCTGTTTCCAGTTAGTCGGTGACCAAACGCTGTGCTTTATTAACAACACACGAACCCCTTTATTTGTCCAAATGTAACAATTCATCTTAGTTCAGATTGAAAGGCTAGTAACATATAAACCGCTTAATTACCTCAATATGTTTACTTAATATAATTATGTTCAGCTAAAATAGCTACTAACATATGATACCGCTCCTAATTGGTCAGAACATAGGGCTACGTATTTAACTTGATACCTCTGAAGCAACTGGTAAATTACTTAGTGGCTTATCTGTGAAAGTTGTTACTCAATGTATTCGCTTTTCGACTCGGATTAATAAGTGTGAAGGAGTACATAGTCACCCCCTTTTAAGAAATGAATACTTACTTTCCTTGAGATTTTTAATGAGGCAGTGTCGTCAGCATGGCAGAAGAACATTGCTGAACACGATATTTAAAAATTCCGCACAAAGGATTCATTCAGTATCTGTGAAGGAAACAACCTCTGTCCTGTCGGGTATACAACCCGCGTCTTCTGGATCTGTGCTCAGAAACGCTACTGCTTGAATCAGAAAACCGGAGAAATTGTAACAATTTTCTGTTACTTGTTAGAAAATATAGAGTTAGTAGTAATTACTTACGTACTTACTTTCTTTTAAGGAACCCATAGGTTCATTGCCGCCCTCACATAAGCATGCCATTGGTCCCTATCCTGAGCAAAATTAATCCAGTCTCTATCATCATATCCCACCTCCCGAAAATCCATTTTAATATTATCTTCCCACCTAAGTCTCGGTCTCCCAAAAGGTCTTTTTCCCTCCGGTCTCCCAACTAACACTCTATATGCATTTCTGGATTCGCCCATACGTGCTACATGCTCTGCCCATCTCAAACGTCTGGATTTAATGTTCATAATTATGTCAGGTGAGGAATACAATGCGTGCAGTTGTGTGTTGTGTAACTTTCTTCATTCTCCTGTAACTTCATCCCATTCAGCTCCAAATATTTTTCCAAACACCTTATTCTCAAACACCCTCAATCTATGTTCCTCTCTCAAAGTGAAAGTCCAAGTTTCACAACCATAAAGAACAACCGGTAATATAACTGTTTTATAAATACTACCTTTAAGATTGTTTGACAGCAGAGTGGATGATAAAACCTCCTCAACCGAATAATAACAGGTATTTCCCGTTTTTATTGTGTTTAATTTCCTCCCGAGTATCATTTATATTTCTTACTGTTGCTCCCAGGTATTTGAATTTATCTACCGCTTCAAAGGATAAATTTCCAATTTTTATATTTCCATTTCCTATCATATTCCCGTCACGAGATATAATCATATAGTTTGTCTTCTCGGGATTTACTTCCAAACCTATCTCTTTACTTGCTTCAAGTAAAATTCCCGTATTTTCCCTAATCGTTTGTGGATTTTCTAATAACATATTCGCGTCATCCGCATAGACAAGAAGCTGATGTAACCCGTTCAATTCCATACCCTATTTGTTATCCTGGACTTTCCTAATGGCATACTCTAGAGCAAAGTTAAAGTGTAAAGGTGATAGTGCACCTCCTTGTTTAGCCCACAGTGAATTGGAAACGCATCTGACAGAAACTGACCTATACGAACTCTACTGTACGTTTCACTTAGGCACATTTTAATTAATCGAACTAGTTTCTTGGGAATACCATTCAATACGAATATCAAGTAAAACTTCTCTATTAACCAAGTTACATGTCTTTTTGAAACCTATGAATAACTAATGCACTGTACCCTTATACTCACATTATTTCTCCATTATCTGTCTAATACAATATATTCGATCAATAGTTATTCCATTACGCCTAAAACATCACTGATAATAATATAGAGTTAGTAGTTGATATTAATATTACTTTATGACTTTAACATTAAATAACTCAGACTCACGAAATTCAGATACATTAATTTGTTTTATTTTCATACTAAACTTCAACAAAATCATTGGATTATACTATTATGTATGAACATTCAAAAAACATTAATTGACTAAGAAAAAACCACTGTATAATTTCCATAGTTTATACGGTAATTTTACACACTAGCATTTTTATGCACGATAATATGAATTCTACATCATATTTGCTAAAATATTTTCACTTCATTTCTCTGCTGCTGACTCTCTTTTGCACTCTTCTGCTGCCACTCTTCTGCATTCTTCCGTATCCCCCCTTTTGCCCTCTTCTGCTGCCTCTTTTGCGTTCTTCCTCTGCCCCTCTTTTGCATTCTTCCGTATCCCCTCTTTTGCCCTCTTCTGCTGCCTCTTTTGCGTTCTTCCGCTGCCCCTCTTTTGCATTCTTCCGTATCCCCTCTTTTGCCCTCTTCTGCTGCCTCTTTTGCGTTCTTATGCTGCCTCTGTATTGCGCTCTTCTGCTGCCTCTATTTTGCGCTCTTCTGCTGCCTCTGTTTTGCGCTCTTCTGATGCCTCTGTTTTGCGCTCTTCTGCTGCCTCTATTTTGCGCTCTTCTGCTGCCTCTGTTTTGCGCTCTTCTGATGCCTCTGTTTTGCGCTCTTCTGATGCCTCTGTTTCGCGCTCTTCTGCTGCCTCTCTTTTGCGCTCTTCTGCTGCCTCTGTTTTGCGCTCTTCTGATGGCTCTGTTTTCCGCTCTTCTGATGCCTCTGTTTTGCGCTCTTCTGCTGCCTCTGTTTTGCGCCCTTCTGCTGCCTCTGTTTTGCGCTCTTCTGCTGCCTCTGTTTTACGCTCTTCTGCTGCCTCTGATTTGCGCTCTTCTGCTGCCTCTGTTTTGCGATCTTCTTAGGCCTATGGTTCTGTTTTGCGTTCTTCTGATGCCTCTGTTTTGCGCTCTTCTGCTGCCTTTGTTTTGCGTTCTTCTACTGCCCCTGTTTTGCGCTCTTCTGCTGCCTCTGTTTTGCGCTCTTCTGATGCCTCTGTTTTGCGCTCTTCTGATGCCTCTCTTTTGCCCTCTTCTGCTGCCTCTGTTTTGCGTTCTTCTGCTGCCTCTGTTTTGTTCTCTTCTGCTGCCTCTGTTTTGCGCTCTACTGCTGCCTCTATTTTGCGCTCTTCTGATGGTTCTGTTTTGCGCTCTTCTGATGGTTCTGTTTTGCGCTCTTCTGCTGCCTCTGTTTTGCGCTCTTCTTATGGTTCTCTTTTGCGCTCTTCTGATGGTTCTTTTTTGCGCTCTTCTGCTGCCTCTCTTTGGCGCTCTTCTGCTGCCTCTGTTTGCGCTCTTCTGCTGCCTCTGTTTTGCGCTTTTTTTTGCGCTCTTCTGCTGCCTCTGTTTTGCGCTCTTCTGCTGCCTCTGTTTTGCGCTCTTCTGATGGTTCTGTTCTGCGCTCTTCTGCTGCCTCTCTCTAGCGCATCTTTACTACATCTCTGCACTCCTTAGTGTCTCTCTCTAGCATTCCCCTGCTGCCTTTCTCTTCGACGAAATGATTCTCCTACATATTGATCGAGTTTTTAGTGTGTATAATTATACGACTCAATCGAATTCCATTATAAATTATTACAAGTAATGTATAGAAGATACTCGTATACTAGATAGGATATTATGCCGTAGTAATAAATAGTTGAGTGGCTGCTGAGCTAACCCTGCAGTTAACTTACATATCGAGATGTGTTCTGTTATTATCAGACATCGGATTCTAGGGAAAATGCCTATTTTGTTTCTTTAGGAGAAAAGTAAAAATAATTATTAATATTTGTGTTTCATGGAAATTGAAAGGTATTCAAAGAGTTTTATAGTGCCCTAAAATGCCCTAAAACGGTTATTAGAGCCTAATTTGTTAATATTCGCCTAAAAATGCCTAACTCACTGTAAAGTTTCGCATTTTACTCTTACTTTTTGTAATTTATACATGCATTCACTGCGAAATTTAAGGCATTTAAAAAGTGCAAAGTTTGCTTCACACCTGCCATGAAACCACTGATAAAGGAAACAAAATATTTTGAATCTCACGACACTCGCAATAGATTTCACCGAATTTAACATGTTTGGAGGCATAAATGCCGACAAAGAACCAACCTTAGTTTTGAAGCAGGCAACAATCACAACATGTGCTGCTACCGATTCAGAGATATACTTTACTATAAAAATGACTGTTTTCGGTCTGAAACCGATTAGCTGTACTGCCCTTCAGAGTGTCATAAAATCACAATTTTTGGAGAAAGAGTGTTTTTGAAATATTTATGAAAAGTCGTAAAACTTCGAATTAGTAGGGTAAATCGTTACAAAATATTTAAAAGAATGGCCCTCCTAGTGTTAACACTACCAGGAAATGCAACAATAAGTGGAACTTTGTATTTTTGTCCAATTGAATCTCAATAACAACGGTTCATTTGAATGCTCGTTAACAGTTGCTCTTTCTCTCACCTTATTTGTGTTGAGAAGTTTTGAGCGGTAGGACGTTTTCCTGTGAAGTTTAACGCGATAATGCCGAAAAATATAAGTGCAAAATCTACATTGATCCGGCAATGGCTAACAGAATATTCAGAATTCACTTATGATGGAAAAATAATATTCTGCAAGATTTGTAGCAAACAGGTATGTAACAATATTTGAAATATATAAATTCTATTAATTTTAATGAGTAGGCCTATAATATTTATACATTGACTGAGCTATCCTGAGGTATGATTCTTTTTAAGACCACTACACTTTAACCTTTTAAATTCCGATAGTTAAAGTATTTGCAGGTCATTAAAATTTTGATTGTTCGAACCCACTAACTTTGTGATAGAAATACGTCAATACAACAATTAGGATTTTATTTTAATTCAGTTTACTTTACATTTTTAGATTTCGCAAGAAAAGAAGTGCCACCTAAAGCAGCATGTGCAAGGAGCGGCTCATAAGGCTAAAGCTCAGTAGAAAAATCAACTGCAACAAACTTTACTAACACAGCCTACTTCATCCAATCTCAGCAGCAATTTCTATGCTGATTTAACCAGATCGTTTGTTGCTGCTAACATTCCCTGCAATGCAATCGAAAATCCGGTTTTAAGACAGTTTTTACAAAAATACTGCAAACAAAATATCCCATCTGAGTCGACCCTGAGAAAAAAATTACTTAGAATATACAATGAAGCTTCAGCTTCCATTCGGGAGGATATAGGGGATTCTTACATATGGGTCTCTGTGAATGAAACCTCAGATCCTATGAATAGGTATATAGCAAATATGGTAGTAGGAAAACTTAGTCCTGATGGACCTTCGATTCCACACCTCGTATGTGTTAAGGAACTTTCGAAAGTGAATAGCCAAGCCATTGCTTATTTTGTAAATAAAGGCCTACAGTCTTTATACTCAGGTAATATAGACGATTCTAAAGTTCTGTTGTTTTGTAGTGATGCTGCCTCATACATGGTTGCTGCAGCTCCACTTCTTAAAACATTTTATCCTAACCTCACGCATGTAACCTGTCTAGCACATGGCCTTCACAGGGTTTCTGAAACAATCCGGAATGAATTTCTTCTTGTCAGTTCGTTTATTTCTAACACAAAAAAATGATTTTGTAAAGCCCCATTCAGGATTTCAATATTCAGAGAGAACTTTCCAGATATCCCACTCCCACCGCAGCCGGTTGTTACACGATGGGGAACCTCGATTCAGTCAGTAGTGTATTATTCTAAGTATTTTAAAGAAGTGGTCACAGTTATTGATAAATTACCTGAAACTGATAGTGCAGCGTGTGTGAAAGCAGTGAAAGATTGTCTGAATGACTCACGAGTGAAAAACGATATTGCCTACATAACATCAAACTTTTCTTTCATACCTGCAAGCATTGAACAATTAGAACGTGAAAAACAATCTCTTTGTAGCCAAATAGCAATAGTAAAGGAAGCTCAAGTGAACATACATTCTGCTTTGGGCGAAACTGGGAAAAAAGTTAAAAATAAGTGGGACAACGTATTAAATAAGAATGTAGGATTTTCATTGTTGGAAAAAGTATCAAGAGTGATATCGGGGGAAAGTGTAAATGTTCCAGTAAGTATTGATGTTTCTATTGTACCTAATCTAAAATTTGCGCCTCTCACATCAGTTTCGGTTGAAAGAAGTTTTTCTGCTTTCAAAATGATTCTCAGTGACAAAAGGCAAAGGTTAACTGTGGAGAATTTAGAAAAAATTCTGGTGGTGTACTGTGCAGATAATTATAATAAAGTCTGAGCATGGAACTGAATTTCAATAACATAAAATGAGTAATCTTGATATCAATAATCATTATTTCATTAGTTTCAATATATTAAATTTGTTCAGCTCTGTTTATAAATATAATATAGTATTCTTTTTTAATGTTTAAACATACTTTTTTGTGCGTATTTTAGTGTATAACTAAAAATTTCAGTGAAAGAAATAAGTATGATACCTTGATGTGCCTAAATTGCCTATTTTCATTAAAATAAAGCCTAATTTTACAAATTTTGAGCTTATTTTAGACGCCTAAAACTGCAATTTTTAGTGCCTAAAATCCGATGTCTAGTTATTATATTGATAATCCTTCCACGCATCTGTTCTCAGGAATAGACCTATCCACACAGTAGTCAATTTTATTGTCATTGTTGGTTGAAAGAATGAATTAATAAATGATTTTTAGAAGTATCGTACATCCAGAAGCGTACAGAAGCCAAAGACGGACGTACATTTTATTATTCTTTTATGTTTTCAATTTTTAACTTGTTTCTGATTTAAATATTAAACAATGCACAGTGTTAATAATCGAGGGACTACAAAAACTAACAAACGGAGTAAAATGTAAATTCTCTCTTTATCTCTGCTGATTGTTTACTTCTGCTTCGATTAAAACTAGTAGCATTGTGGGACCTAGGAAAATTAATGGCACTTTCAACATTGTTCCGTGGAGATTCGAGGTAGTTGAATCTACATCATCAGAATAATAATCTTGAAGATGATTGTTGTTATTATTATTATTATTATTATTACCATTACTATTGTTATTGTTATTATTATGTCATTGTAAATTTTTTTGTCTCATTTATATTTTATGTCCAAGCACTATATCTGTCTAATGGAAATTATACTACTATTATACTACCACCATCACTATCACTACCACTACCACTTCTAATCGATAAGTAATGGAATTCCCAATGCGAAAATGAGTGTAAGACGAATAACTTTTCTCCAACAGTATTCTACTCATGAAACCCTGCATTAGAATTTATCTTGGCTTAAGAACAGTTGTCCCGAAGTAGAAGATCTGTGCTTAGCTATTTTCTACTGCTAAGAATTTTTGAGGCACTAGGAAATCTTTTTTGTTTTCTCTGATGTTTGCATTTCTTCCCGATCCTATGTTACAGAGAACTCCTTTAGACATACAGCGTGCTATGCATAGACATTTCGCTAGCCCGCGCTACGAGCGTGCTAAACTAGCCCCGACTATCGACTGATTACTTGTACAGGATTCATATCATGTAATATTGCTAACACTGGTTTGTGAATACGAAAAACTTTAGTTCCCTGATCATCCACCGGAAGCCCGCGCTAAGAATGTCTATGAATATGACCCACAGAGATTTATATGCATAAAAGTTATACATAGACAACCCTGCAAGACCCTCTGCCCTCTTTAACTGTTCAAATACTCTTGATGTTCTTTTCTTTAACGCGCACACAATCATGTGACTGGACCACGTATAAACTGAGCGACTCTCGTCAGATTTTCTGGTTGCTTAACCCTTTCCGTTGGAATCACTAACATTTCTGTAATCTCTGCCTCATATGATTTGCCTGATGATTCCATTTGGTTTCCTCAGCAGTAGTTTCGTTTTTTACTGATAGAGTGTAGCACCCGCCAGTTCGTTGATCAGCCGTTACTAGGCCAAAGTCAAAATGAAATGTTATGAAGAAGTGACAAAACTGATAAATACAAATTTGACGTTACCAGTGTCTGCATATATTTTTTTAAACGTATCTAAGTGAAGACTTAGAAGAGTCTGTTAAATTAACTTACACACGTATATATGGCTTGAAAAGGATAAATTAAAACGTGAATAAAAGAAGTTAAAACTTTCTTAAAAATTGACTTGGGATTTCCTGCTCAAAACAATACACAAATGAACGTTCATTTAGAGTTTAGAATTCAGTGGCGAAGCTACTAGGAAAGAATTGAGGCAATGTCTGCCCAAAACATCCTCACGGTTGTAACCACTGCAATACATTTCTCAGCCGTAATTCGTGTGATTGAGAAAATCAGCTGATTGTACTGAATTCTTCACTAAACAACAGCTAGATGGTAGAACAGATGATTTCGCACAGGTTGATAAGGATCTACGGGTGAGAAAAATTTTCGCTTTCCTCTTGAACAGTCGTGGCTTTACAGGAGGGATTGCAGGGAAAGGAAAGTAACATGAGGCTCGATGATGGCAAAAGAAATTTGTAACAATACCTTCCACGTCATCAGGAGGCATGTCTCATGACTAACCACCGCTACCAACAATGATTATTCAGATTTTCTCGCGATTTAAGTCAGTGTTGCGAATTTAGCGTGGGTGGATCTATGTAACTAATTCTAGCAATTTATGAGCGATATAATTAATGAAACTTTTCTAAATGTAATTTAGGGAGTACTTAATGTGTCTTAGTGACAGGAATTCAATTTTATCTATTCATAGTTTAGTACAGTACTGTGTTACCCCCAATCTTTAAATACTGGTTTCGCCACTGACAGACAGAATAGAAAAAGTTGTATTACTTTTCGTTACATTTTACTTCATAATAAAAGTTCAGAAGTAAGATATATGAGATTTCCTACTCATTCGAATACACAATTGAACATTATGTTAGTGTTGAGAAAGTGTATAAGGGAGGAGAAGAGTGAAATTTTGGTTACTTTCGGTCAAAAATCCCATTCTCGTTTTTTTTCTTTTGTGAAGAAATGAAGCAGCAATCTCTAATTTATATTTCGACCAAGTTAGAGTGATCTGTAGTGCTTGGAAGCACAGCAGATGATACAGTATAATCCTGGAATGAATGCACCATCGAATCTGAACTGGAAATACTAGTCGCGCCTTTGTGATCGTCGGTGGCAGCGACAACCCACAACATTTGTCTTAGAGCCTGGATAACAACGTGATACCTGGTTATAAGAGTATCTTACATCTCAAACTTTGGTAAAGCTGCCTCTCATATAGTACGAATAAGGTTATGTCTTCAAAATTCTCCAATGTTCCTATAATGGAACGGCGGAAATCTTAGTGAGACAAGTGGCCAACGGGCTTGGAGGTCGCGTAGATAATTTATCTAAGTTTCAGGGTTAAATATCGGAAACCGTAATTCATATTCTTTCACATAATTAAGCCTAAATGAAACGGTCACTCATCCCAATAATAATTGTAATATCAGACATATTTACATAAATTTCTTCGAAACTAAGGACCCACTCTTCAATATTTTTTCAAACGTTTTACCGAATTATAAAGTGAATATTATGTTATCTCATAAGAGTATTCAATGTTGAAATTCTCTCTCTAAATACTAGAAGCTTCCGAGGCGAGTATAAGGAGAGCTCAACTTACTTCATCCAGGAGGCCCTTGCCCAATGCGATATAATGGGCTTTATTTATTTATTTATTTATTTATTTATTTATTTATTTATTTATTTATTTATTTATTTTTTACTCATTTTTATTTATTTGTGACCCGTTGCACGAAAAGGGACCTGAAGTCGTGAAAGGAAATTTTACACGAGAACGAAATAACGAATTTGCGTGTAAAAACTACATTTCTATATTTTGACATCATGCGCTACCTGTAGGATTTTTTAAATACTAAACTATAATGTAGTTTTACACAGTGCTTCTTAAATACTTAAATCTTTCTTATAGTTGCTAAGAAAATATGAGAAAACTTTAATTGCATTTTTCTCGAAAAGTACACGATGTAATATCAACATTCAGTAAGTAATATATTAAAAACTATAGCACCTAGAACCATGATTTTTTTTTAATTCTCAGTATTTCATCTTCTTTTTGAAACCACAGAAAACAAAAAAATGAAAAATCAGACTTTAGATCTCATTTCCTGCAACTGGTCATATTTATAATTATGTATTTATATACTTATTTGCTTATTTATTTATTTATTTATTTATTTATTTATATATTTATTTATTTACTTAGGGGAGAGTGGTTAGGAATGGGACATTTTTCAGAATATTTGAATTTCAACAAAAATGTAATTACTTATTTGATGTTGTTAAATCTCGGTACAATCTTTATTTGTTGAACATATTTGGAACCTAATGAGCTCCACCCTACTTAGAAAATATTTATGAAAATCATAGTTATACTTTGTATTGCATATTGTCCCATTCCTCCCACAGAGTAGGAGGAATGGGACAGCTTGCAGGAGCTTTGGGACACCACTTAATGGACATTAGCAAACATCTGAAAACTAACTCCAAATGAGTAAAGGCACCTAGTTCTCTGTGTCCCACCACACTTTGAAGGATGTGGCAACTTTATAACTACATCATATATTTGAACACAACTGATATCCTCCTTCTCTGGGAATATAAAATCTTTAGAGTCCTGTTTTCTCTTCATAAAATTCACTATCAAATCTCCATCTCTTTCTACTTCTTCAACTCTACCTACATAATGAACAACTGACTTTTTTCCCTCAAATTTAACAAGAACAAAATTGTTATTTTCAAAATCTTTACTATTGAAGTCAAAATCTTCTTCATTCTCGACTTCAAACAAGTCATCGTCAGATGAGTCAATATATTCCATTTGTTCAGAGCTGCTCGAATCAGTGTCAAAATTCACAGACTTAGCAGAACTGATATTTGTTGATTTAGGTGCACTCTTACTCTTCTTTTGGCCTGCCTCATCTTCAATGCATTTCTTCTCAGGAGTGTCAGTTATAATTCTCATTCTTGCTCTTTTTCTTCCACGAGGCGAGTTTTCTTTTCTGACTCCTGCCTTAGGATAAGGACGAACCTCTTGAGGCGTTAGTCAAGGATTTCAATGCACTAACAGTCCACACCTGTGGTGTAACGGTCAGCGCGTCTGGCCGCGAAACCAGGTGGCCCGGGTTCGAATCCCGGTCGGGGCAAGTTACCTGGTTGAGGTTTTTTTCCGGGGGTTTCCCTCAACCCAATACGAGCAAATGCTGGGTAACTTTCGGTGCTGGACCCCGGACTCATTTCACCGGCATTATCACCTTCATTTCATTCAGACGCTAAATAACCTAGATGTTGATACAGCGTCGTAAAATAACCCAGTAAAATAAAAAAAATGCACTAACATGCCTAGCAAGAGCAGATTTTGAAGTACTCATTTCTTTCGCTACAGCTCTAATTGATATACCTTCATCTATGACTTGTTGGAGAGCAAGTCTTATTTTACTTTCGTCGTTTTTAACTCTCTCTGGGTTTTTTTCCCAAACTCTCGGCATTTGTCTGCACCTAATAAAATAAAAATATTTAATCTGAAATCAATTATTTATATTCATGACATTAAAAATTACATAATATATAGTATACATTATGTAACAGAACATGCCAGGAGGTATGGGACATGTCCCATAGCTCCTGCAACTTGCTGTCCAATTCCTCCTACATACACAAAAAATTGGTGAAGGTGCCACATGTTAAATCTAGTTGTAAGGTTAACTAAACTTATCCATATATGTATATATATATATACATATATATAATATATATAACCCATCCCTGTGGCTTTGTATATAATAAGTATAAAATGCATACCTTCAACAATGGGACGACAAGAAGAGTTTGTAAGAACTACTAAAATATTACTTTTTACACACAAAATATGGACAGCATAAATATTAGCAAGCCTTGTGCTGTCATACAACTTAACAGAGGAAGTTGCTTCAAGAGACATCTATGGGTGGATACAAGAACTTCTAACTGTGCGCCAAATTCAAAATGAAACTTGTGTCCCATTCCTCCTTGTCCCAAACCTACCCACTCTCCCCTATTTATGTATTTAATTGTGTATTTTTTATTTAATTATTTACTTGATTATTTATTTATTTTCGAGATTAAATTATTTATTTAATTATTTATCTACTAGTTAATTATTCATTTAACTATTTACTTTATAATTATTGATTGATTAATTCATTTATTTTTATTTATATATTTATTTATTTCTATCACTTGTTTATTTATTGTTTATATATATATACATTTATTATTTATTATTTCTTTCTTTCTATTTTTCTGCCGTTTTTTCTTTCTGTCTTTTTCTCTTTTTCCTTTTCTTCTTTCTTTCTTATTGAATTATTTCAATATTGAATATTTCATTACTTATTCATAATATATTTATTTATTTATCTATTTATTAATCTATTTATTTATCTATTTATCTATTTGTTTATTTGTTTGTTTGTTCGTTCGTTTATTCGTTGATTCGTTCGTTAATTCGTTGATTCATTCATTCATTCATTCATTCATTCATTCATTCATTCATTCACTTAATTTCTTATTAATTTATTTGATTTAAATACTAATACATATCTTTCAATTTTATTCTTATATATTTAATAACGCAAATTATGTAGGCTACACAAACTATGAAATAGGTACTAAAGATTCAAATATACATTTTAAAATATCGTAAAACTCCACCAATCTTCATAGTTCTCTATGAAACGTGGACATATTTTTGAAATGTTAAATGAATGCTTAAGGAACAGAACAAATAATTACCTTACTGTAATATCCCAGGTATAATCATGAAGAATTCTTAAATCCATGTAGTTAATTTAGTATTCTATCGGCATCTTCGTCACACAATTGGCTCTTCGTACACATTTTTTAACCTAGAAGTAACAAGAATAAAATAAAATAAATTTTTCTCGGACATAAAAATAAACTTAATTGGGCAATAATAATAATTAAAGAAGACTATATAAATTACCTCCACGCCCGCCCAAGTGCCTTCATGGCATGTTACGAGGATACCTTTACCTCTTTACCTTTATATAAACTATGCAATAAGAACTCTGATAATATCACACAACATGACAAAATGTAAGACATTTAACAATACACATTCTTAATATTGAAATCTGGCATGTAGAACATATGTCAGTTGTGGGAAGATCTATTAAATATTTATTTATATATTTATTCATTTATATATTTATTTACTTATTTATTAATTTATTATTTATTACTCATTTATTTATTATTTTTTCTTATTTATTTACTTATTCATGTATTTATTTACTCATTTATTTATTTACTTATTTATGAATTTATTTATTTATTTTCTTATTTCTTCCTTTCTTTCTATTTTTTCTGCCGTTCTTTGTTTCTGTCTTTTTTCTTTTTCTTTTTCTTCTTTCTTTCTTATTGAATTATTTCAATATTAATTATTTCATTATTCATTCGTAATATATTTACTTAATTATTTATTTATTTATTTATTCATTCATTCATTTACTTAATTCCTTATTAATTTATTTGATTTAAATACTAGTACAGACAATTCAATTTTTTTTTGTTATATATGTAATAACGCAAATTATGTAGGCTACAAAAACTATGAAATAGGTACTAAAGATTCAAATATGCATTTTAAAATATCGTAAAACTCTACCAGTCTTTACAGTTATCTATGAAACGTGGACACATATTTTAAATGTTAAATGAATGCTTAAGGAACAAAACAAACAATTACCTTACTATAGACTAATATCCCAGGTATAACCATGAGGAATTCTTAAACCCATGTAGTTAATTTAGTATTCTATCGGGATCTTCGTCTCACAATTGGCTCTTCGTACACATTTTTTAACCTAGAAGTAAAAAGAAAAAATGAAATAAATTTTTCTCGGACATAAAAATAAACTTAATTAGGCAATAATAATTAAAGAAGACTATATGAACTATACAATAATAACTCTGATAATATCACACAACATGACAAAATGTAAGACATTTAAAAATACACATTCTTAATATTGATATCTGGCATGCAGAAAATATGTCAGTTGTGGGAAGATCTATTAAATATTTATTTATGTATTTATTCATTTATATATATTTATTTATTTATATATTTATTTATTATTTATTAATTATTTATTTATACATATATTTATTTTTTCTTATTTATTTATGTATCTAATTCTTTATTTATTTACTTATTTACTTGCTTATTTATTTACCTATTTATTTACTTACTTATTTATTTATATATTTATTTTTTTGTTTGTTTGTTTGTTTGTTCATTTGTTTATTTGTTTATTTATTGATATATTTACTTATTTATTTTTTATTTATTTATTTACTTATTCATTTATTCATTCATTCATTCATTCTGATATCACACAAAATGACAAAACGTAAGACATTTAACAATACACATTCTTAATATAGAAATCTTGCATGTAGGAAATATGTCAGTTGTGGGAAGATCTATTAAATATTTATTTATATATTTATTCATTTATATATTTATTTATTTACTTATTTATTTATTATTTATTAATTATTTATTTATTTATACATCTTATATTAATTTATTTATTATTTTTCTTATTTCTTTATTTATCTAATTCTTTATTTATTTACTTATTTATTTGCTTATTTATTTACCTATTTATTTACTTACTTATTTATTTATATATTTATTTTTTGTTTGTTTGTTCATTTGTTTATTATTTTATTAATTGATATATTTACTTATTTATTTTCTTACTGACTTATTTATTTTTTATTTATTTATTTACTTATTCATTCATTCATTCATTCATTCATTCATTCATTCATTCATTCATCTCTGATAATATCGCACAAAATGACAAAATGTATGACATTTAACAATACACATTCTTAATATTGAAATCTTGCATGTAGAAAATATGTCAGTTGTGGGAAGATTTATTAAATATTTATTTATATATTTATTCATTTATATATATATTTATTTATTTACTTATGTATTTATTTATTAATTATTTATTTATTTATACATCTTATATTAATTTATTTATTATTTTTTCTTATTTATTTATTTATCTAATTCTTTATTTATTTACTTATTTATTTGCTTATTTATTTACCTATTTATTTACTTACTTATTTATTTATATATTTATTTTTTGTTTGTTTGTTCATTTGTTTATTACTTTATTAATTGATATATTTACTTATTTATTTCCTTACTGACTTATTTATTTTTTATTTATTTATTTACTTATTCATTTATTCATTCATTCATTCATTCATTCATTCATTCATCTCTGATAATATCGCACAAATTGACAAAATGTATGACATTTAACAATACACATTCTTAATATTGAAATCTTGCATGTAGAAAATAAGTCAGTTGTGGGAAGATCTATTAAATATATATTTATATATTTATTCATTTACATATTTATTTATTTACTTATTTATAATTTATTAATTATTTATTTATTTATACATATATATTTATGTATTATTTTTTCTTTCTTTATTTATTTATTTATCTAATTCTTTATTTATTTACTTATTTACTTATTTATTTCCTTATTTATTTACCTATCTATTTACTTACTTATTTATTTATATATTTATTTTTTGTTTTTTTTGTTTGTTTATTTGTTTATTTATTGATATATTTACTTATTTACTTTGTTGCTGACATTTATTTATTTATTTATTTATTTATTTATTTATTCATTCATTCATTCATTCATTCATTCATTCATTCATTAACTTAATTTCTTAATAAGTTATTTGATTTAAATACTAATACATATCTTTCAATTTTATTCTTATATATGTAATAACGCAAATTATGTAGGCTACACAAACTATGAAATAGGGACTAAAGACTCAAACATGCATTTTAGAATACTGTAAAACTCCGCCAACCTTCATAGTTCTTTATAAAACGTGGATATATTTCTGAAATGTTAAATGAATGCTTAAAGAACAAAACAAACAATTACCTTACTGTAATATCCCAGGTATAATCATGAAGAATTCTTAAACCCATGTGGTTGATTTAGTATTCTATCGGCATCTTCGTCACACAATTGGCTCTTCGTACACATTTTTTAACCTAGAAGTAACAAGAAAAAATAAAATAAATTTTTCTCGGACATAAAAATAAACTTAATTAGGCAATAATAATTAAAGAAGACTATATAAACTATACAATAAGAACTCTGATAATATCACATTAAATGGCAAAATGTAAGACATTTAATAATACACATTCTTAATATCGAAATCTGGCATGTAGAAAATATGTCAGTTGTGGGAAGATCTATTAAATATTTATTTATGTATTTTTTCATTTATATATTTAATTATTTATTTATTTTTATATATTATTTATAATTTATTTATTTTTTATTTAATTGTTTATTTAGTGGTTTATTTATTTATTTAAATACTAGTATACATTTTTCAAATTCATTTTTATGTATATAAAAAATCTCAAATTATATAGGCTACTAAAACCATGAAATAGGTAGTAAAGGATCAAATAAGCATTTTAGAATACTGTAAACTCTATCAATCTTCATAGTTCTCTATGAAACGTGGACATATTTTTAAAATGTTAAATGAATGCTTAAGGATCAGAACAAACAATTACCTTACTGTAATATTCCAGGTATAATCATCAGGAACACTTAAACCCATGTGGTTAATTTAGTATTTGAATTAGCATCTTTCTTAAACAGTATTAACCTAGTACAAAGAAGTAACGAGATAAAATAAAATTAATTTTTCTTGGACAAAAAAATAAAAATTAATTTTTCAATAATAATTAAATAAAAGTATGTAACGATGTAAGAGTAATGGAACGGAGAAAAATTCTCTCCGGCGCCGGGATTGAACCCTGGTTTTCAGCCCTCCGTGCTGATGCTTTATCCACTAAGCCACACCGGATACCACCCCGGCGTCGGACAGAATCGTCTCAGAATAAGCTCCAACTCTTGGGTTCCCCTAGTGGCCGCCCTCTGCACTAAGTCATAGATGTCTATGAACTTAGGACCGAAGTCCACACATGTGCTGAGCTGCACTCGTTATGAGTGACATATATATAGTATATATATATAAAAGTATGTAAGTTATATACTAAGATCTCTCATAATCACACTAAATGGCAAAATGTAAGACATTAAAGAATACACAAACTTAATATTAAAATCTGGCATATTGAGAATATGTAAGTTGTAGGAAAATCTATTCTTAAGTAAATTATAATTCAGGATGAAAAGTCGGAATAAAGGGAAACCTAAGAGGATAAGTCGCTTGCTCATTGAGAAACCTGACTGGCAAAGCTGGAGGAAGCGAGATATGTCGACCGCTTGGGATCGAAAAGAAAGCTAAACCAGTGTGAGTCGACTGAAAACCTAAGACACATATGATTGCTTGAAAGTTAATGCATCGGAAATGGAGGTAGGTCAAATATATGCGGTCGTATAAGTCAAATGGTTACAACTTATGACGCAAGAAAGTAATGCAGTCTGTGTAAATATTCTTCGACATTTCTGCTTAATTTTTATCTGGCAGGAAATTTGTCATATCAAAACTTTAACACAGTTATCCTTAGAGAAGGCTGAAGCAGGAATACTTACATACAGTAGTAAACAAGGCATCCGAAAAATTGGCGTAGTTCCAATGATAAGCAGTAGTATGTGTCTGAAAGCTTGCAATCTAAATTTGCAATTTTGTATTCATGTTCTTGTATCCATAGTAACACATAACATAGCGCCTGGCATTTTGTTAATAAACTTATTGTATCCAGACTCGGTATTGTCTGACTATTGCTAGGACACGGGTTATGGATTCGTATCCATGGTGACGTATTATATGTATATTTATGTAGCTTGGTATTGTTATATTACTAAGAAATTAAGGACATCTTACACTGTAAGTGGAGTTAATTCTTCGTAATGCTCCGTATTGTTACTAATCTTCAAAATAATAATTGTAAGCTTTAGTTCTCTTGAAATTGTTTGTACAGTCAGTAACTTAGTTGGTTCTAGATATTTAATTACTTACTTTAATCACTAAATTAGAAAACTAATGTACTAGTATATTTTCCATTTTGTATTTGGTGTGATTTTCTTTTTTTGTACTCTGTTTGTATTTATATTTCTATTTTTATTTCTTTTTTCTTATTTATTTCTTCTCTCTACATTTTTTTAAGTATTTGTATTTTTGGTGCTGTGGTAGAGAAGTCCTGATGGTCTTAATTACATCGTAATAAATAAATAAATAAATAAATAAATAAATAAATAAATAAATAAATAAAGTAGTAAATAAGTAATATTAGTATTAGTATTTATTTATTTAACCTGGTAGAGCTAAGCCCGTCAGGACTTCTCTGCCTCTCTACCAGGAGATTCCAACTATAATATAAAGAATAAAATTACAATTAGTATTAGATTTAGAGTTACAATTACAAATAAAATTACAATATTAAATTTACAATTACAATTACAGTAAAAATCAAAGTACGAAAAGATTACCTGACTAATGGAAGCTAGATAATTTATCAACAGTAATCTCACTAGAGTTTTGATTTATCTAGAGAAAATCAAAACTCGAGTGGGATTTAATTGACTATTACACGATTAGAAGAAAGTATATAAAAATTAGAAGTAACGAAGTACTCCAATACAATAAAATATTAATTGACTTACGAAAATACAACTGTCTTCAAATGTATTATTGTACCATCTCAACATTACAAATATTACGCTAGATGCATGCTAGATGGCAGTAGTGTCTTTATACAGACACACTAATGATTACTATTCAATAAATCTTAATATTAAGCAATCTCTGATACGTGACTATCCATAATATCATATAGCAGAAGTTCTTTTTATCCTCTCAGAGCAGAAGCTATAACATAACCTAACTAATATACACAAGTGTTAGAAAAGTTTTAATTAACGACGATGACATAAAAAATAAACATGAATAATTTTAAAGGGAATAATTATTGAATGTACAATTTTCAAATTTGAATGAGGTTGGTGGTTCAATTGATGTTATATTGGACGTGTGCGTAATAGAAGTGGAACTCGTTGATTTAGGCCTACATGATGTATTCAACTTATTCAGAATTTCCGAATGAATAATTTTAAAAGGAATAATTATTGAATGTACAATTTTCAAATTTGAATGTGGTTGGTGGTTCAATTGATGTTATATTGGACGTGTGCATAATAAAAGTGGAACTCGCTGATTTAGGCCTACATGGTGTATTCAACTTATTCAGGATTTCCGAATGGTGCTCTTCATTTATTTGTAAATCGGATTTCAGAAGATGCATAGGTATGATCAGTGATTTTTATTAATTCTTGTTCTTGAATGCCAATGCGAGTCATATTTGAAACTGCTGTGCATCGACTGGAGTGGTTTGTAATTTTATATATATTTTTGACGTCCAGACCAGCGCAGTTTCAAATGTTGGCAAACAAAGAAACAAATGCTAGGGACGCGATAAAATTAAACAAATGCTAGGGACGCGATAAAATTAAACAAATGCTAGGGACGCGATATAATTGTGCGATAAGCAGCCATGATTGGTTGAAATACGTCCTTTCGTACCGTTTTATTGGTCAAAAGTAGTATGACGTAGTAAGAGTGTAATAGTCATAGAAAAACAAAGAATATTTTATATTTATTGAATTACAAATTAAACGTAGAATAACAAAATTGTATAGTGACGAAATTACAGGATATTGAAATATTTTGTGATAGATTAAGGAAGCTATTTGCAAGAAATCAATTACTGACCAAGTGCCTAGTTAGTTTGCGTTTGAATTCAATTTTATTTCGACCGTCCCTAAGTGTGTAAGTAATACAAGTAAATAAATACATAGATAAATAAATAAATAAATAATTAAAAAACAAATAAATAAATAAATTAGAAAATAAGTAAATAATTAAGTAAAGGTCTCGCAAGCAGGGAATACCGACCGAAGGAATGAGTATGAAACAATGTGCTAAGGAAGAACGGGCGACAGGAAAGTCACGAGATAGCTTGAATGATATTTAAGAGAACAGTCGGTAGAGAAATGACATCGATATTATCAGTCTTGCGTTGTGATAGTTACATTACGACTTTAGTTTGTTCCATTACATGTGAATACGTGTCTTGTATCGCACGGTATTATTATTTCATTCGTAAATATATGTTGCGCGCTTAATGAACTTGGAATTTTTCTCTTGTTACGTTCTTTATTTCCACAGCGATGTCCTCATTTGTTTATCTTCTTGGAACAGACAGTATTTCCATCGGCCCGCATCTCTCCCTCCCTTGGCGTGCCTGCATACATACGTCAAAACAGACAGTGACGCCACCATTGCTTTTCGGTAATCGTTCCTAGCACGAGCTATAAATAAGTACATAGGTAAATGTAGGAAGGTGAGAAGATCATGGACCTACATCATCATGCTTCATGCACTACATAATATCTTCTTCATTACAGCGTTTTCTGAGTTGATACATATTATCTCTTCTACTGATTGGCTTATATATTTTAAATGAAATGGGAGTCTGTTCGGATTTTATTCTTTGAACATGGTTTATATAAGTATTTTCTTCGTTGCTGTTTAATTCTGCCTTTCTTCCCTTATATCTTGGTGTCTGTGATAGTTTTGTTAAAAATTTCATTTTATTTACCTGAATGTTATTTTTTATCTTTTCCTCTCATTGTCTATGTTTCACTTCCATATAATCATTTCGACAGACGGTATTACTTAATAAACATATCGTATCTTCCCTTGGGTTTATTTTACAGATATTGCCTTATAATTATATTTAAATATTATGTTTCCATTTATTTGGTTTGTCAATTTTCATTTTATATGGTGGGTTCATACTATAATGTAAAATATAACAACTTGGTCTTCAACATTACTTGCTACTATAATTTTCGGGCTAATATTTTCTTTACCTTTGAATACCACAACTTTATTTTTATTTGGACTTACCATGTTATATTCTATTGAAATTATCTTTATCGCCGTTGCATAGCGATAATTAACGACTACATTGTATTATTTTTCCAGGAAATATATCGATAGGGACCCTACGTGAATATTGGTCGAATAGGAAATCATAAAAATTCCTAAAATTGGAGGAAATTTTAATTTAAATGTTACTATATATTGAGTTGTTGTTTAATTTCCTAAGATAATTCAATTAATAAATGTCCTGTAATGTTCTTGTAGCGGCTGTGTGAATTTCATCACGTTATAAATAAATTGCTGTCGGTTTTTAGTAGTCTTACAGCTTTATACGCATGTTTTGATTCAGTAAACCCATAAACAATGTTACGTTTAGATTATTTAATTAAAATACAGTTTTATACATTTTTTTTTATTTTACGCTTGTTAGGCGTAAAATAATTAGATCTGTGTTTCATGACCTAAAATTATTTCTATCTATAATTTTTTGGCGCCACTAGCGTAACAGATTTTTTTTTCCCTCTTTCGCGATGAAATTCATTTGTAATTAGTTGGCATAAGCGCTCGCCAGAAGTGTTTTTATTTTCGTTCAACGCAAGCGAGTCATTGTCAAATAAAGTTTGAATCTCTCTGCTCACCACGTTCATTAATGAGTATCCAATTTCCATTTAATTAAAACCTGTTATACGTGCATTATATCCCCGCTGGAGCGAATTTTTCTCCTCTAATATCAATTGTTACTATAACAGATATATTCTGTACGACGAAAAATTAATCTTTACGTTGATTCACAAATGCTCTGGTTATATAGAACGTCGATGAAGTGCTTTCGTTCCCTTTTTAAGCTTGGAATCGATGTTTGTCGATGTCAAAGGAAGAGCGCCTAAAGTTTAGACAATGTACAGTACACTGAATACGAGTGAAAGCCCATCTCTGAGGAGTGGATCAGGACAGCACGTTTGCACATCTCCTTTTTAAGTTAAGTTAGGTTAGGTTAGGTTAGGTTAGGTTAGGTTAGAGTAATTTTAACTGTACGCTTCACTCGTCATTTCAGTTTGAAAAGAACTTAACTTAACATAAAAAGTAGATGTGCAAACGTGCTGTCCTGATCCACTCCTCATCTCTACAGTAAAATGTATCTACCTGAAATTTTAATGTGAAAATATACACCAACTATATTACTTTCGTTCAAAATGCCGTCCTCTCGTAATAAGCAGCAACATGAGTTGCTGCCAGGAAGTCGAAAGAGGGATAGCATGCGATGAAGTGAAGAGAAGTGACTAGAGACATTTTAAAAGTGGATATGCAGAAGAATGGAACGTATGAAATGGAGAGACAGAATAAGAAATGAAGATGTGTTGAAAAGAGTGGGTGAAGAAAGAATGATGCTGAAACTAATCAGGAAGAGGAAATGAAAATGGCTGTGGCATTGGCTTAGAAGAAACTGCCTACTGAAGAATGCATTGGAAGAATGGCGAACGAGAGAGGGGTTAGGGACAGAAGAAGACACGAGATGATATCAAGACGACATTGATATATGGATCATTATGCGCGGACTAAGAGGAAAGTTGAAAGTAGTAAAGATTGGAGAATGCTGGGTTTCAGTGAAAGACCTGCCCTTCGACAGATAACTATGAATGAATATGAGTAATCCATAAATTTGAAGTCACTCGTTGCCCATAATATTGTGTTGTTTTCCAGCAAATAGCATAGATCTGACCCAATGTTCACCTTAATATTTTTGCCAATTTTTCATAATTTTTCGAATTTTTTACTCCTCCTTGAGTCTCGTGTCCTAAATTCAATAGGCTGAATTTTAAACTCATCAACAGTTGTCTATAATATTGTGACAGTCGGGAGTCGATCGCGTCCCACAGAGGTCGGGGGCGCACGAGAAAACGAGCGATGCAACGAAGGTTGCGGCCGCTCGGGTCTGGAGGGGACAGGCGTAAGAGGGGGGCGCGAGGTGAAGGCGCGGACGCGACGAAGGGTGAGGGGGAAGTAAAACAGCTGGTGACTGAGGGGAGAAATCCAGAGAACTCTGGATAGGCGTTATCTTCTAGGCATCTGTCGACCGACCGCGAACTCTCCAGAAACTATGGTTTAGTTATAAATACAACACGCGAGTGAACTTGAGTCAGTCAGTGTTGTTGTAATCGTTGGACAGAAAGCCAGCCCTGTGTAGCTGTGAAGCCAGCTTCGAGACCGGATTTCGACTTGAGTTGTGTCCGTAACTGTGGAGCCGGAAGTCCTGAGTTTGAGTGCAGTGGACCGCAGTTGGGGGACCTGAGATCGAAGTTCAGCGGATTGTCTCTGAAGGTCTGGGGTTCGAGATACTGTGAACTCGAGTGACTGAGCTAGAAGAATTAACCAAGGCAAACGAACTGTGAACTGAGAACTGACAGTTCTGATTTTTAAATAGTACTCTGTGAACATTAGTTAAGATTAACAGTTCATTGTTCTCAATAATCCAAGTAAATTGTCATTGTCGTCTGTGGAGTACAATAACGAATACTGTGTTCGGTGTGGAGTGGAGATCCCATTGTTGACGGGAGTATTTAAACTAAATTATAGAAAGTAATTATTGTTGTGTTGAAATAAAAAAGTTACAATATGAATTTAGTAAGGTAAATATACATGTCCAATATAATACTTTCTATAGATTATTAACTTGATAAAACATAAATTTAAAAAAAAAACATAGTAGTAAAAATATAATTTCAATATTGATTTATTTATTTACTTCAAATTAATTCGATATTTACGAAATTACTTTATTAATGTAGGCCTAAGTACGGTTTTCTGCAAAATATTTTTATGAAATCTCGACAAGATTTTTGTAGTTTTATTATTCTTTATTGTGAAGCTGTATAAATGAACGTAAAATTGAATCTACAATACAAACTGTCAAATTGTAATAATCATATTTGAGTGGTAGTGTTATATTAGAACTAGGACATAAAATATTACTTACAGCTGACTTGCAGTAATTCTCTTCCTTTCTCCAAACTTTATAACTTGAACTTTGTATGGATCGTAGATTTGTGTGGTTTTACTTTGGTCAGTGTGATTATTTTTTATTTCTAGTATTGTATTTGTATTTATGGTGGTGTGCAAGAGAACGCCTCATGGAATTAACTGTACCAGAATAAATAAATAAATAAATAAATAAATAAATAAATACACACAAATAAATTAAATGAAATAAATAGATTTCTGTCACACCTAGAATTTACAGATCTAATTTAAACAGCACAAACAAGAATACAAAGAACAAGATTATGAAAAAATAATTGAATTTTATTAGTGAAGATTTAAGAACATCACGACGCCAGAGTAAAAAGAGCTGTCATCAATTTCGAGTGCGTTACAAAACTCACTTAGCAGTGACGAAGACGAAGACGAAGATTTCATATTGCTTCAAACCAAATATTTACGATTGGTATTCGCCTAGGAGCCTAAATTGTATGTTAGATCTTCGTTGAAAAACTACATGTATTAGTAATTAACTCGAGATATCAGCCTTGGAATTTTCTCATAAGCATTTTTTTATTGTGGTATTCCACAAAAAACCACGGCGTACAGGTATACATTACTGAATTAACTTGCAAGCAACGTTTTTCGGCCAGGACACCATGTTTTGTGGTTCTTAGTGTCATAATATTTCCAAAACCGATTGGTTAGTTCTTTCAAAAAATGATAAAGTCTTTGATCAACTACAGGTTGCTCTTATTTACTTAAAACACTTATACAGTATTGTAAGTGATTAAGAATAAAATTCTTGAACTCTTAGCTGGTCTTGAAAACTCTTTAGAAGCTTTGAATTTTACAAAAAATTTGACGATATACGAGCAGCTTTAGAAAACACTTCCATTTACACAGAGTGAAATTGTGCAAAAATATCCTTTTGCTCACAAAGACTTCCGGAATTATAAGGATTTTAGCAACTACAGTGCTTATGTGCGTTGTGAGAACTTCTTCATAACCTACAAATGTTTTGTAAACCATTCTTCGGCCGCCGTCGTAGCACATGAGTGAGGAGCTGGTCCTCTGCTCCAAGGCTGTGCTCTGGTGTAAGTTCCATCAAGCTTGGTCTTTATTTTCTACCTAGTTAGATTTTTACAGAGCTTTTCCCCAGATGTAAGATGAATTTCAAGATAATTCGTAACGAATATCGGACTCATCTCTTCAAATATCATCTCGCTGTCACCAGAGCCGGATTTAGGTATAGTGCCACCCCTAAGTAGTGCTAAAATTTGCCTCCCACCAACCTTCACAAACAGTTTTTTTGAGCAGCTATTATAAGGTCATGTTTAGTTTAAATTAATTTTAAATGAACTGTAACAATTCAGAAAACAATAAATTACTGGAATCAAAATACATGCATCTTACCTGTGAATTATAAAGATTTCCTTCGCACTTTCTCCACAGAGAAAGCATTGATGATGTCATCAAAGTCTACCTGACGAAGCACATCAGACTCAGTGTAAAGAAATATATTCAAACTTATTCAATGTTGAAACAAAATTTATTTTTGAAACATGAGCTGTGGTTTATTTTTAAGCATTAGTTTTTTGGTGGTATAATAAAATTATTACGAGTATTTCTTACTTCGATATGAAGTATAATAGTACATTATGCAACGAGTCTGGTAGTAATTAAGACGCGAGTATGTTTATGAAACGAGCGCAAGCGAGTTTCATAATTTTCATACGAGTGTCTTAATTACCATTATAGGCAAGTTTCATACGACTTTTTATGCTCGACCATATTTCTAACTTGATATTATTCATAAGTATTCATGTTATTCTTCTTTGTCTGGGGAGCGGAAATGACCTTGTGCAATATCTCGTAAATTGTGAGATGTGCGCAGACGCGAAAGTATTGATTTTTTCCGAGAAATAAATGTCATTGACCTTGATATAATCTAGAGAGTAAAATAAATATAATTAAACCTTGAAATTGATTTAGACATTGAAAAAACGAGATGACAAATTGAATATTATTTACAATTAACGCTAATTATTATAGTTACAGAACATAACCTTCTGCGACTGTATTGGATTTCCAGCCTCCGTGACGTTTCGCTAGTTGTCTTTCGATTGCATATCCGAGAATAATCTATACTTGCGCTTTCATTTTGCCAGAATGGTGTTTTCTGATTGGTGGAACACCTGAACTTTAATGAATAGGTGTACTTTAATGAGGTCCATTAAAGGGCTGCTACCAGGTGTATAATTACTACATTTCGACATGGTCGAGCATAAAGTAAATTAAACAATAAACTACAACACTTTGCGGAATAATCGTTTTATATCGAATTATATAGTGCGCATGCTGGAAAGTGATTAAATGGTATTGTTGACGATATAATATATTGTAAATTGTAACTGAGAGTTGTGGTTAATATTCACAGCGATAATATAATAAACACACATCCAATTTTTTTTTTCAACAATGCATTCTTGTTTATACAAGCAGTTAAATTTAAGCAATTCATAGTATAATAACGTGATACCGGCATTACAATATAACTACGCAGGTTTACTTTTGCACTCACCACGACCACGACAATGCGATAATAAAACAATATCCGACTTCACAATGTGTCCAAGAACAAACTTCAGAAAAGATTTAACAACGAGTGTTTTAAAAACAAATTTCAGTGTAAAATTAAAGTAAAAAAAAAGAAAGAAATAAAAAAAGGAGGAGTGAGAGAGAAGCCACCCTACTGGAAATATCCGCCCTAGGCAACTCCCTAGGTTGCTTAGGCCTAAATCCAGCACTGGCTGTCATCAATTTCACCGACACTAGATATCATCGTACATGACATAGAATAATAAGCTTTATTTACTTAATATGATCTCATACAAAGAAATGAGTCGGCCTGGGTAGACCAGTCGGTATAGCGCTGGTCTTCTGTGCTCGAGGTTGCGGGTTCGATCCCGCTCTAGGTCGATGGCATTTAATTGTGCTTAAATGCGACAGGTTCAAGTTAGCAGATTTACTGGCATGTAAAAGAACTCCTGCGGGACAAAATTTCGGCACACCGGCGACGCTGATATAACCTCGGCAGTTGCGAGCGTCGTTAAATAATACATAATTTAATTTTTTTTACAAAGAAATGAAGTCGATGTCAGGCGAGCAGGGCGGCCAGCGATTGCTGACGCACAGGAAATCCGAAGTGAGGAAGTGTCACATTGCATCAAAAGAAAACACATTCGCTTGTAGTTTCTTTAACAAACAACACCTAGAATAAAGTAAGATTATTATCCTCAATTTTTGTCTGTGTAGTAAATGAACACACTGTATAAAATGAGAACCACGAAATAAATTTCCGCCTCACAAAAACTGTGCGGGTTTGATTGATCAGTCGCTATGTGACCGGCATGTCTGGCTGTTCTTTGTCGTTATTGAAAACGTTCGAATGCAAATATAACCGCTGCTGCAGGACTTTTTTATGTTCGTCAGAATAACAGACGGTTGAGAAGTTCAGACAATTTGCACGAGATTCTGACAAGCAAATAATCTGATTTAAATTGAACTAATTTGACTTGGCTTTTATTGAGGATTTTAGACGGTCATTGAATTCATAAAGTTCTAACGGTTTATTTTAATCCTGTAAACGGTTAGCATTTTAATCTATGTGCCTCGATTTTAATTGTAGGCTATAATTTTATTATTTTTTTCCGTTTTGTTAATTTGTGTTTGTGTATTTGTATATTGATACCAGGTTCCTGCGTGATATTATATAATTACGTAATAATACAACAGCTAATTGTATCACTAATAAAACGCTAAATTATTTTCAATTCGGTCATAATCAATCAATTGTTATACCCCTGATTATCAAGATTGAACCTGTAGCAAAATAACCAGCAGCAATTTGAATGTAGCTTTGCTGTTAATGTTAAAAACAATTATCTACTTACGAAATATTGCTGGATCTTTAATATTAGGAAAATAAATTAGATGAATGAAGCATGGTGTCATTCATAAATATGTGTTAGTAACTACAAATTTAGTGTTCGGAATTTAATTTAACTATTCAAAGAAAATACTCGTATAGCTGATAAATTACGTAGTTTTACTATGTATTTATTTACGTTATTAACAACTCCATACAGGGTTTCACAAAATTCCACACAAGAAGCACAAGCTCAAGAGACAGGTGAAAGAGAATTTATATGGAATTTCAACTCATAACACGCAATCAAATTTTACCTAAAAGCTACATGGGATCCGGCACAATTGAGAAAAGATTTTAAATGGAGAAGGGCTAATGTGTTTACACATGTAAAATCCCAAACGAGTGATTTACTTTTGGACCAAGGAATTAATGTCAAGTCGTCAAGTTATTTACCATCCGACCGACTAATACCAGATGGTTCAAGAAGAGTTGGAATGTCACAAGAGGTTAAAGATCTACTGATAATGTTATTAATAGCAAAAGTCTAGGAATAAGACCTTTACTTCTGGCACAGCTTAAGGCATGATGTCCAAAAGAATCCACGATCCCTCCACGTATAGCTACATTGGTGTACATGTCAAATTTTTCAGCCCAAACGCAATGCAATAGCGATTTGGAAAGATTTACCGTCCATCAAGGCACTAACATAGGAGGAAGGCAGAGCATGGAACCAAGATCCAGATTCCTTCTCTTGGAGAGCTTGAATAAGAGCGATGTCCTTGTCAGATGTGAAAGAGGAAATAAGGGAATCAAGTATTTGGCCTGCAATAATCTCATCCCAGGCTTTTAGAATGGCTGGGTACTAGGTAGGAGCAAAGTTATTAGTTTTTAGGACTACGTATTCAAAGCTTCAGAAAATTGGCAAATGTTGACAGCATCACTGTAAATAGGGAAAAGAAATTCGATGAAATCAACAACACCAAAGACTGAAGATAAAAATCTGGTATACAAATATCATTGAGTGTACGAATTCCAAGGCCCTCTAATTTAATTGGGAGAGAAGTCTATACCCAAGTGTGGTTGGCAAAACAAGTATTTAAAATAGATTTTAAAGAATTCTTTAGTAAATCATCTGTCTGCTGGAGAAAAGTAGAGAAAAGAAATAAGGGTGTAGTTCGTAAAAAATAAGTGAATTTTGGGATCAAGAGGCAATTTTTGACAATGAAATAAGAGACTTGGGGTAAAAATGTTCAAGACGACCAAATAGAGATTTTAAGAGTTTCAATTTTTGAGTAGCTATTTCACCAATAGAATCTAAAAAAAAATAGGAGAACCCAGGACAGACAGATTTGACTTTGAGACAGTTTTAATAGCAGGATAAATATTCTGGAAAGAAGATATAACATCTGGATTAATAGCAGAGCAAAAAAAAATCACATTTTTTGAGAGTTAATCTGAAGACCAAGATCAGACCCAAGATGAATGATTTTCTGTAGATCACAAAAAACATCATAGGAATCCCTACCTAAAGTCCCATCATCCAAATAAAAGAGATTTAATTCACTAGTTAATTTTTGGATGAGGGAGTGGACTGTAAGACAGAATAGTAAAGGTCCTAAAGGGTCTCCATGCTGACAGCCCGTTTGTAATAAAATAATTTTGGAGTTAAAAAATAGATTGGAAGAATGTCTATAAGACTGCCAAACAAAAGGGTAAAAATCGGGGAATTTTTATAGAAAGGAGTTTAACATATCACGTTCAATGCTGTTAAATGCGTTCTTAATATCTATTTAGAGTAGAATTTTATCTGAGTTGTTATAAGTATGTAAGAAGGATCGTACAGAGTGGATAACAGATACACAACTTTTAGGAGAACCAAATTCTAGTTGACGAGGTCGAAAAATATGACCACTTTCAATCTTAATAGCGTGACAAATATTTTTATAAACAAGGCGCCTGAAAGTATTACCTATTGCGATTCGGCGTATGCCACCACCAAGTTTATTAACTGCAAGTAAAGAAGCACCAAAGAAATTTGTACGTAAATTATTATTGAATTTATCTTGAGATAAAAAATTACAGAGGTTAGTTATAGATGAAAGGAGCTTTTTACCAGAGTCACCAGCTGAAATGGACACTAAATCAACTAGTTGCTGAGGCCGCAGACCACCAATACCAGAAGCAGACCCTTGAGGGGAAACTTTTAATGGCGTATAGGACATCAGATTCAGAAAAAGATGGGTGGTTAGCAGTAATAACAGGAGTGTCAGGAAAGTAGATGGTCGAGAAAGAGGCGAGTGTTTTGAAAATAATTCATAAGTAAGTTGATTGTATTCAGCTAATCCCATATCAGATGATAACATACGAACGGCGTTGCGAATGTCGCCTTCAGCAATTTTCCTCTCTATACGTTGCGCTAGGGAGATATTTGGTGACTTCTTCTTAGTACGAATGGACTCGTTGAAAGGAGAATTTTGAAAATTGTTTAGGTTTTCCTTAATCTTAGAGACTAATGATTTTTATTAGACTTTTCAGGAACACGAAGAGCAATGTAAGTATTAAGCTGTTGTTTCATATTCGATCGTCGCATTTGAGATTGAAGCCCGTATGAGTATCAAAGAAAACCAGGTCTCCAGTCGTCCTTCAGACCTGCATTTTTATCATTTCTGCTTCATCATAAACTTCAAGCATTCTCAATGTCTCTTAAGAAGATTTTTGGCAAAAAAAAAAAAAAAGAAAAAGAAAAGAAACACACAAAATTTCATATTTGTGATTGCTCTGCATCCCACATTCTGAAATGCGACCAACGAATTTCACACCAACAACAATGACTGTTATCATGATATTTCAGCTGAAGTGACGTCATAAATGATACCAACACCAGAAAGAGAAATATACCACATAACCATATACATATCGGCAAAAAAAAAATATATATTCCGGAAATTTTTTGAACCCAGTATGTATTACCGGTACCAGAAATATTACTAAAGCATTACCAACACCATTATCAAAATCATTACAAGTAGCATTAACAAAGCCATTACCAGTAATATTACTAAATCATTACCAGCAACATTACAAAAATCGCAACCGGCATCATTACTAAAACAATATTGTTAGCAATATTACTTGTCAGCACACAAACGATTAGGGAAAACACGGAAATTTTACTTGAAGCAAGTAGAGCGATCGGTTTGGAAGTAAATCCCGAAAAGACAAAGTATATGATTATGTCTCGTGACCAGAATATTGTACGAAATAGAAATATAAAAATTGGAGATTTATCCTTCGAAGAGGTGGAAAAATTCAAATATCTTGGAGCAACAGTAACAAATATAAATGACACTCGGGAGGAAATTAAACGCAGAATAAATATGGGAAATGCGTGTTATTATTCGGTTGAGAAGCTCTTATCATCCAGTCTGCTGTCGAAAAACCTGAAAGTTAGAATTTATAAAACAGTTATATTACCGGTTGTTCTTTATGGTTGTGAAACTTGGACTCTCACTCTGAGAGAGGAACATAGGTTCAGGGTGTTTGAGAATAAGGTGCTAAGGAAAATATTTGGGGCTAAGCGGGATGAAGTTACAGGAGAATGGAGAAATTTACACAACACAGAACTGCACGCATTGTATTCTTCACCTGACATAATTAGGAACATTAAATCCAGACGTTTGAGATGGGCAGGGCATGTAGCACGTATGGGCGAATCCAGAAATGCATATAGAGTGTTAGTTGGGAGACCGGAGGGAAAAAGACCTTTAGGGAGGCCGAGACGTAGATGGGAGGATAATATTAAAATGGATTTGAGGGAGGTGGGGTGTGATGATAGAGACTGGATTAATCTTGCACAGGATAGGGACCGCTGGCGGGCTTATGTGAGGGCGGCAATGAACCTTCGGGTTCCTTAAAAGCCATTTGTAAGTAAGTAAGTATTACTTGTCAGCAACACAACTAAAATGTTTACCAGGGACTAAAATTATTACAACCACCATTATTAAACCATTGCCTCAATTATTACTAAAACCATTAATAGCAACATTACTGAAGCAATTATGCAAGAACCGTTTTAGTAATATCTCTATCATAATACTGATCTTTTATTATTAAAACTCTTACCGGCATCACTCTTAACACCATTATCAGTACCGTTGCCTACAATATTCATATTAGTGATATAATATGAATCATCAGAATTACAACACTGTTACCGACATCTTGCTATTATTATGGCATATTTACTAGTAAAATTTCCAATAAATTATTCCTGTCATAAATGAGATTATTATGTGCTACTATTTACTGAAATATATTGTTGAATTTTATTATACGAAATATTACAGATGGAAAGACAGCTAATTTTCTGAGCATATGAAATAATAGGCCTATTGCCAAGATACTCTACTATCTTAAGCTTCGTGTAAGAGGAAATATTGGCAGTAGAAAGAAACGGGTTCCTCGTTTCTGTATATGAAGGGCTAATTTGTTATTGTTGAAAATGATGAAGTTAAAGAGTTGCGATAGCGTAAAGCTGGCTTTTATTAAAGGAAAACTGTTTTATTGTAGAAGTTTTGAGTTTTACATTATTATTGGCAGTCATACTAATGCGATCGCTGGTTTTTCTACTGATTTACAGTATCTACGTTCGAATCCCGCCTGATGTGATTGCTTGGTTGGGGTTTTCTGAGGTTTTTCACAACTGTAAGCGAAATGTCGGGTAATGTATTGGCATATCAGCAGAAGTAGAAAGTTCGTACAAAAGCAGTAGATTTCAGTTCAGTACAGCAAGGAGTATAGATATCACCTGCGCCTCGGCCTGCTACCGCTCGCTACAGACGATACACAGTATGTTCACAAACAACGCATAGTGGCATTCTGTGGAGCTGTGTAGAGTCGTGAATAGTTTGAAGAATATTGTTAATTTGTATTAATATTTTAGGCTCTGAACAAAGTGAGCTATTCTGATATTATTGTATTATTTACATTAATATTATGCATGATTCCAAAAAAGTAAACTCATCTGTTATTAATTAATTATGCAAACAGGAGTGTGTAACAAGTTTATTTTTTCCCGATTATTCTTCGTTAAATGTTGACTTCGCGTGCTGCTATACATTCAGTTGCGTTACAGTCCAAGTTCAACATTGGAATTATGATACGAACTTCCTACAATTTACAATTGGAATGAAAAATTTTCATGAAAACAATTATGGATTTTAGTTTTGGTCAACACTCGCTAAAATGGGTAAAGGGTAAGCGGAGCCGTCCCATGTGTCCCGTCGTGCAGCAGGAAGAGGTAGAGAGCATACCCACTAGCAGCTGCGATTGCACCATAGTGCAGTGTGTTCTCCGCGGACAAGAGACGCTGGCCCGAGGGTACTATATGCTGATGACCGATTAATATTATGTCCCACATACGAGATGCACTATTAGATTCACAAAGTAGTTGTTCACCTGATGATAGTACGATATGCTGTATCATATTTCAGATTTGCTCCAGTAAAGTCTTGTGACGTAGAATGAATATATATATTTTCTGAACCTAAAAGGAGTATTTCTTTTGATGAAATGAAAATATTCATTGTTATTTGTTATAATGAGACTAGAATCATAATTGTAGGCTTTATATGTTTTTTTCATATGTATGGGTAAATTCTTTTAGATTGGCAGTTACGAAGTTTATAATTACAAAGTATTATTGTTTTTATATTATTCGTTTATTGTTTTCTTGTTATAAGGCTGGGGACGATTGGAGTACTTGTTTGGTTATCACCCGGCTGTACATGTTAGTCGTTCTGCTTCACTGACACCGAGAGACGCTCTATTACTTTTCATTCGATAGAGGTATAGTTCAAGCTCACACAACTTAACAGTTTTGGTACCAACTTCCTAGCTGTAATCATCAGAATGTCGCTAAATTCCATCTCGCTATCACCATTTACATCGTCGCTGGATAACGTCTTAGTTGATGGAGCGTTGTCAAATAACCAATTAAAACAACTTTTCTGATTAATCTACTATTGCTTTAGAATGAAAAGTGCCAATATTTTGTTACTTTTGGTCTATTACACACTAAGGACATGATAAATTTACAGCAGTTGGATACAGACATTCTATGCCGATATTTTGGAGCTGAAACGTTTTTCCAAGTGATCTGGAGTACGAGTTGTCGTTATAATTTATTCCTTCTTCTCTTCATACAGAACAGTTGAAAACTCTAAACATTCAGTACTTTGGAGTCTTTCCATATGCATTGTTGTGTCACATTACCTCGTTTGGTAGAGGAAAATTATGGTTCCTTCCATGAAATTCGTTGTGATGTTATAGCTGTACGGAATACTTGACACTGAGTTCTACGAAATAGCTCTGCCCCTTCTCCCTTGGCAATAATCCAGATTTTTAAGCCAGACAAATGGGAAATGAAATGCAAATGCTTTCATTCAGCAACACACGACCGTTGCCAGAGTTACGAATAACAAACAAAACACCAACTGGAAGTGAAAGGCCTGTCTTATTACGTATTTCTATCTATCCATCCGCGAAGTATTTTCAATTTTATTATAAATTTTTTCATCCACCAGTTTCCTTATTTATATATTCCTACTTGCAATAGCAATATGGACAGTGAAACGTTTATTTTTAGAAGTTTAGTGGCTTTGTGCATCAGAACTTCTATAATATTATTTTCCCGGTAATATACAACAAAATGGTGGATTGTGGCCTGCCTATTATTTCAATGAACCCCCTGAACAGAATATTGTATCACAAACACATAATTTTCAGCGAAGTCACCAATTGCAATACATTCTCCTGACACCAATTGGTCTTTTCGTTTTTTTAGAAACAAAGATTGCTGTTTAGCTATAAATGCATGAAGCAATAAGGTTAACAGTTTAACAGATAATAATTTATCTAAGAAATCCTCAGTAGACGACTGCAATATTTCCAAGTTTGTATGTTAAACTGTTATCCATTGTTTATAAGTAATTTGATCTAAATGTTCATCATCAAATATTTCTTGTAGGTATGTAATTAGATTGTTAGTTCCTGGACAGGTAGCACATTTCATTAAATAGCAATCTGATGATGGAGGATTACAGACCTTTTGCGTTAAAAAATTATAATATTACTGATAGATTAATTTGAACTTGTATAAATGTTGGAACCATCAATCATTAGCTTTACATTCTCATGGAAAGCACGTGCAAACAAAATGTGTCCCGTGGGCTCCAGGAAGTACGGATTGCTTTGCTCTCAATTGCGCAAATTTTGAAAAACTAACTTTCAAATTAGGGCGTTGCTCTTTAAAACTGCGGTAAGTTTCTTTCAGATTGGTCAACATTAATCGTTTCCGTTTATGGATTTTTTTTTACCGTTTTCCTTCACTGTAATATAATTATCTTTTCCCGCCATTACTCTACTGACATCATCAGAATTGTAAAACTGTATCATTTTTTCGACAATACAAATTTCTAAACTCTTCCCGGATTTCATTTTAGGTTTGGCCAAAATTTTCCGCTGTTAATTGTTTAGCAACTCTTATCATTTGTGTAGACAATAGTTGTCCAATTGTAACTCGTACGACGTAACCTCTGCCGTAAGCAACCCGCAGCGCATATTATTTAAGGTCGTTTTTCCTACTTTATGCGGAAAGTTATTGACCTTAGCAGAGTATACTTGACTTGCAATATCTCCTGGTTCTATATGCGTTTGGACACCCATGGTGTAGACGCTTGAAAATATTCTTTATTTTTAAAATAAGACCAAATTTCGAAAATTGTCAAGAATTGGACTTTAACATTTCTATCATCATTACAATTCACTGTGAGCTAAAGCAAGGAGATGCACTATCACCTTTACTTTTTAACTTTGCTCTAGAGTATGCCATTGGGAAAGTCCAGGATAACAGAGAGGGTTTGGAATTGAACGGGTTACATCAGCTGCTTGTCTATGCGGATGACGTGAATATGTTAGGAGAAAATCCATAAAGTATTAGGAAAAACACGGAAATTTTACTGGAAGCAAGTAAAGAGATAGGTTTGGAAGTAAATCCCGAAAAGACAAAGTATATGGTTATGTCTCGTGACCAGAATATTGTACGAAATGGAAATATAAAAATTGGTACCGTAATTTATCTTTTGAAGAGGTGGAGAAGTTCAAATATCTTGGAGCAACAGTAACAAATACAAATGATATTCGGGAGGAAATTAAACACAGAATAAATATGGGAAATGCGTGTTATTATTCGGTTGAGAAGCTTTTATCATCCAGTCTGCTGTCAACAAATCTGAAAGTTAGAATTTATAAAACAGTCATATTACCGGTTGTTCTTTACGGTTGTGAAACTTGGACTCTCACTTTGAGAGAGGAACATAGGTTAAGGGTGTTTGAGAATAAGGTGCTTAGGAAAATATTTGGGGCTAAAAGGGATGAAGTTACAGGAGAATGGAGAAAGTTACACAACACAGAACTGCACACATTATATTCTTCACCTGACATAATTAGGAACATTAAATCCAGACGTTTGAGATGGGCAGGGCGTGTAGCACGTATGGGCGAATCCAGAAATGCATATAGCGTGTTAGTTGGGAGGCCGGAGGGAAAAATACCTTTAGGAAGGCGAGACGTAGATGGGAAGATAATATTATAATGGATTTTAGGGAGGTGGGGTATGATGATACAGACTGGATTAATCTTGCTGAGGATAGGGACCAATGGCGGGCTTATGTGAGGGTGGCAATGAACCTCCGGGTTCCTTAAAAGCCAGTAAGTAAGTATCATCATTAGCATGAAATGAGTCAATCAACTTTTGTACTATATTTGAACTGTTATGTCTTCTTCTTCTTCTTCTCAGTCGCCCTCGGTGGCGTAGTTGGTATACCGCTGGCCTTCTATGCTCAAGATTGCGGGTTCGATCCCGGCCGAGGTCGATGGCATTTAAGTGTGTTTAAATGCGACAGGCTCACGTCAGTAGATTTACTGGCATGTTAAAGAACTCCTGCTGGACAAAATTCCGACACACCCGCGACGCTGATATAACCTCTGCAGTTGCGTGTGTCGTTAAATATACCATAATTTTTCTTCTTCTTCTTCTTCTTCTTCTTCTTCTTCTTCTTCGTCCGAAGGAGAAACGCTTTCAATATGAAATACTTTATCTTTAAGTGTACTCTTTATTTTTTGTAATTTCTAAAGCGGGTAACTTTTTTGAGCGAGTTTCCTTTTCTTAAGTGGGCCCTTTCCTCAGCTTCTTTTAAAGAAACCGTAGTAGCAGACGAGTCTGTATCACTACTTTTTGAACTTTTATGGGTATTGGGTTCAGGAAGGTTTTGAAAACTATTCACAGGTACACAAGGTCACTAGTTACATGCTCAGGGTTAGAAAGTTTTGAAATTTTGCTCGACAAATATCATAAACTTTCAGTAGTGACGATAAAACTACCTTCTCCAACTTAAATTTCAATGACATAGCATTTGTCACACGGCGCAAAGGCTTTCATTTTTATATTTGTGACTTTTTTGTTGAATGGATTAAAACACGCATCATACTCGTGTCTTTTTGCGTCACTCATGATGCACCGTATTGAATTCACTAAGTGTTCTCCAAAAACTCGGCTAATGATATTTAAACTGAACAGATTGTTCTCTGTGGACAACGCATGAAAGGAGTTTATTAGTTTCTTAACTCCCTTTCTTCTTCCAAGAGAAACGTAAATATACGGTGCTATAAATAAATCAGTAGGTATTCCACTCCCTTCTATGCTAGGTTACGTAACGTAAACAGTTGCTGGGCGATAAGCAACTAAGTGGCTGAGCGTTACTTCTGGAGTGATATATCTCATATAAACATTTATTTCACATACTTGTAAAAAAAACCCACTTTTAAATTTGGGTGGCCATTAGAACAAATGTCAAGAAATGTGCTAGTATTTTTTATGCATTTTTAACACATTGGATTAACTTAATATTTCCTGAAGTAATATTAAAATCATGTTACATTCAGTTATCTTTAACTTCAATTACATTTTAAATTATATAGTTTGAAAGCCCATATTTTAAGCTTAAAAATGAGCTACGAATTAAACTTGTACGATTTACAGATTCAGAGGTACATGTGTTTGTAGAACACCGTAACCGGCCAATGTCTATACAGTAAATTTGACTGCAAATGATTTTGTAAGAAGTCATGTTACATCAAAATTAACACCTTGAGGTTACTTCCTTTGATGTAGAAAATGTATAAAACAAGTTTCAACTTTTTATAAAAATGTAATGTTTTTCAAGTGTTCCGTGTCAAGTAGAATGACTCTAATACGAATCGTATGGGGAATTAGATACAGTGGCTTTGAGATGTTCCGTAACGATGATAACCAGTAGAACTAGCTGCACAATGTCGCCAAAATAATAAGAAGGACGTTTACCTCTAGGAGAAATTTGGTTTGTCTCTCTACTTGTTCTCAACATCGAGAGATAGCGCCACTGTTAGCGACAAGGTTAGATATTATTATTATTTATTTATTTATTTATTTATTTATTTATTCTGGTGTAGTTAAGGCCATCAGGCCTTCTCTTCCACAACACCAGGAATACAAATACAATAATATAAATAGACAGAAATAAATACACTATAATATACAAAGTAAAGCTGCTCAAGAAATAAAGAGAGAGAAAAAAAAACACTATAAACAATGTAAAGCCACACAAAAATATACAGGTTGCAGTCACACAAACTTTAAATGAGTGATTAAGTATCATAATTAATTCCATCCTAACTAATTAACTAACATAAACAAGAAACTTGCAATTTTAATCTAGGTTAAAAAGAAAAAAAAACACAAATCAATACTTCTAGCAATACCTAAAAAACATTAACTAAGACAAAATTTTCCAATTTAATTTTGAATTGTGATAAAGTCCGGCAGTCCCTGACATCATTAGGTAACGAATTCCAGAGGCGAGGTATTTCTACAGTATAGGAAGATGAGTATAAAGACGTTCTATGATGAGGGATAGAAAGAAGTGCTTGATGTCGGTTTCGAAGAGTTGTAAGAAATTGAAAGCGCGATAACAGATATTTCGGAGTAGAAGTATGCATGATTCTAAACAGAAGAGACAGTGAATGTATTGTTCTTCGTTCCTTCAGACGCACCCATGAAAGTAACTGGAGGGAAGGTGTTATATGGTCAAATTTACGAGTATTGCAGATGAATCGTATGCACACATTATGAACACGTTGTAGTCTCTCAGCTAAGCGTGAACTTACATTAGTTAGCAAGGAATCGCAATAATCAAAATGGGGCATTACAAGCGTCTGAATAAGATTCTTTTTTAGACTAAGTGGTAGAAATTCTTTCATATGAAACAAGGAGTGAAGTTGAGAAAATATTTTTTTGCAAATGTGTGTTACTTGAGTATTCCAATTTAGATCGCTATCCATAAAAATGCCAAGATTTTTAACGGTTTCACTGTATTTAACAATAATCCCATTCAATATTATATGTGGTATAGTACTGCTATCAAGAGTGCTTCGTAGACGATTATGCCCCATTACGATTGCTTGCGATTTCTCTGGATTTAACCTTAATCCAAATTTGTGTGCCCACAGTGAAAACGAATTCAAGTCTTCGTTTATTTTGTTTACTGCGTCACTAGTCTCGTCAGGGTGGAAATGCAAATAAATTTGCAAGTCGTCAGCATACATATGGTATTTGCAGTGTTTTATCATATTAGTCACGTCATTAATATAGATCATGAAGAGTAAAGGTCCGAGAACTGATCCTTGTTGAATTCCAGATTTCACGACACACCATTTTGAAGAATAATCGCATGCAATGACACATTGTTGACGGTCGCGAAGGTAGGATTCAAACCAAGTAACAGAACTTTCAGAAAGATTCAGAAGTCTTAATTTACATAATAGAAGGTCCGTGTCAACTGTATCAAATGCCTTACTGAAGTCAAGTAATGTCAGTAATGTTAATTTACGTTCATCCGTGGCTTCACGTATATCCTCATTCACTTTTAGTAGTGCTGTAGTCGTACTATGTCCATTTCTGAACCCGGATTGGTATTCGTCCAGTAAGGCATGTTCGGTTAGATAGTTCATTAGTTGTTTGTGAACAATACGTTCCAGAGCTTTTGATAGGGCAGGTAGGATACTAATTGGACGGAAATCATTTGCACATAATGGGGTTTTGATTTTAGGGATCGGACGGATAAAGGCTTTCTTCCAGAGGTTCGGGTAGGTAGAAGTTATGAGTGAGGCGTTGAATATATGTGTTAATGTCGGCAGTATTATGTCCAATATTTTCTTCAATAATATTATACTAATATTATCCACACCTTCAGCTTTAGAAGTAATACGTTTTATTGTCGCTCTTACTTCAGTTTCTGTGACATAAGTGAAGTAAAATATTTCTCTATCCGGAATTGGAGTCATTTGTAATTCGTTAACTGTCTGCTGTTTGTCGACCGTATCCAAGGTTATTGACTGTACATTTGCAAAATGGTCATTTAGTTCGTCAAGAGAAACTGGCACACTGTCTACCTGAGTCCTGGGATTTCCTAAACCAATTGTCCGTAGGTTTCTCCACAGATTGGAAGGGTCAGCTCCCCCCTTCAAGATGTTATGAAAATGTCTCAGTTTTGCGTTTCTAATGGCTTGAGTAGTTCTGTTACGTAAGAGTTTATAATAATTATAAGAGATTTCTGTCTTGTCATGTTTAAACGTTTTGTATGCAGCGTTTCTGTCCATAATCATACTACGTATGTCAGCAGTCATCCATGGTGCTGGTGTCCTTTTTACGCGTTTAGATTTGATAGGAGCATGCTTGTCATATAAATTTATAATGTATTCATTTAGTTTAACAAGTTTCTCGTCAACAGTATGTAAGGTCCATATTGAGTCCCAGGGAATCTTCATTGCGTCTTCAAGTAGTTGGGTTTCATCAACACGTTTCAAGTCACGGTACCTTATGAGTTTAGGCGTGGGCTTGGGACACTTCAAGGAATATACTAGATAAATAATATCATGGTACGAAATTCCCGAAGCAGCACATTGTCCATGTTTTTGTACTTTGTCTGCATTCTTCGTAATAATTAAGTCTAATAGGGATTCGGAAGATTGGGTATGGTGGGTGGGTTCAAGGGGAAGGACTGCTAGATCAAGAGCCTGGAACATGGTCAATAGATGTCTAGTGTAGTTCGAATCAGAGGCTAACAAATTTGTGTTAAGATCACCCATTATTAAGACGTGTTCATAATCTGTGATGAATTCCAACAACGATCTCTCGATCTCTGCAATATCGTTAATCTTCGGGGGTTGGTAAATTACACAAATAAGACATTTCTGAAAGCTTGTCGAGACTTCTACAAATAGCATTTCAGGTTTTCCGGCATACTCGCCAGGAGATGTGTATATTATTCTGGGATTGAGATCTGATCTAACATATGCAGCAACGCCGCCCCCTTGTTTATTTAAACGATCATTTCTCAATAGCGTATAACCATCTAGGTGTAGTGTCGCTGAGGATAATGTAGGCTTTAGCCAAGATTCAGAGATGAGAAGAGCATGCAAATTCTGATTCGAGAATATGGATTGAATTTCGTCAAAGTGTGCAACCAAACTCTGAGCGTTAATATGGGCTACGTGAAGGAATGAAGATTTCTTGGAAAATGCTGTTGTTAAAATGTTGAATGCTTCAGGGTGAGAGAGAGGGTTCTGGTTAGCAGGTATAGGGGAATGGAGTGAGTGAAGGTCATTGTATAATGTTCTGTCAGAGACAACCGGATTATTACTGTCAAGAATCAGGGTATCCAACTTAAAGGAAAGAAAAAAAAATGTTATATAAAAATATGAAGTTGCTACAAGTAAAGATTTCCTATTAATTAATAACTTAGCTACAATTAAGTTCAAATAAATAAAGATGAATAAACACTACTGGCACTAACAAGTATGAATAAGTGGTTTAGACTTTAGTAATTTAGAATATGATATAACTTAGAAGAGAATAAAATTTAGTAAAGGCAGACAAAAGAAAGGAGAGAAGTTTTAGACTAAATGTAAATTATTACACTTTACTTACGTAATTACTAAATGAGCACAAGCACACGCACACGCATACACACACTCTAGTGCCTTGGAATATCGTCTTCACATGTCACTCTCATTTTTGCTTCACCGATCTTCACAATAATGACTCCGTCTGTGGTCCACACATTTCCAACACCATATTTCGCGATGCAGTCCATCAACAGTTTATGTCGTATTTTGGTGAGATCCTCACGAACGGTCACACCAGTTTGTTTCAACAATCTCTTGTTTCGGAAAACCTTACTACGCTTCCGGTAACTTGTGAACTTGATAATCACTGGCCGCGCTTAATGGGTTTAATGAGGAGGTATATTAGTGTCAGAGGCACTGTTAGTGATAAGGTTAGGTAGAATTTGATGAGGAGATAGATCAGGTGCAAGTAGGCCTACTGTCGGTGACAAGGTTAGGAAGGGTTTTGTGAGGGGATATAATTATATAATTATTGACCCACTGTTAGTGATGAGGTTAGGTAGGGTTTGATGAGGGGATGTATTAGTGACAAGATTAGGTTGGGTTTGATGAGGGGATGTATTAGTGACAAGTAGACCCACTGTCAGTAACAAGATTAGGTTGGGTGTGATGAGGGAATGTATTAGTAAGAAGTAGGCCCATTGTCAGTGACAAGGTTAGATAGGATTTGATGAGGGGATATATTATTGACAAGTAGGCCCATTGTTGGTGACAAGGTTAGATAGGGTTTGGTGAGGAAATATATTAGTGATAAGTAGGCCCATTGTCAGTGACAAGGTTAGGTAGGGTTTGATGAGAGGATATATTATTGACAAGTTGGCCCACTGTCAGTGACAAGGTTAGATAGTGTTTGGTGAGGGGATGTATTAGTGACATGCTTCTCGAAAAAATGAATGTTAGGTTCATTATCTCTTTGATATAATATTTTCGTTCATCGATCTAGTCGATTTTAGCGATATTCCTTGGACCACGTCATATTTTTCCTTCATTTCGCTGTGATAACATATCTTCGAAAACATACATTTCCTTTTATTGCAATAAAAATCTGCCGCTGTTATACTCCTCAAATCTTGGACTACTGGTGCAGTATATTCTTAAGGAATATTTCTAGCAATATTTCGAATCTCTTTTGTTCCACATTCCTCGGTATGGCCCGGCTAGTGGTCAGCGTAGTCGGCGCTCCTGTACTGTCGGCATTATCTACATGTTCCATCTATATTTCTCCGTTTTGTCTTTGAATATAGTATATTGCGGGGTCGTAGCTGGTAGTTCTTCTGTCCTGAAGTTGGCAATGGAGGGTCGACCATTCTAAGATATTAACTTTATATAGAAATGCTGAATCCGGCCAGAATGAGAGAAAGAAAATGAAGGGGTCAGAGCCATAGTTGACGAAGCACCCAACATTAAAAACGGAGAAAGGTAAAAGTATCCCCGTAACATGCCATGAAGGCATTTGGGGGGGCATGGAGGTAGAGCCCCATGCTTTCCATGACCTCGGCACTAGAATGAGGTGGTGTAGTCGGCACCACGCTCTGGCCGCCATTTACCCCCGGGAAAGACCCGGTACTCAATTTTATAGGAGGCTGAGTGAACCTCGGGGCAGTTCTGAAAGTTTGGCAACGAGAAAAAATCCTGTCGCCACCTAGGATCGAACCCCGGACCTTCCAGTCCGTAGCCAGCTGCTCTACCAACTCTACCATAATTAAATGAAACAGCAAATAATATAAAGTGTGCACATTCAAACTAAATTATATGTCAATCTTCATTAAATTGTGGTATTCACTAAACTTTAACCCTTGCTTTCTCCGCTTTTAGTAAATGGCGCTTGGCCCACTATGGCTCTGAGCTCTTCATTTGGCTGGGTCCCTGGCTAAGAGTAGGTACACGTTGCAGCAATGATAAACGATAAGAGAAACGACCTAGCAACGTTTTGGTATTGCCAAAGAATCGATGATCATATCGGATCAACGACGTGGGAAGCGAACATTTTTATTTATCAGTAGAAGATATTAGTCTTTCAATGCGATGCCTACATTACCATTTATGTAGGATACGGGATAGAAGCCTCTCTCTGGGCTTTATTCTGAAAATTGTATGACTGTTCATTTAAACATAAGATGTAAGGCTTTTAGAACCGGAAAGCATGATAGAATGAAAAAAATTAAATATTCTATACATAATCTTAATGAAAGATGATACATACAAAATATCAGCTGCTAGTTTCAAGATTAACATAATCTAAATAACATATAAAATTGAACCCATTTCCGAGGGCTGTCTTATTCCAAAGCTTATCTAGTATAAATCCATTCTGATGTGATCGATTCTTTTGATCCCCTAACGGACCACGAATAAATACACAACTGATAATTTTGTCAGTATACATAATAATTAATTTAATATGCCGAAATAATCATAAATCCATTAATACTCTGATATATTGATAACCCATGGTCATTATACAGATTAATATGATCTTAATCAGCTATCATATGAACGACAAGAGCGAAGAATATGGAATTTTACTTTTGTGCGAGATCTTGCGTATTTGCTTGTTTTCCGCACAGAACCAATACGCGGTAAGTGTGAAATACCACATTCAGTATTCCCAACGTAACACACATAACAATTTCCCTCTTCTTACCGCTTAAGCGCGACATTCATTTTACTGCTTTAGGCTTTTAACATATTATTTTTAGAGACGTTTAACATAGTAATAATTATATTTTGGAAACTTACCACTGCAATTTCACCTAAATTGCAATGTTAATTATTGTTTTTAAATATTTGCAAAAATTAAGTAAAGTCTACTACTCCACGAAACTTATTGCATTCCTGATACAAGTAACATTAAGGAAGCCGTGAAAAAATCAACAAGATTCCAGATGCGGATGTTATTACTGCAATATGTTATATAAATAATATTGTTAAAATATTAAAATGAAAAATAAATCATTACATAACCTTACCGTTTGTTTTAAGTTCGCATTTATAGACTGGGGGAAAAAAAGACAGACGTATATCACGGCCTGCTGGAGTATAGTAAACACAGAAAACATTTTATAGCAACAATGTTGAAGAAAGATATTTTGGTTTTCCGAAGTTGCTGTCATTAAACAGAAACCAACATGGAGATTTCATTGCAACTAATTAGAAATTCGTCTTTCAGGTATGTAATAAACGATCTTCGCACAAAATAATGTACGATACACGAGCGGTATGTTTGTTTTCATGTTCTCGGAAATTAAAAAAGCTCAACTACATTTCGCTTTTTCAATCTTTTCCTCGAACATGAAAACGTCAACATACCGCTCTTGTAACGTATATTACTATTTCATCACTGTCATCTTTAGGGGTCTACTTCAATATGCACACCTCAATGACAATACATGCTTCAATTCTCTCTGACACTGCATCGCTGCTTCTTTCATTGTTTATCATCGCTCCAACGTGTACGTACCCTAAGAAGAAACTGCCTAATAAAGGATGCACTGAAAGGAAAGGAGGATCGTTTTTGCAAAACTTGCTAACTGAAAAATTTGCAAAATTGATATTTGGTGGATTCGTTAACATAAGGCAGGCCTCTACACTATGTTAAAGGCATCTTAGTAAAATTGAATTATTTCTCTTCATTGTAATATGTCGAAGTGTGATCGTTGCACCTATAACCTACTTCTCTCCATTCAGTTTTTTGTGTCTCCTGTAAAATTTAGTTTTTTCAGTTAGCAAGTTTTGCAATTTTATTTATGGTGAATGGGAGGAAAGTTCGAGGCAGAAGAAGATATCATTTTTATTTTTATTTTTTATTTTGCTAATACTTGTAACATAATATATAGTATGTACAGATACAATTTTAGCTCATCCCTGAAAGAGTAGAACTCGTACTCAGGGGCCGATTCCTGATTTTAAATAATGAAATATGTAATACAATTTGTTTTATGTCTACTACACAATAAGAATATATAAATTTAAATTAAAAATTGTTCATTATTTATAAAATCTATACATAACTTCTTTAAATTTAATACTGGAACTATTAGAATTGACAATATTAGGATATTTAAATATAACTTTGTTATATATTTTTGGACCTAAATTAATACTATGATTAAATATTATAGCAGTGTTACATTTTGGTCAAACAATCTTAAAGAATTCGTACCTTTTGTTTCGTAAATATGAGAATGCAATTCAAAGTTATTTTAATTTTTATGTATGAATTTTATTAATACAATATAATAAATTTGTCTTATTTTAAGGACCTTAAAGTCTAAAAACAAGTTTTGAGATGGAATATGAATAGGTTTATGAAGACATATTTTAATTACTTTCACCTGTAATAAATGAAGGATTGAAATTGGTTTTAAATAAGTTGCCCCATCCTACAATTTCATACATAATTACCGATTGAAATAATGTTAAGTATATTATGCGTAATAAACTTATTGACAAGTAACTCCTTAATAACACACAATAATATATTATTTTACGTACACCTAATGTAGTACAAAGGTAATTAATGTGTTGGTTCCATTTTAAATTATTGTCGAAAATTATGCCTAAATATTCACCTTCAGATGACTCTTTAATAATCGGACATTTACACTGTATAAGGCAACAATCAGAGTTATGTAATTTAACACTTAATATGGATGTAGGAGGTTTGTTACTTTTTCTGATAATGAGAATTGAATAATTGTGGTTTTATTTTCGTTGATAGAAAGATAATTTATGTCAAACAATTTTTTTATCAATTTGAATCCATTATTTGAATTATTGTATTATGTACTGTATCATACAAGGTTTTTCCACGAAAAAGTAAAACTGTGTCATCTGCATAATGAACACCATTGAATTATTGTAAGTCAGTTTTAATAAGTAATTAATATATATTAAAAATAAAATATGATAGACAACATTAAGATTTATGGATCATGTGCGGAGATTGAAAGAATGGCGGAAAATAGGGAAATTTGAAGAATTCTGGACTTGCAGTGAAATACCTGCCTTTCGGCAGAAAACTATAAATGAATGAATATGAGTCTTGTAGTGAAGACGAGATAATTCCTTTCATTACGATGCAATGCGTGGCATGTAGAAAACAACTGACCAACAGAAGAGCCGAATAAATCTACCTGCCGATGTGCTACAGAGAAGTGTATGGCCACAGAGAGCGTATTCCGAATCTCAGCGCTGAGCAATCTAATGGTATCACGGTGTTCCGAATTTCAGCGATGACGTCACTGATGCTCCACCGGTGTCGCACCGGTTCCATCAGCTTGCAGAGGTGGTGGCAGTCTCCATCAGCCGCCATCAGTGAATCTGATTCGTTCATAGCGAGAATTAGCAGACGAATGACATCGTGCACTGTTGTGTCATGGCGGTGTGTTCTGCTGTATTGTTTGTAATAAACACAACGTAAAAACAATATGTTAATCGCTTATGAGCGAACATGTCAACGGACCAGTTATTACTACCGGTTCAAGAAATAAATTGTTTATGATTTTCTTTTTTGAACGAGATGACAGTGCGCAAATTTCGCAAAATCTTAACAACTTGTACAGCCGCCATGATAGCCATCGAACCTTCCAGCAGTTTTGTTCCTATTTCACTGCAGCGTGACGTCATTGTTGTCCACCGGTCCGGTGAGATTCGGAATACGCTGAGTGATGGCAACCCTTCATGGGAAGTATTCAGAGAAACCGTTACCTGCTCAGATAAGCCATAGAACTGGCAGTTTAGCTGTTATGGGTTCGGGGTGGAAATTATGGTGAACAAAACGAATCCTTAGGGTTATTTTAAGTACTTCCCGTTTCTTCTCACCGTTATTATTCCACCAATATTCCACAAGGTCTTCTGTCGCAATCCAGTGTTTAACAGATACAGACTATAAACACGTAGACAACATCATATACTGGAACAGATACGTAGACGACATACTAATATTACTCGACTGAGGCGAGTGGAGCCGCGGGCGTAATATGAACTATAGCAATGACGCTATAGAAACGCAGGAGCAGTACAAGTGGCGCTGCGGGCTGAAGGACTCCACTGGCCTCGGTCGAGTAATACTATACAATAGAAACAAAATACATCCGCAACTACACTAGACACTATCGAAAACAACAAATCTATAAATTTCTTAGACATCGTAGAGCTAGGATTCGTATGTAGCAAAAGCTAATATTTTTAGTCGGTATAGTTTATAAACATGCAAGTCATGCTCCCCACTCCATATAGTTGTCATTGTTGTCACTCAGTACTTCCATTAGGTAGCGCTAAGGGTCTTCAATCCTCTTAACCACCACTTACAAAACAGCGAGGGGTTTAAAAGCTGCATTGGCTAGTCCTTGTGACTTTTCTTGCATTTCTAGTCGTGACAACCAGGCTTAAAACCTTCTTAACCGGCATCACATCATCTCAAATATACTCGGCGTCATTGTTAACTCTTACTACATATAAATCCTAGCTCTGATCAGAATAACAAATACAGACGACAAACACATGTTCAACATATACAGGAAACCTACCATCACGGTAACACACATACACATCATCTTCAATCGTCCCACACAACACAAACACGTAGCATTCCGATCCATGATACACAGACTCCTCAACATTCCTATAAGCCAACAAGACTATAACGAAGAAATACACACTATCAAAATAATAATAGCACAGGAAAATGAATACAACTTCAACATAATGGATAGCATCATAAGAAAAACTAAACTCAAACTATAAAACGCCACAAAAACAAAGGAAAGAAATAAATACATCACACTAATATATGAAAACAAGAACACATACAAGATTGTATAATTATTCAAGAAACTAAAATACAACATTGCATACAGAACACAGAACAGAAACATCTTAACACACAGACAAGACACACAAATAAATGCAACTTAACGAGAGTTTACAAACTATCGTGCAGCAGTTGCAATGACTTCTACATTGGACAGACTGGAAAATCATTTCAAACATGTTACAAAGAACATATCACAGCCATAACCAAACTGTACAACAATTCAACTACGCAGAACACATCACAAACTCTAATCACAACTACAGCAACATAAACAACAACATGAAAATACTACACATCCAGCCAAAAAATGAAGAACTTGATACCCTAAAAAAATATGAAATTTATAAAGGTACATAAACACACCCATATCACATCCTGAACATTCAACTCAATTTCAAAACACACACCCTTTTCGACACAATCATAACACACCTCACCACAACAGGAAACCAGAAAATAGCGCGTGATCTTCAATAGGCTTTGGACAATGAAGAACAAGACTTCGAATCTAGTCAGCCAAGGTAAATCCTAAATATTAACACAGTAAAGAAGTTGGAAATTTAATAAATATTATTATAATATTGGTACTACAGCAAGCACAGGAGTGTAAAATGTCATCCCTGCTAATATTTCCCTTTAAGATCACATGAACCACGAGTCTTGGATATTTAATGTCCCTTACAACTGCATAAGCAAATGTTTAGAACAAACTTGATTATCTCCTACATCATAAACAACTTGTAAGCCTCTCACATGAACCACGAATTCTGCGAATATCTGAAACAGTGAATAGTCAGAAGGGAAGCTAGTTTATGCTTCAAATTTCTAATCTTAAACACCGCCAGCTATACACAACTCGTCTGTAGTTTCCTTTGTGCTAAGACGCAATTAATTCTTCTGCATTGTATTTGCAATCCGGTAAAGCAAACTTGCGACGCGAAAAATTTGTGAATCAACCTGTGACATTATTATATAGTAACCACCGCCTGGTCGAACGCATCTATGCATCGATGGCTGCATATAAGCCTACTCATTCAATGGTCAAACATAACATGAGTAGGAAACAATTGCCACTAGATGGTAGCTCCTAACGGCCTTTGAAGTCGCTTATGCTTTGTGTTTGTACTACGCGATTAAAATTTTACATTCTTTCGCGACTCTAATAGCTTCGTTAATCCATTGCATTCATTTCCTCTTGAAACAGAAGGAAATACAACTAGATATGTAGGCCTACAACAAAAATTAAAATACGAAAAAAAATTGAGTTGCTCAGTTATAAAAGTCCATATGTGACAGGATTAAAAACATTTTTCAAACTAAAATCGCAAATTAAGTACAAGGAGGACATTTAATGGGTATCGTAAGCTTAATTAATTATGTTTGTTCTTAAAAACTGCAGGAGACCATGATCTGTTCATATTCTACCAGTGTTTGGTGATTTAAAAAAGTATGAACTTTTCAGATAGGAATTTTACAACTAAGTAATTCAATAAAAAATGAATTAATGCCCCAGGAATTTACAGTTTTAGTACTTTCCGAGAAAGGAGTTGCTCCGAACAAGAAAACCGGGAAACTTTTTCTGTGTGGACCTTCCTACATTACTAAATAGAGGTTTCACGAATTTCTCCACAAGAGTTTCTGACACAAGTTTCTGATTATTGTTATTATTCGTAACACACTTCAATATGTCACAATGGCACAACGTAGGTACAACAATGTATGTGTGCGTGTGTGTGTGTGTGTGTGTGTATACTGGGTGTTTCCGAGGTGGTGCTACAAACTTTCAGGGATGATGGCGAAGGGCACATGTATCAATTTGAGATAAGGAACCCTGGTCAGGAAATGACCGAGTTTAAAGTTACAAGCAAAAATAATTCTGTTGAAATGAAATAATTTTATTCCTCTGTACACCTTATTTATGTGTATTTATCTGTATATCTTACAAATACTGTATTCATCTGACGTTCTTTACGTTGTCTACTTACAGTATTCCATTCAGTGCGCTGTCTGATGGATGGGGACAGGAAACTACACTAAAGCAATGCAGATAGCGTAATGTGTAACGGACATGGTCGGTCCTGATATGCACGTCTGTAGACAGCAGTGTATGTATACAAGTTGCAGTCTCCAGTCGATCAGTCCTAGTGAAATGGAGGAGTACACGAAAGCGGAATAAGCAGACCTGATTTTCGAATACGGATGAGCCAATGGGAACAGAAGACTAGCTCACAGGTTGTATCGGTACAAGTACCCACGTAGGAGACATCCGGCCCATACCATTTTTCCACGACTGTCCCGAAAGTTAAAAGAAGGAGGGCACGTGGTGCCAAATTACAATTCCATTTCCACACGACTATTTTTGCTTATAACTTTCGACTCAGTCATTTCCTTATCTCAAATTGATACATGTGCCCTTCCCCATATCCCTCAAAGTTCGTAACACCACCTCAGAAATACCCTGTATATACGAGCAGACAGTATAAGACGTTTGTCTCATTGCAGGAAGTACCTATCGAGCAGCTACTCCCTCGGCTCTCTTCACTGCGCATACGCGATCGTTTACAAGCTATGTGACGAGGTTAGTGAGTTAATTGAGAGGATATCTAAGTGACGTGAAGGCGAGGACCTTAAGTGATTGAAATATTTTCACATATTCCTCGGCCTCACATCACTTAGATTCCCCCTCAACTAACCCATTAACTTTATCGCTAGGATTGCCAACTTTGTTTGAAGAAAATACGGAAGATTAAGGAATCGACAAAATTTCACATAGAAAATTGAAAAATTATTCCGTTCAGTTACTAAAAAACAACTTTATTTTGCACTTTGGCAGCTAGGCTTTAATTAAGAGTATTTTGAGACATATTTTATCTCGCGTAATAGTTGAAGCCTACTGGAGTTAGCAGCTCTCATTTCATTAGATGTGTCGTGATCCTGTTTCGAACATCAGTTCAATTATTGTTCGTGAGAAGAAACACTCCCTTTGTATGAACATTACTAACTGGTGTACTTAGAACAAAAATATCCAGTTTTTATTTGTTTATAATTTTAATATTGTTTTATCTTAAACAGGTGAACACTAAAACCCATTTCTGGCAAACATTACCTCCTACAAATTTGCACATTTTAATGCATCTCTTGAACAACAAAACTAATTATACCTAAGTTATAAACAATCATCATTCATAGCAAAATCAAATGATCAGAATAAATATTTTTACATTGTGAAAAAATAAGGGAGGAAAATGCTCGAAGAGAAGGAAAATACGGGAGTCGGGAGACTGTTAAAATAGGGGCAAATACGGGAAACCCCGGGAAATACAGGAGGGTGGGCAACCCTACTTGTCACATACCTTGCAAAAGACCGCACATGCACAGTGAAGAGAGCAGAGGGTGATATTTATTCACTCGTGTGTCGTTGTTCGATAGGTAGCCTACATCCGGTTGGACACAAAACTCTTCATAACCAACTATCGGATGAGTTCGAGCAGGCGGTGATCATAACATGGTCACCTGGTCGACTGCAGCGCATTGATCTACAAGGCTAAGTCGGATAATACAATTGTGCGGAGTCCCAAGGCAGTGTACAGTAGTGACAAGAAAAACCGGACCGACCCTTGTAGCTGATTTCAGAGCCTTGTTCTCTCCAGAGCACGATAGACTGGTAACTAAGACTGTCGTGTTTAGAATCCTGCCTGGGAAGGAAACTTTTTTTTTTGTTCTTTATTAAAATTTATTCCCAATACTTTTCGATTGCAGCGATATTTTACTACTTATTTAACTTATTATTCCCAGAAGAAGAATTTTACCAGCAATCGAAAAGTATTGGGAATAAATTTGAATAAAGAACAAAAAAAGTTTCCTTCCCAGGCAAGATTCGAACCACGAATGTCTTAGTTACCAGTCTATCGTGCTCTGGAGTGAACAAGGCTCTGAAATCAGCTACAAGGATCGGTTCGGTTTTTTTTTTGCCACTACTGTACATAGGAGTCGAATCGTGGCCCAGTCTGTTAGACATCAATCTATCTTTCTTCAGGTGACCGGGATTCGATAACAGGAAATGCCTATAGATTTACATCTAGCTAAAGCGGCTGTGGGGTAAGTTTTCTCTAAGTACTTCGGTTTCTCTGGCAATTCAATCATAATTTATGTAATTATAATCGCTGCCAGAGATGTCCGACAGCCAGATCAGCCCACACGGATTACTTGTCATTGGTCCACAGAAGAGGTTTAATACCCGATCGGCTGCAAATAACGAAATAGTATTCAAGATTATTGCAATTAAATATTAGGCCTAACTATTCAATGGAAGATTTAATGTTTTCATTGAAAAGTTTTTTAATTAACTTTAGCGAGACACGCCTTAAGCCAATATTTGAAAGTTTTCCAACATGTGACTAGGTGGGGCTTCCAGAGTGATTTCGAGCGTCCATATAGTAAAACGTAGAACAACACATTTTAATGGACAAACATCCACGCACCAGGTGGTATTTAAATGTCCTATAACAGGCGTTCTCAACCTGGTGCTCGCGAGCACCATGATTCTCTTTTAATGACATTTGGTGACCTCGTCATGCGAGTAAAAAAGTGCTCGCGAGGATGAACGCCCCTGAGGTTCTTTTTCAATTCAAACTTTGTTGCACGAGCCGAAAGCAATAGTGTTCCCATCCATCATACTAATATATTAGAGAACTGACAGGCCTTTCCGTGTTTCATGGTGTGTAATTCCTTTTACTTCAGTATGGACTTATTCAGAGGCTTATTGTAAGGTATCGTAACAAGCTAAAGTTCAGGATAACAGACAGGGTTTGGTATTGAACGGATTACATCAGCTTCTTGTCTATGCGGATGATGTGAATATCTTCGGAGAAAATCCACAAACGATTAGGAAAACATGGAAATTTTACTTGAAGCAAGTAAAGCGATAGGTTTGGAAGTAAACCCCGAAAAGACGAAGTATATGATTATCTCTCGTGACCAGAATGTTGTACGAAATGGAAATAAAAAAAATTCGAGATTTATCCTTCGAAAAGGTGGAAAAATTCAAATAGTAATAAATATAAATAACACTTGGAAGGAAATTAAACGCAGAATAAATATGGAAAATGCGTGTTGTAATTCGATTGAGAAGCTTTTGTCATCAAGTATGCTGTCAAAAAATCTGAAAGTTAGAACTTATAAAATAGTTATATTGCCGGTTGTTCTGTATGGTTGTGAAACTTGGTCTCTCACTTTGAGAGAGGAACAGAGATTAAGGGTTTTTTAGAATAAGGTTCTTCGGAAAATATTTGGGGCTAAGAGGGATGAAGTTACAGGAGAATGGAGAACACAACTGAGAACTTCACGCATTGTATTCTTCACCTGACATAATTAGGAACATTAAATCCAGACGTTTGAGATGGGCAGTGCATGTAGCACGTGTGGGCGAATCCCGAAATGCGGGAAAAACGTAATACGGCGAACGCTAAGCTCCGCCCATGACCCCTTTCCACTTTTCCCCTACAAGCTCACCACACACTCTAGCGGGAAAGAGTGGAAATAGGGGTTTAGGGTGGGGTGACATCTAGTGTGGGAAAGTGGAACAAAAAGAATAAATGCGACATCTATGAACCGAAAGAGGAACTTCGTCCTGTCTGCCTCTGTCTCTCCATCTTTCTGTCCAGCCTCTCCTTCTCTGTTCCTTGCTTCATGTCTCTCTCTTTTTTTTTCTTATGACTTCGCAGTGGGTAAGATTCGATCCAAGCAAGTTTGTAACTAAACGCTAAACGCAGGCTTTTCGGTCATGCTTCAGACCTCTTGGCTACTGAGGCGAGTTGGGGGTAGAAGGGAAAATGAATCTATTTATGTTTAAGGGAACTGCCATAACGTATTGCAAAAGAATGGCGCGGGGGAAATGACCGAGGGTAGAAAATGGCGGGCTTGTGAATGTAGCTTGGTAGGGGTTGACTGCGGGGGTGGCATAAGTGTTAACGCGCGCTGGTGGAGCTTCATTGAGCTTCGTGTACAGACGGAACCACGTGTAGTGATGAGCCGTACCGAAGACGTGTACTTCCTCAAATTGTGCTGGGAGAATTTGAAGGCGGATACGGTAAGGTACTGTGAGAAGCATGGACTACTTGCTAGTCATTACGAGTGTCCAACCTGTGGGAAAAATATGAAGTGAGCGCCGAAAAGCGATGCTACTGATGCTGTGTATTGGACAGTGGGGCAGTGCGAGGTTAACAGGTGTTGTTTAATGAAAAAACCACATTACATTGTATTGTGTTGTGTTAGTACATATGGTGGGCTGTGTTGTGTTGTTGTCTAATGCCGCAGTTTTGTTAGTACGTGTTATGAAATACGAGCGATTTTATTAGTACGTGTTATGAAATACGTGCGAGTGATCCATCCAAGCGGGACAGATAGTGCAGAGAGACAGTAGAGAGAGAGAGCATGTGAGCGAGGTGCCGAGCGACGCGGGTGGGGATAACTTCTCCTACTGGCGGTCTCCGTGTTATGTTTTTGCCCGAAATCCATATAGAGTGTTAGTAAGGAGGCTGGAGGGGAAAAAGACCTTTGGGGACACCGAGACGTAGATGGGAGGATAATATTAAAATGGATTTGAGGGAGGTGGGATATGATGATACCCTAGAGACTGAATTAATGTTGCACAGGATAGGGACCGATAAGCGGCAGTGACCTTTCAGGTTCCTTAAAAGCCATTTGTAAGTAAGTAAGTGGACTTAATCAAAAGAATCAATATTGTTCAAGAGAATAATATGACTGTGCGGAGCGTCAATTGATAGATTTCCAGTCCATCTTAGCTCGTTAAAAGGAGAAATTCATAGCCTATGGAGAGCAGAAGATGCAAAAAGACTCCAAATACTGCGGAATGTTTCTCTCAAATGTCTGCCTATGTTCGGGGCAAATTATCTATGCGAAAAAAATTGATCACTTATGAAATATTTCAAGAATAAAGCACGATCATAATTGACTAATTCATATCACTGAAATTTTGATTTACATTCAAGTTCAAGGACATCATTATCCTAGTTAAGTATACAAAAATTGTATTTATTTATTTATTTACTTAATTATTTATTTATGTTTTTATTTATGTATTTATGTATTTATTTATTTATTTGTTTTGTTTTGTTATGTTTTTGTTTTGTTTTTTTGTTTTTGTTTGTTTGTTTATTTGTTTATTTAATTATTTGTGTATTTAATTATATATTATATAGGCCTATTAAACCTACCGGTATTCGATTTCATGGTGCTTGCTCACGTAGTATTACATGTGGTCGGTGGTCACAATCTTAGAAAGTTTGAAAACCCCTGCCCTACAACAACCTCTACCCACTTATATAATGCACATAACTTAAGAACAGAATTATAATATTAAATGTTGCACGTTGTTGTGAAGTTCGTGCTGTCTTTATAGCTGAGTCGGCACAGCGCTAGCTTACCACTACCGCGGACCCCGGTTCATATCTTGGCGACAGCCGAATAATTTCTGGTTCACAAAGCCAATTTATAAGTTTTCTCGGATTTCTCCCGTTTTTTCCCCGTCATTTCAACAACACTCTCCACAATTATCCTTCCGTTATCATCTCCGTCTCAATAGATAGGTCACCACTTGTGTTTGCATGCCTACAAATCGATCGTGCTCATCGTGGTTTGTCGAAATATTGACAGATGACAGTGGGAAGGGATTCCAGGCAACTCGTGGATCTATATAAGGGGCACCGTTTCCCTTATCATCACATCCCTCACGGGGACCTGACGGTTCTTGTATATCTATGAATTACGACAATCACCAAAAGTGTTGTTTACGGATTAGAAGGCTGAAGAGGAATGCGTACTACAGAGGATAGTTGAAACGGCATAGTTTATTATTTTTTTCAACTCAAAACCATTCGGATTTCTTCAGGTATGGGATCGAAAAACTTACTCAACGAATAGATTGTCAGATACAATATTGGATGATATATAGGCCTATTTTCGTTTATTGACTAATTTAATAAATTATATTGGGCAAAATATGTAACGTTGAAAGCAACGTAATAACTCAATGCAGTTTCACCTTGTCAAAAAAATATAAATTCTTTTTTAAACTTCCCTCAGAATGAATAATTGTATGCCAAATGCTTTTTTTGCACATATCCATCTTCATTTCTTTGAGTTTCAATGCGGAAACGCAAGTATCAATATTAAGACGATCAGCGGTTTTTTCATGTGGGAGTAAAGTAGTAGCTATTTCAGGTCATTGCGGATTGTTGGTAAGAATATGACATTTTGGAGTGTATTAGATATCAGTAAATGCTTGACATCATTTTGGCCACGTTAAAACGTTAGCATAATAATATTTAATCAATGACGTATTTATTGGCCATAAACTCGTAACGAATACTCGCTGAAGATCAGAGATGCACGTTATGTATGTATTTTCCCACGTATTTTCGACAGTAGAGTGGGAAATTCATTGTTAAGATGCTGAAAATGAGGCGAATGCTGTAGCAGAGTTGTAGAATCGTACAATATAAATCGTAAATATAATTATTCATCGAAAATCATTAGCTGTTTCAGCGCTTTATTCGTTGCTGGTTGTGGGAAATAAACTAACTCGTCATGTCAGCAAGAAATGTTATGTCCTGCTATCTTTCGTACAGTAAAGTGGTGTACTTGGCAGCGTTCACGGATCTGATCGATTAAACGGTGAATGTTACCACAGTCTAGTATATACAGTCACGAAGCTTAATACTTACTATATATGCAAACATAGACAGTTGAAATATGCATCCATAGATAGTTGCTCACCACCAGGATCGCTACTATCGTCTCATCACAGACTCTTTCCCTAGAAGACCATAAAATGTATTGTCCTTTCGATATCGTGTTCTTTTGAAAAAATTAACACCTTCCTTCCACTATTCAAATATGAAATGCATAAGGTTTATATATTATATTCATTAAATCTTATTATATTCTATAAACTCATCTTCCTGGGTCTTTCGGAAGAAGGATAACTCTAACCTATTTTTCTTACAATTTATAATACTACAAACGTCTCCTTGGCCCATATTATTATTATTCAAATTATTCTATTTTAGCCATTTACATTTATTACAACCGATAACGAACATTTCACAGTTTGCATAGCTTTTCACAAAAATGCGAAATACGGCACAGTCAATGCTTTTTCGATCTAGACCAGGCCGTAATATTTGTTCGGGTTTTCTATTTCAGTGTATGGAGCTCAGTGAAATATTATACTGTACTATAACTTTATTGCTTATCATTGCTAAGCTTTATTTAGTGTAATGTGTCCATAAGTTCCGTTTACTTCTTGTTGCATTATATGTTGCAGAAATAATTACAAAACTGTGTTATTTTAATGTGAAGAGAATTTTACATGTTAACATAATCTGTTTGCGTCAACATTTCAAGTTTAGAATGGAAGCTATTTTGAGGTTTAATAAAAAAGAATTTATATTGTTATTTCAATTTAGCACATCTACCTTCCTTAATTTTAGACAAAACATTTACCATACCACTCCTATGAAATTAGTGTACGTACAATTGTGTTACTTCGTCTCTTAAGTAGTAGATAAATACAATAATTCAGTACTCAATTGTAGTATTAAAATACAGGCAAATTGAATGTCCGGGGTATCATACATGACATTATGCTTAATTATAATTTATGATTGCGAATTTAGGAATATAAGTTAAATATCGTAAACATAACCTGTAATTTTCATATGAATGGCAAGGCATTGGAGTTCACTAAATCTAGACAGAAAGGGGCAACTGATACAGAAACATAACCTATAACTTCAACATATCTAAATATCCGTGCGGTGCAATTGAAAATTATTGAATCGTGCGTAAATGAATGTACAACAATTTCGCAATATTTAATCGAAATAAAGGCACGTATTACACATACGAACAACGTAATTTTCACACCATAAATAATATTACATCTTAACTCGCAAGTGAATTATGTCTGAAGTGTCTCATAATCATTGTTTTAAATTTTATTAATGGAATAATAACATTTTAGAGAAACATATCTTACTGTTTATGCATTCCAACTAATTTATATGGTTGAAACGCCGCCCTTCGTGATCGGGTTAAGCGAGTTACATGGTCTGCCTTACGGCATGTAATAGATCACGATGGCTGTAGCACAGTCACAGTACTCACAGCGCTCCAAGCGGCTAGCAACTATCGCGAGATTTGCAAAAAGTCATCCCAAGCTTCGTGACTGTATATAGTAGACTGTGATGTTACTTATGTCCCGACTACTACAGGAAATTGATGAAATACCTTCAAAATGCCTTGGATTGAAAGTATTGATTAGTAGGTAATTGATGTAATCACTGGGAGAGCTGTAAGCCCACCCAACCAGCCCTAAATACGTCCTTATTTATATATGAAAATCGTCGTGCGTGAACGAAGAATACCGCCATATTTCTTTAATGTAACAGTGGGTTTCAGTGTTGCCAACATAGTAATAATATACACGCCTAATCAATCTAAGTTACAACGAACTTAATGTATATTCCAATTTTCAAATAAATCGGTTCAGCCATTATCGTGTGAAATGATAACAAACACTCAGACAAACAGACAGCCATACAAACAAAAATTTCAAAAAAGTTATTTTCGCTTTCAAGGTGTTAATTATATATGTTTGGACCAATTATTTTTGGAAAAGCGAAAATTACCAGAAAAATTTCGGCTGTAGATTTATGTATTTATTTATTTATTTATTTATTTATTTATTTATTTATTTATTTATTTATTTATTTATTTATTTATTTATTTATTTATTTATTTATTTACACAACAATATATACAAGTTGTAGTCACACAAACTTTAGATGAGTAATTAAGTATCGTAATTAATTAATTATATCCTAACTAATTAATAATATAAACAAGAAACTTGCAATTTTAATCTACAGTAAAAAAAACACAAATCAACACTTCTACAAAAACCTAAAAACCATTAAATAAGACAAAATTTTCCAATTTAATTTTGAATTGTGATAAAGTCCAGCAGTCCCTGACGTCATTAGGTAACGAATTCCAGAGGCGAGGTATTTCTACAGTGGAGGAGAATGAGTATAAAGACATTCTATGTTGAGGGATAGAAAGAATAGCCATAAATGGATCACAAATCGAGTGGAAAAGTTCAGTAAAATATCTCGGAGTAACACTAGACAGACGGCTCACTTTCTCCGAACATGTACTACAAAAACTCAGACTTGCCAATTCTAGAACGGTGGAGCTTTATCCAATATTAAATAAAAGCAGACATCTAAACATACACATACTTTGTATAAAACATTAATTAGGTCAGTAATACTATATGCTTGTCCTGCTTGGGGACATGCACCTATTACAGTCCGTAAAAAATTACAAGTTTTCCAAAACAAAATTTTAAGATTCATCACAGGACTTCCTAGAGTAACTCCCGTTAGACTGATTCATGAAGAACTAGAAATTTTGACAATTCAAGAATATATTTCAAATCAAGCCTTCTGCACGTACACCAAGTCGTACAGCAGCACGAACCCACTAATTTCTTCACTAGGAAATTACAATCCTGCATTAGATAAACATAAAAGACCTAAGAGTGTACTCCACCCTCTAGCTTGGAACGACAACGTACAAGACGAATACCAACTTGAACACTAAATAACCACTTGACTCTACACACAGACAAGTCTATTAATGCACTAATAATGTTATTTCTCTGTTTCAGGGTCATCACGTTATTGGCAGCATAGATGCATTGCTCTTATTGTAAACAATTATATATATTTTTAATCTATATGTACTTTGAATAATGATTAAACCAAAACCTCCCACCTCAACATATTCCGACCCCACTATAGCCAATTGGCTTTGGCTTGTCGTCAGCACGACATCTCATCCTGCTCAAGGTTTTTCCCTGGTTTCCCTTGAGCAATAAGACAAATGTCGGGATGAGCCCTAAAAGAAATGGGCCACGGACCACTTCCCTTCCCCCACTCTTTCTCTTCTACTATCACAAAGAACTTGCTAATTTCTTAGATAACAACCCTGTATTATGATAATAGGGGAAAATAAATACAGGGACATCATTTTATTTTTACTAACATTTTTAATATTAACCTGGCTATACCTTTACAGAACCAGAAAACCCGTTCGCTACCCCCTTCCACAACTGGAGTTCGATGATACTGGCGTAAAACACAAACAAATCACTTTACTAGGCATAGGAGGGAAGAAAAGTACTTCATCCATTTACGTAAACTAGGAAATATCGCGATTTTGAGTTCGATAATTTTCATTAGGATTTTTATTTAGTCAAAATGCAGTACTGTATTAAGAATAAGTGTTTTTACTCACGAACTGAGCTATCCATGCGAACGTATTCATTATGCACTGTATATTATACTGTCTACAGCACATTAGCGTACAATATAGAGAATAATGAAGTTCAATTGAAAAATAATCATAATATGGCTATTTAAACACATTTTTGAAGATGGTAGCCATTCATTTCGATAGCCTACAGGCTTCAGTTTTTTGTGCATATTATCGCACTATAGACTATTACATCTAATTCCAATTACCAGTTTCGTCCTTCGTACTAGTAAGTCATGTTGAAATAATTTTGTACCTACTCTATAAAAGAGTACCTTATGTAATGTAAATTCAATCTTCACTTCTGCCCGACTCGCATAGATAAAATTACTCAGACATGTTATCTACTGTCCGTCCAAGTGGTTATTCCGCAGGATCGTAGAAAGGAGGGAAATCACGTAACAGTTAATTACTTAACGAGGCCCTTTTATTTAAGTTATTTTAAACAGTTGTGTAATATTACGTAAAAGTCCAATTCCTAACAGAAATTAATGTTTTCAGAAAAGAGCTAAGACAGCCCTGCTTTTACAGAGGGGCGTGCAGAAGCAGGTGGGGGAAATCGGGATGCGACGTAGGCAAACGGACAGTACCTGTGCGAAAATGTGATTCAATATTAAAAGTTCTTTCGTCACTGGAAAACGCGAACATATTTCTGGAACGTACTATACTCAGTAACTCAGTGCTGTTTACTATAAGCGGCCTTGATTCTGCTGGAAAACAGTTGAAACTTCATTAGTAGAAGGGGTGGGAGTGAAGTACATTCAAAAACTCAAGTACAATAAAAATTTAAGTAAAAATAAAATGATGTCCCTGTATATTGTAAGTTCACAGGGCTAACGGCTTCGAAGCTGGGTACCTGGTTCTATTGAAGTGCACTGGTAGCAATCTAAAACATGGGGGCATGAGATAGTTACTCTGCCTGCCATTAAAATTCACTTCACTAAATCCCCCCCCCAAAAAAAAGGATAGAAAGAAGTGCTTGATGCCGGTTTCGAAGAGTTGTAAGAAATTGAAAGCGCGATGACCAGATAATTTGGAGTAAAAGTATGCATGATTCTAAATAGAAGAAACAGTGAATGTATTCTTCTTCGTTCTTTCAGACGCACCCATGAAAGTAACTGGAGTGAAGGCGTGATATGGTCAAATTTACGAGTACTGCAGATCAATCGTATGCACACATTATGAACACGTTGTAGTCTCTCAGCTAAGAGTGAACTTACATTAGTTAGCAAGGAATCGCAATAACCAAGCGTCTGAATAAGATTCTTTTTTTAGACTAAGTGGTAGAAATTTTTTCATATGAAACTAGGAGTGAAGTTGACAAAATATTTTTTGTAAGTGTGTGCTGCTTGAGTGTTTCAATTTAATATTGCAGAACTTGCGATTATAAATCAAACGAGTGATAGCACATGTCTGTAATTTATTGTTCTCGATAACGAGTATTACTAAGAGAGTCAACTGCATGAAGATTTTATACGCAACCTCGGTGGCCTTATGTCCATAGCGAGGAGAGGTGGCGTCATTGGATGTAGTCGCAAAAGTTACATAGGTTCGTAATACCATTAGAATTCGGCTGTGGCTCATTTTCTTGTTACAGTACGATTATTTAGTCCTGACAGTCGCCGGCGATCTAGGCCTGGGTCAGGCGAGTCCATTTAGTTACGCCAAGGGATGTTCAGGTTAATCTGTTGCCTGCAGTCAGAGCATCGGATTTCTCGCATACGGTATAGCGTTGTGTTCCCAGTACAGTTGAGGTGTACTGTATTCCTTTACTGACCGCTCGCCCTTATCTCTACTCCGGAACTCTCCCCACTACTCCTATTACTTCCCCTCTTTCGCGTCGCTGAGCTGTCAGGACTAAATAATCGGGCTGTACAGTTCTGTTATCTCTTTTCTCACCACATTTCCCGGAACGGACGCCTATATTCGATGCAGTTTCTGCGTCAAAAATAAAATTAGTAGGAATTTTGAGCATTAGAATCACATTTATCTATAATGAAACGCTCGGACAGCTTTACTTTATTGGCCTATGTCTAGAAAATTTGCATCTCAAACTGAGGAATAGTATGTGAGTTGCTGATCTGTAGCCTTTTCCATTCAATCAGTTCGGATTTTAGTATAAATCAAACGGAATCCTCTTATGGACATACATATTTATATACCGGCGGACGAGCAGAGAGTGTGAGAATGGAGACTTGAATAGGTGAACGATAATCCGATCTTAACCTATTTCTCTTTAAGAGTGGGGCTTATATTTTACATATAAGGTTCATGCCCCAGATATAAATTCCGTATTGCTGTTTTATAGAAAAACTCATCATCTCCGTCTCGTTCTTGGTACAATCAGTGTAGAAAGCAAAAATTATTCCTGACCTTAAATGCCTCTTACAACATATTTATGCTACCTGCATAGCAAGGCGATAGCGCGTTTGACTGTCAACTCCTAGATTACATTTGTATTTCATTTCGAATCCTGCTTAGGTTCGTTACCGGATTTTTCTTTGAGATTTTCCCTAAGTCTGAGGTCATTATAATTGATGCTACATTGCATTATTAATTGAAGGTATCCCTCCAATAAGGGTGTAACCAACAACTTTGTAATACACGCTTCAGGAGAAAGGAAAATAATTTCAAGGGCTTATTTCGTTAGGCCTATATTTATTAGCAGAACCATTTGACTAATCAAGGATACAAGCTTATTCAACTATTGTATTCATTCATTTATTGTTATTGTTATAAATGAATGCTTCAAAATTACTTTTTCCACCGAAGTCACATATTTCATTAATTTGATGTTGCATTCTTTTACGACTGAGGTCTTCAATTGTCCCCTGCGGTAATTGAGTGGTCAGACCTTCAGTCTGCCACGCAGACGATTCAGGTTCGAAACCCGGTCAGGCCTTGGATTTTCGTCGTTGTTCCTGCAATAACTCCTATGTATAAAATATAAAATTTTTAGTACGAAGGAAAAACACATTTATTCATCCTATGGCAGTGGTACATAGGAGATTGCGAATTCTTATATTTTCGAAATAAAGAAATTTATTTCATTTAGGAGATTTTATTATTTGCTGTATCACTATTTAAGTTATTTAATAGAGCACAAATCTGAAAATCGATAAATATGTCACATATGTGTTATTGCAGGAACAACGACGTTTTTCATTAAAAAATCCTTAGTGACACTTGTGGCTTGCTCGAAATCTGGATATCCAGCGAACCTTAGTGAAGTCAGCCGATAGGTTTGAGAATGTGCCTTGCACTAGATCTCAAAATGTCGCAGTACTGGGTCATAGTGCCCCAATCTCGAAAATTCCATTCCGTCCCATATCAATATTTGCATACTGCAATACACGGGACGACACTTTCAACGTTTTACAAATCTGAAAAATATTATTGTTGTCAGGAATAAACTTACAATGTTTTATAAAGTACTTCTTCAGGTTACATTGGAAAAACAGAGATGTTGAACAATTGCTCTTTTTGTCACAAGGCACACATTAGAGCGATAAAATTTACAAGATATCTTAATCGAAACGTCCCACAGTTTTTGTGATGCCTTGTATGAACTCGTCAAATCGTTGGGAAGTGTGGAGTCGTAAACATTGTCTTTCACAAATTCCCAAATAAAAAAAGTCACATGTGAGATCGGGACACTTTAGTGGCCATCGTACGAGAGAGCGATTGCTGTCTGTTGCACGACCAATCCAGCTATGTGGAAGTATTTAGTCAAGATAATTTCCAAAAACCCTTTGCCAGTGGGGCGGTGTTCCATCTTGTTGGAATATGAACTTCTCCCAATCAACAGTTTCTCAATGTAGCGCAAAATGCATGTCGATATCACAGATAGTTATCTTAGCTATTATGCTTGTGCCAGCGCAACAAGCAGTGCTGCAGTACTAAAAGTGTGTGTTATCGAAACTTCTACAGTAGATCAATTTAACAGCTCTAAATACATGTCGATTAGAGGTGTGCATTTCATTAAGAACGACCGACCAAGAGTCGTGATTAGAGATGAAACAAACATGATACCAGCTATATTTCACTCGAATATTATGCATAATGTCAGAAGGAAGGGGGTAGAATTGCTTTCTGTACCGTCTGGTTACAGCAACAGTGCTGAACTGTGATACTACGTGTCCAGTGCGGTAGTCAGTGAGCGAGTCGATTTCTAACCTGCAGTGCAGAGTTATTGTCATTACTTTATATATTAAGTCATTCTAGTGCGCTTTAATTGAATTGTACACTCCATAGAGAACTACCAAGAGCAACAACTTTACATAGGCTATATTTCGCTCCAAATGTTCCCAACAGGTATTGCGCAACGTTTATATTCTACCGAAATATACTTTGTATGTCTGAAACCTGCTCTTGTTTTAAATCTGATCGCTGTACTGAGTTCAGAGAGACCCACACTGTATGGTTGAAGCATAGGCAACCTCGCGTCCATGGAAGGAATTGTTTCATCATTAGTCATGATATGAACGGTCGGTCACTCGCTCGTACTATACACAGCAGTCTGGCTGCCTCGTGTCCTGACTTCATAGAAAGCGAACACCCGATGAAGCATCACGGTCCACTGTCGGTCGTCTCGATCGTTTAACCCAATGCCTGAAATATTTTTTTGCAATTTTTGTATATTTTACAAATCACATTTAATGTAGTATATAATTGAAGTACATGTATGGTGACGAAACGTTCTAGTTATAAATGGTTGAGCTAGAAACACATGTCCTTTTAAAAGGACAGTAGGCAAATGAGCATACATTTTGAGGAAAAATATTATACTATACTTACTCGTATATAAAAGGAAACAAAGTCATTGTTGTAAATTATTATTATTATTATTATTATTATTATTATTATTATTATTATTATTATTATTCTGAAGAGTGATTCAATGTAGCTACATTCATTTTAGAAACATTGCTATGACCATGTCTGCTTTCCATACGCAACAAGTTCGTCACCCCATTCCTCCTCCCCTACACCTCCCCTCCTTTTCAAGAAAACTATGCTGAAGTGTTTCTGCTACTGCTCCAAGCTGTGAACCAGGTAGATTATTATTAGCTGTTACATCACTTTTGTCCCCTGAATCCTCATCTGTTGCGTCTTCAGTGGCATTTGTACGCTGCATTATAGCGATATGTCTGTATTTCAGGTAAATTTCGTTCGTAGCATAATTTTCAAACATACAGTATATCATTTCATGGTAAAATCCACTGAAATTTGAAAAAGACACACAATTTAAAAATGTATATGGATATTCTTATTGTCCTTTTAATAGGATACGTAAGTTTTCGTCATTGTAACGTCGCAGCGAATAGATACTCTAACGTATTGTGGTTTCACGTAATTTTTATGCTTATTAGGAGTCATTTGATCTATAACAATTTGTAAAATAATTTTCAATTGTAACAATATTTAACTTTCATATCTGATTTGCATTTCGAATGCCATAGGTGAAATAAACGAACCACTCTTACGAACACATCTAAAACTCAACAATGACCAGAACTCACATTACCAAAATGCGTTAACTGTAGAGAGGGAAATTTGAAAAATTGACCTCTGTCCTTTTAAAAGGCTAATAGGCATACGAGTAGACTGAAAAGTGTCTGAGAAGATGAAATTAGTTCTTGAAATTGGAATAGGTGACCTAAACCTTGAAGGAAGAAAAAGAAGGCTTAGGACTGCGTTCGAAATTGTTTATGGATGTAATTTAATAACTTGTAGTAGTGCTACTTTCATTGCATTAACTTTGCTATAAAAATAATATCTCCACTGTCCAATTGCAGCATAAAAGGGACTAAGTCCACACAAGACTCCTACACTGGCATAAATGTTGTAAGGATTAGATGGGAGACTTTCAAGAACTATATTAACAATGCAATGTAAAAATAAAGCACAATGTAGTAAGTGATATGAATGATTCAGAAAAAAGGAGTGAACCGTCTTGGTGTTCCCTAAAGACATACTTCTATGGAAAGTGAAGAGATCAAGGTTATCCTTTTCCTGTCAGTGGCTATATTGCCATAAGTTAATTCCACTCGAGGGACAGAAAAAACACTGCTAGATGAACTGAGTGTTTTTTGCCTCCCTTTTATGCGTGCGCATCCATCTACTCGACCCCATTTTCTTCGTCTGCTCCATGTTTACGTCATATTTCTCCCCTCAAGACCGCTACCTTTCCATCTAAGTCTGTTCGTGAAGTTTGTTCCTCCTGGTGCTCAAGTTGTTTGCATTACCCTGGGTAGATACGTCCTGTCTCTTTCATGCTGTCTAGAGTATTTGCTTGTATTTTCTTCGAGATGGTGTACTTTCATCTAACGTTTCTACTTATACAGGGTGTTAGGGATATGTGTAATTATTTTAACTGATTATAATTGATGTCATAAGGAACAAAAATATCATAACAATTTTTTTCTAATTGCAATATATAACTACTTATTAAAGTTTACAATATTACACGCTTTGCAAGGTTACTGGATGGGGAGGAGGGGGTTTAGAAGTACACAGTACAGATCAAGCAGGTACAGGCATACCGGTACAAAACAGGGGCGGACCGTTGTTTACATAAAACGAACAGCAAATACAAACTTTCAATCTCATTAATAGAACATTATGGTAAATTTCCATTTTATTTAACAATTTTGGCAATATTGGTACATTTTTTATTATATGTCTAAAAAATAAACGACTGCACAAAATCACACAAACTTTTTTTAAATGCAAAATTTTAGTCTCTCCCGCTTCCGTAAAGCAGTATCATTTTTAAACAATTTTCTGCTTGTGTGATTTTTGAAACTGGATAAGAGACTTCTAGTTTCTAATAATCGTTGAGAAACTGCTACAAAAATTCGCCGATTAGGTAACCTTCTTTGAGAAAAACGTTGACTGTACATCCTTCCTGCCTCACTTGAATTACGACTATTTTCTCCATAAATTAATAACGTATGATATTCCTAAACTGTGAATGACATTGTACTGTAAGTTGTTTATGGAATACCTGGTACTGAACTGTCATCCGCTCGGCAGTGTACCTATAAACAGCGAGCTTGATCTCAGCTGACTCATACAGCACTTAAGTCTGTGCAGAGTACTGCTTACATTGCCACGTCTCTTATGCCAGAATGTTAACAAATTTAAGCATGCATCTTTATTTAATTTCACGAAAACGTAATAGAACACACAAATATTTATTTCAACTAATATTAACTCTTTGCTAGATATACGTAATAATGTAATTGCTTTTGTAATTTTACTAACGATATAAGCAGTATAACGCAAATAAAATAAGACAATAAATATTTTTTTTCTGGGAAAACTATCAAGTTTTGACCCTATGTTGTATGGACATTTTTGATCCTGTAGACCGTCCCCAACGACTGTGAAAAGGACGGCACTTATACCAATTACACGCTGTATATTATATCTTATGTGGATTAGAAATTACTTTCTTGGGAATACATGCTTGTTATATTTATAAATCTGTATCTTCGTAAGCTCTTTGTCTTCTAAACTTCATGTATTACCATTGCTGATTAAAAAAAAACTTGACTTCATGTTTGTTGATAGGGTCCATTCAAGGATATTTAAATAATTATTTACCCGTTGCATTCTTATCATTTCTTGAAATGTATTATTTTGTGTATTTTAAACATTGTTTCTTTCAGTATATGTTGCATGCTTATCATTATGGTCATCTCGAAGTTTTATCACCAAAAATATCTTTCTGGTTTTAAGATAAAAATAGATTGTCTTTGGTGCTTGTATTTGAATAATCAAATTTATACTTCTACTACAATCAGTCTTCGGTATTCATACTGAATTGATTCTAAGAATCCACATCTAAACTTTAGATTTGGAAGCAGTATGAATGACAAACTCGTAAGTACTAGAAGCACTTTAATTATAAATAATATGAAAAATAAAGAGAGAAAAATGAAGCTTTGCATTGTAGATCTCGTCTTGGCCTCACGTCATGACACACTTCCACATTTTACCGTTACATAAGTTATATTTATATACAGTATAGTGTGTCTCAAAATTCGCATACATGGACCAAAAATTTTGAATCCTTAATGAAAATAGAAACGAAAATATTAGTGACAAAATTTCGTCCGAGTAATTTTCGATTATTACGATGCTTTGTTCATGTTTCTTTTATTCTAATTTTAGCTTTCTGTAATGTATGAATATCTTCTCTGTTGCATTATATTATTTCATAAATTCGTAATGATTTGTTATTTATCAATTTCTTGTCATTTTATTACTTGTGAGATACAATGATAAACACATTATACAGAGTGATTCACGAGGATTTTACGTTACTTGCGGAGCTTATTTCCAAAGATATTCTGAGTAGAAGGTCATATAAACATGTGACCTAATCTCAATATTTTCAGAGTTACACTAAATTCAAGTTTTTTTAGCAAAATATGATTATTCTTTAGTTTTAAGGTAAAAGAATATTACAGATAAAGAATGAACTATTCAGGAATATCATTTCTTTCATTAGCTAGTATTCTAAAGCTAAGAATGTGTTGTGAATTCCATAGTTGCTTCGTACAGAATTTTTTTTCGATTTTAATTACAAGATTACATTTTTCTTACGCCTTTATCACAACAATTGTTACAAATCACGCCACACTTTTAAATTCTTCAAGACTGTACAATAGGATGCATAATTAAACTGTGAAGAATCAAGTTCCTAAAGTCGTATGATTTGTAATAATGATTGTGATAAGTGTGTAAGAATGATGCAATTTTTAGTAAAAAAAATTTGAAAAAAAAAATCTCTAAAAAGTAATTAACAACACATTTTATGCTTCAGAACACTAAACATTCTGTATTTATAATATTATTTTATCCTTAAAACTAAAGACAAAATGTATTTTGCTAACAACTTCAAATTAGTGTAACTCTGTAATTATTGAGATTAGGACATATGTTTATATGATATTTTTTGCTCAAAATGTCTTCAGAAAAATAAGTTCCGTAAGTGGCGGTAAATTCTCGTGAATCACCCTGTTTATTACATTATAGTAAGGGTCAATTGTATGAAGAGTTAATCTTATATTAATACATAAACTTACCCTCAGTTATGCTGAATTACAAAATTTTGATTGTAGACTATAAATACTAATTTTAGGCACTTTCATCCTAACTTGAAGCTAAACATAACTGACGGATGTTCACAAGTTAACCATATTGCTTGAAGTTTACATAAAACATTTTCTAAAGATAATAAGAGAAAAGTTTGTTCTTAGGTGTAAAATTGTTAGTGAAGTTTCTTTTCATTGTATTTAGACAGATTTTTGTTATTCTTTAGTTCAAATTGGGGTAAAAAGATGTTATACACACCATTAACTTTCTTTTAGGTTAATTTAAATTACATTAAATCCAGACGTTTGAAATGGACAGGGCATGTAGCACGTATGGATGAATCCAGAAATGCATATAGATTTTTAGTTCGGAGACCTGAGGGGAAAAGACCTTTGGGGAGGCCGGGATTTAGATCGGAGGATAATATTAAAATGGATTTGAGGGGGAGATGGGGTATGATGGTAGAGACTAGATTAATCTTTCTCAGGATAGGAACCGATGGCGGCTTATGTGAGGGTGGCAATGAACCTCCGTGTTCCTAAAAAATTATAAGTAAGTTAAATTATAAATTATTATATTTATTTCCAGATTTCTGATTATTTTATATCGTCGCTTAAGAACCAGTACCGCGTAACTGACATTTTTGGTCAAAACTGTTTTTTTTTTTTTTTTGCACAAATGATACCTCCACTGTCATCTGCATGCATTGACAAGCGCGGGAATTTGATTGCATGAATGGCCTGAGTGCGAAGGAGGGGGGTACAATACAGCGTATCTGAAGTCACGAGAAGTCTGTAGGAAATACCGCGTATCTGACAACAGATATTATGTCTACTTCCTGCGCGCCCTCAGTACGGAAGCTGGTTCTCGTTACTGCCTTGTAAAATTGTATCAACAGTGTGTGATATTCTGAGAAGATTAAAGAAGTGTTCAGTTTCAATTATTTAAAAGGTAAATATAATAGAATTATTTCACTAATGTCAATTGAATGTTAGTTGAGCTCAATTGCCGCAGAATCTCAAAGTTCATTCACTGAAATATAGTACATTTAATATTTTATTATTATATAGGCCTACAGATACAAGAGAAGAAATGGACACTGAATCAGACAGTCAGTTTAGCGAGAACGAAATCCTATCTGTGCTATGTTCTGCATTCAAGGCGGGAGAAACTTCTGTGAACATTAACAAAGGTATGGCATAAGAAGTATGACAGTTATTAAACGTTTATTTTTCTTCAGTTACGGAATCATAACAGCAAACTTAATTTAAATACTTAATATAAATAATCATGAATGGGCCACTAAAATAATTTGCGCTACATTCAGTGGTGCTGAGCTTGGTTCCTTCCATTTGCTCCGGTAGAAGGAATATCTAAATTGATTATAATATTTACTACACATGTTTTTAAGCCATTTATATCACATTTATAAACACTAGTAATCTCATCTTATTCGTAGGTGTACTGCCTGATAATTCAAATGCAAAAGAAAACCGTCCTTCTCAAAATGAGCTGCTACAGATCAGGGATTATCCGTCCAGTGTTAACGGTAATGTTATGATCGTATTATGCATTCTGGTATGATTTAAAGCAACACTATTAAAATAATACCGCTAGAAATAGGATAGGGCAGAAACTGAAGACAATACCCCGTCAATGAAGGATCTACACCAAATTTCGGATGCGTCTTCAGATGTAGACGACCCCGAAGAATTTGTGAGTGCTACTTATTCTACATCTTTACATTCGTCAGAAAAAGGTAAAGAGAATAATCTACAAGCGTTTCATGGAAATTTTCCAGAAAAGAAAAAGAAGTTCAAAGCCACAAAAGGTTAAGTGGAAGAAAATGAAAAATAGAAAACTTAGAATAGAAGAGGAAGCTTATCTTAGCTACAAGAGATCGAAAGATGGCAAAGTAACACATGATACGGAAAGAGATGCAAGGAATTTGGGGCCAGAGTGTAGTTATAAAATGTGCCAAAATTCGAAAGTAAGGGGCTGTAATTTAATTTCTAATGAGAGAAGACATCTTTCAGGCATTCTGGAAAACTATGACTTGGGAACAGAGGGCCGTTTACGTATCAAATCTACGAAACGACCTGACAGTACAAATTCTGAATTGAGAAGAAAGAGAACATTTGTCTACAACCTAAAAGTTGATGAGAAAAAAATTCAGGTTTGCAAAAAGATGTTTCTGTGTACATTGGGAATGAACTGTGCGATATTGGTTAGCTAATAGTACTGATGGCGTCCCTTCAGTAAAAAAAAAAGTCATGTTCTCGTGCAAAAGCACAGGAAAAAAAAAGCATTCGTAGCCTGCCTAAATTACCGTCACATTATTGTATATAGAACCGATTGTGCCATAGTTTTTATGATAGTATTCCACACTAGGGTTACTCAAGGATTACTTTTTGTGATTTCAGCATAGGCCTATAATTATTTCTTTATTGTGTTTAACGAATATTGTATCTGAAAAATTATCATTATTATATTTTTATATGATTTTCTTTTCATTATTCGCAAGTCAGTCAAGTCCATTGTCAATAATAATAATAATAATAATAATAATAATAATAATAATAATAATAATATTATTATTATTATTATTATTATCATTATTAGTATTAATTATTTTATTATAAAATTATATTTGTCAGCAGCGTTTTAGTAACAATTCTACTTATCTATTCAAATACGTAGTGCAAAAATAAAGTACCTGGTATCAGATTTTCATTATTATTATTATTATTATTATTATTATTATTATTATTATTATTATTATTATTATTATTATTATTATTATTATAACAATAAACATTGAACTGTGTCTTCTTTTTCCTTTCCCATAGTTTCAGCATTTGATTGACTAAGAATGCAGCAATAATTGTCTGGAACGTAATCTAGTGCTGATTCAAGCTACAGCCTACCGACCTTGACCTCAAGTCAGATGGTAGGACAACAATTCAGATAACTCATTGACATATACAAGAGCACGAATAATATTTCCAGAAGGCAGTTTTCACGCAAAGAAAACGCTTGTCAGCATGTGTCCTGAAGCTGCTAAGTTGTCTCACAATACCGCGTAACTAAGAAAATGTAATCAACGGCAGAGTTCCAATACCGCGTAAGTGACATGGCCAAATGTCTACGGCCACGATCATCCATTTTCACTTAGTTACAAATTAGTTATGCTATTTCATGCCATACACCACTTTTCAAGACTATTGCGTCATTTTTATGGTTTTTATTCGGTTTTTTCCTTCTCCTGTAAAATTTACATTTTGTCAGTTACGCGGTATTGGTTCTTAAGCGACGATATCTCATCTCATGATTATATTGAATTTCGCTATGCTCATGTTTTTCACTAGCAAAGAAATACGTTCATTGAACTCGATGACAAATTAAAATGAGATTTCGGTTGTCAAAATTTGTAACGGAAGGACTTAAACAAAAGTTACGTCGTCAGTTACAACCACAAAAAAACAAATCATGCTCTCTATCCAATGTTCATTATCCTCTTCATAAGTATTGAGGCGCATATTCAGGGCGCTGTGATGATTACCTTTCCTCTCTTGTTGGCGAAACAATTGAAAATCAACTGGCTTTACACACGAATTTCTTTCATGCTTTAGTAATTTACCACATGTTTTACTGCAAATATCAGTTAATATTAAATCGAGTTTCAATGTTTATAATTTAAATTTAGCCTATACAGTATAATGTACGTAGAAACTAACCTCGAGTTACACAGGCCTGCGATGATTTTGCGGCACGGAATATTTTATATCATAATGGTGAAATAGAGTGCTCTGATTTCGAAAATAATAATAGTTTTTACGTATCACGTACAGATTTTGCATAATTCTCTATTTAACACAAAATTGAAAGTTCGCCATTCTAGTATTGCAATCTCTGCATATCCGACTTACAGCATGGTTGATTAAAATTTGTATACTTGCTATATTATGACAGCTTGTCTAATCTCGTATATCTCTGTTTACAGATTTTATATTTTTTAATTGAGGAAACGAAATCCGTTGTGCCATCGTCTTAGATTTTCTACACACGTTTTACACACAATACTATAGGGCCTATGGAGCGAAATTCTTGTCTTGATCTTCTAATTTAATTTTAAAATAGGCCAGATACAAACTCTTGATAAATGTTTCTTTTCTGCTGCTTTATCACATAACACCCACATACATAACAAAAATTTTCGGATTGTTCACACAACCTCTTCTAGATATAAGCCCACTCGAACTTTGCATTTTTTTCCAAACATAAAATTCACAACACATTACATATATAAAGCAGACCCGCTGAGAAGAGATTTAAACTGTACTGAGGATTTGTGAGATATGTTCCTGTTGTTATATTATAAAACCCCTTTTTTATCGCCTCTGTAGTATCTTTATTGTTTGAGATATGGGATCCCTAGTATTTGAAAATATTTCTTTAGTTTTATACTTGTCCAACTTGTCACACCATATTCAATAGGACCCTGGCTTAACTTATGAACTTCATAATAATAATAATAATAATAATAATAATAATAATGATAATAATATTATTATTATAATCATAATTATTATCATTATTATTATAATTATTATAATCATAATTATTATCATTATTATTATAATTATTATTATCATTATTATTATAATTATTATAATTATAATTATTATAATCATAATTATTATAATCATAATTATTATTATCACTATTATTATTATCACTATTATTATTATCACTATTATTATTATCACTATTATTATAATAATCATTATTATTATTATTATTATTATTATTATTATTATTATTATTATTATTATAGACTAATCCTTATACACGGGTATGCATACATGAATAGAAATTGGACGTAATTTTTTACACATCCGGTATTTTAATTTCAACCAGGAAAGAGTGTGGATTATGTAGACAAGATTGTTATCGATATATTAAATATTGTCTTTTCATATTTTCATATAATATTAAGCATATCCCCTCTTATATTGCACTTATGCATTCTTAGCTTTACCCTTATAAATTGGAATGCAAATTCTTATTTTGTACAAAGAGTCAGAAAGATAAATTGTTCCTACACAGACTGTAAATTTAGTAAGTCCGTAAGCATGATTCGTGAGTAACACTCCAAAACCAGAGGTCTGAGACTTCATAAATGAAATGTTACGCACGATGGGAGGAATTTTAAGAGAAATAATTTCATGCTATAAAATATAACTAGAGATATTTCTAAGAGTTGTACAAGCGACGTGAGTAGGCTTCATATTAACTGCTATAAAAGCAACAGTAAATATTGAGGGAGGAAAATAAGGACGTAATACCTGTGGTGTGTAACTTGTTAGACTATATAGGCCTACACTGGCACAAAAAAGTATTGGCACACTTAATATTTTCCCTGTAATATCTGTAAAAAGTATAAGTTTAAGATAATAACATGTTTATTCCTTACTGTAATATGAAACTACATATCTTTGACTGACATTACATCAACAATAACACAAAATAATTATTTACAAAAGAATGTCCACTTTCTGGTTTCAAAAAAAAAATTTGGCACATTATACTAAAGATATAATAGGTCTCTGTAATGTGTTTTCAGTATCCTGTATGCAAGCCTTTACCACGGATGACAGCTTTCAGACGTCTCGCTATTGAATGAACCAAATATCTCGTCGTTTTAGGGGAAATTTGAGATCATGTATCCAAAAACCCTCTTAAGCTCTTCTTTATTAGTTGGGCGGCGCTTGACCGTTTCGCTTCCAAGATGTCACAAATACTAAATGGGATTCAAATCTGGAGTCTGTGGTGGAATAAGAAGTCTTCTTGAGGCATTATATAGTACTCACTCTCTTGTTTCTATAGCAGTGTGTTTGGAGTCTTATCTTGTTGGAAACGGAAGACACCATCCAGGCCGAGCTTGTGCACACTGTTGGACAAAATATCCCGCAACACAGCAATAAATTTGTATTGATCCATTTTTCCATCAATAAAGGCCAGATTTCTAACTCCTGAGGACGCCATGCACCTCCATACCATAACATACCAACCTCCATGTTTTATTGTTGAAACTATGTATTGTTGTTGTAATTCTGTTCTACGTTTTCGCCAGACTTTTTTCCGTCCTTCAGAAGCGAACAAATTGAACTTCGACTCGTCTAAGAATATGACAGTGTCCCAGAATTGCAATGCTTTTCCACAATATTCCTTGCAAAGTCAAAGCCTTTCTTCGTATTTACCTAGCAAATTTATGGTTTTTGCTGGACGACCTGCCGTGAATATCAGTACTTTTCAAGACATTTTGTACTGTTTGAGCACTTACCGTGTTGTTAGATGTTATTGCGATGTCAGCAGCTAAAGAGGCAGCACCTTTTATAGGCTTCTTTTGGGCTAAACGTATGATGGTTCTTTTCTCTTGATATGTGAGTTTTCATGGGCGACTAGATCTCTGCTTGTTTCGTGTGGATCCTTGTTCTCTGTGTTTATGTATTAGATCTTACAGTAGAGAACCTTCTAGATAGTATTCTACCTATCTGTCTGTAACTTTTTCCTTGTGAGTGCAGTTCTGTACCTTTTTTCCTTGTGAGTGCAGTAACACTTTATCTCGAACAGAGGATGAATGTTCACCTTTCTTCGGTCCCATGTTGACAGTAACATACCAGACTTACGATTGACTGGTAAACAACCCTTAGTGAAGGTACAGAAACATGACCTTATGTTTAATGCAATTTAAATGACAGAAACTTACGTTGGCGCCAGTGTGCCAATAATTTTTTTGGTGATTCTAATGCTATATTTTAATTTTTAGAAAGTTGTTTATCGTGTCATTGAATAATTTCGTAATTTGTAACTAATTTATCATGGCTCTTATGTATAAACTGCATTTTCAATTGCCTTAAATTGAATCCAGCACTATAACAAATTGGGGTGTGCTAATAGTTTTTGGAGCCAGTGTATATTCAGTGCCAGTATATTTACTACAAACGTAATTCAGGGATAATTTTAATTACGTACTCAATATTATATTTACCGTTCAAATTCCGAGATACATTTTTGGTATTATAGTCGCGTCGCAGAGAGTTCCGGCGTGACTCCTCCTCTTTGCTTACGACTTAGGACGGCTTAGGAAGTGAAGGCTCTATAAAGTCTAGGTAGGCTTAAGCATTATCGTTCGCCATTTTTGTGCTTTTGTTGCCGAGCTACCAGACGAGGAATCTGTTTGCCGCACCGGTAAATATTATTATGGCGTAGCTCCTAGTATAATAAATCAAACGCACTGTAATTTTTAGGATACATAGATAAATGTCTAACGAAAGCATAGAAAAAAATTCTAAATCAAAATCTATTCTGGACAGTGAGAAAAAAATAATAACCTCGAAGTGAGCCGTCCAAAATAGACATTGACATGATACGCGATAAACCTTTTTATTTTTCATGTTGGATAGGGGGTCAAAGTGAGAGAAATGTTTAGGGAGATTGGAAATTACTTTTAAAAGTGGCTGCTACTCAAAATCTTTACTGGTTTGCGAGTTATGGCGAGTTAAAAAAAATGCGTTTTTTGCCTCGCGGACTTTCGTATGCAGAGTGACACCTTCTGTCTGTTAGAACTGCGGATTCTCATAGAAATCATCGCTCTGATTCCAAATTTGTATTCAAAACATTTTAATTGCTTAAGGTTTTCGAGTTAACCGTGGGTTTTAAAATTTAATTAAAATATTTCTAGTAGGCCTACATAAATAACATCTGCGCTGATTAAACACTAGCATGACATATTTGAAACTGAGAAAAATGAAAAGAATGTCATAGTAGTCTTTAAACTTATTATGAGTATTACTGTCATTATTATTATTATTATTATTATTATTATTATTATTATTATTATTATTATCATCATTATTATCATTATAATTATTTCATGGAACGAAGCTCTCTTGTTTCACTTTCTTGCTGTAGCAGAAGAGCTAATCCACTACAAAACCGATCAAGATCTGACATTGCTTCTCCGACTTTCTTTTTTAGCTTTTTCGGCTACATTTAACACTTTGCTTGATTTACTGAGTCTTGAGTTCAGAAGAAAGGTAAAAATATATTTATTAATATGAGGATTTATATGAATACTTTTTATTCGGTGGCGTTAAGTGCTTGTGGCCTTCTCTTCCACTTAACTAGGTCTAGAATAAAATAAAGATACAAAAATTGTAATATAGTAGTAGTAGTAGTAGTAGTAGTAGTAGTAGTAGTAGTAGTAGTAGTAGTAGCAGTAGTAGTAGCAGTAGCAGTAGCAGTAGCAGTAGCAGTAGCAGTAGCAGTAGCAGTAGCAGCAGCAGCAGCAGCAGCAGCAGCAGCAGCAGCAGCAGCAGCAGCAGCAGCAGCAGATTGTGCTTAATTTTATATCTCCGAAAATGGATAATCTCTTTTCCACTGAGGGTTGTAAGTGAAATACTGAACATCGTTTATTATCATTCGCGTACATCTCTGTTTATACAGGCCTACAGCATTGAGTGATCACGTATTTCAGTTCCTTCTTTAAGCTCTGCAGTCGATCTTCATCGGTCACTGACTAGTGATACAAGAAAATCAAGAGCGTCTAGATCCTAGCAGCTAGGCAATCTTCAGAACAGTGCACACGAATTAAAACACTGGTTACACGCAGTATAAATACACATTAACGTGTATCTCTGCTTTAAACCATAACATTATTATATGTCCCAATGGAATCATAGTTCTATGGGTAATATATATTTATTTTAAACAACAATTTATAAAATCACAGAATGAACATACTTCCATTTGAATTATAATTGTATTTGAGAATTAATGTTGTTGTTGTTGTTGTTTAGTCAACTGTCCGAAGACAAGTATGAACCTCACAAGTGATACCAAGAAGTCAGCACATTTGAGGCAACTGGGCCAGGGGATAATGGAGTAGGATGGTCAATTCCTTTCCCCCTTAAGGGGTTAGGTACAGCTTACAGGAGTGAAATTTTGGAAATATTCAACATTTTTTTCCTCCATTGCTGTATCTTGTACAATAATGAAAACTGGTATGTGTAAAACACTGTATGAAAAAATATATATATATTCTTACGATATACAAAAATTATTTACAACATTTTTTTCCAAAATTCAGTTCCCTGTGTAGTGAACAAGCGTTTCCCACATAACTAAAAAATTATCCAACATTCTGTGATGAAATTTTTTGTGTATATTTATGCATGGCATATCTACAATATGATGCAAGATAACTTCTCTGCCTTTGATAGATTATCTGATAAAAAATAAATTCTTTAAAAAATGGTCAAATGTCAGTATTTTCTTCTAACACAAAATAAAAAAATATATATTATTTATTAAGAAATATAGTTGAAAGAGCACGGTATTGTAAATATGAGTTTCAGCAATAAAATAAAAGAGACAGAACATGAAAAAGTTGACAAGTTTATGAGTTATGAGGGAAACGTTTTATCACTGCACAGTGAACTGCCACAATTGTAAATTTTGAAAAAAAAAAAATACTGTATATATAAATGTTTTTTTTATCGTAAAAAAATGTTTTCATATAGCAGAAGCACATACCAATTTTCATTATTACACAAGGTACAGTAATGGAGGAAAAAAATGTTGAATATTTCCAAAAAGTTTACTGCTGTACGCTATACCTAACCCTTTCAGTCCATAAAATTTCAAATATCAATTGCTTTTCCTATTTAGTAGTATCGTGTGAAGGACAGATTACATTTTCTATAGTCTTAGTGAAGAATTATTGCAATGTACAACCTAACATGGAGCTACTCAATATACGTATAGTAGTAGACGAAATATAGATATTATCTAAATTAAAGAATTTTGTCTCATACATTTGGTCTTATTTCTATAGATGAGGAGTGACACTCAGAAATATTTGTTCAATCAAACGCCGGGCTCGTGTAGAGACAATGCGAAACTGATGTTGACGGGACGTGGAATAGACAAATGTTCGGTCCGCGCCCCTACAAAATAATGGATGTACATGGACGATTTATGACTCCGACAACATAGATATCCGTACCGGATGGTGAGAAGGCACATTATTCATAACCTAACTATTCACATAGGCGATATCATTTACATGCATGATTGCCTGCACGGATGAATATCCGGCTCCTGTGAAAGGTGCCAAACACAAAGAAGATTATCTGTTTTCGAAAGCGAAATAATCACAACTTCAAACTATTTCATCACGCCGTTTCAATAATAAAAGTATGCTGTTATCTGTGTTTCTTGTTCTCTAAAGCAGAAATGTATGTAAATGATATAAAGTCATTTCAGACATTCTCCTAATTATGAGGAAAATATAATTTCAATAGCCCTAATTAAAAAAATATATGTATATTTTTTAGCAATAAATTATTATTATTATTATTATTATTATTATTATTATTATTATTATTATTATTATTATTATTATTATTAATTTGAAGAAGTACTAAATGAATCGTCAAAATAGGGTTGAATTTTAAAAGCTGTGACAGATTCATTGGAGCAAATTTCATTTCCATTTATGCTCTCATTTTATGAGGAAACTAGACTGCATGGAACCTAGCGTATACTTCCCTGCATGTCGTGCTTGCACCGACGCAAAGTGTGCAATTTTCTCAATCTAGGTGGACAAAAATCAAATTTCGACTTGTTAAGTTAGGCATAGGTTAATATGAATTCATATTCTTTAACATTTGGAGAATGCTGTGAGAAATACTTTTACTGTTTTATTAGGACCAAGCTATATATTTTAGAAGAGTATGAACAATGAGTTCTTTCTAACACATCTCGCTCGGTTCAGTCGTAGACAGAGAGGCTTACTATGTGGGTGAATAAGTGCCAATTGTTAGTGATTTATTGTGTTGTGAGGCATGCAGTCTGTTCAGAGAGGTACGTTCGTACTAATGTAACTTCAATTTTAATTTTGCAAAGTATTTTTCTTCCTACAGTACGGTTTAAATATTACAAATGAAAAACATTAATATTTTTTTAAGTTCTCCAAAATAATATAATGTGACTTTTAGTATAGTCGGTCACGTCCGGTTACAACAATTATTTTACCATTTAATATAGCATCATTTAGAGCGTTGCGCGTTCTTGCGCATTTTACAGTACGGGAATTAATTTTTTTTTCAGTGATGGGGCATACGGTAACGCGGCGAAAACTGTTTCATGTTTGGCTTAACAGCAGAAAAGAATAATGGAACAAGGAAGTTTTTATTCACTGTGTGAGTGTTTAGACTTGCAAAATTATTCACATGACATCAAACGTCAGGTTAAAAATACATTGGACACATTTTTACCTAACTTTAACAAACTCATCGTGGATCAGAATGAAAATCTAGTAGTTAATAACTTCTATGTATTCTAACAGATTTTTATAAAACTTTGTACAGCCTTGCAGGGCGCACATATTTTTTTGTGTACAAACTCTGATTACGTTAGCACGAGAAAAACTACCCCTTTACAGCGGGTGCACTTTGACAAAATTAATAACTTCTCTCCTATGTAATAGGGTTTTATGAAACTTTATACAGAAGTTAGAGGTTGCATATATTTTTTTATCTACGAAGTTTGGTTATGTTTCTATAAGAGGAACTGCCCCTTTATAGTGGTGAATTTAAACAAAATTACTAACTTCTCTCCTATATAATATATTCTTATGAAACTTTGTACAACAATTAGGCCTACAAGTAGCATAAATATTTAATCAGAATTTGTACACAAAAATACATGCTACCTGTAACTCGTGTACAAAGTTTCATAAAAATTTTTCAAGTAGGAGAGAAGTCAATTTTGTGTAAATGCATCCCCTGTAAAGGAATACGTCCTCTTATGGAACCGTAAAAATAAGTTATAATTTACACACAAAATATATGCTACCTGTAACTTCCGTACAATGTTTCATAAAAATGTGTTAGATAGGAGAGAAGTTATTAATTTTGTCTAAAATCACCCCCTATAAAGGGATAGTTTCTCATAATAAAACGCAATCAGAGTTTGTACACAAAAAATATGTGTTACCTGTAAGATATGTACAAATTTTCATAAGAATCCGTCGAAATCCAGAGAAGTTATTAATTTTGTACATCTTGTTGCGTTTTTGCACACTGTGCGACGGAGAGCGTGTTCCGTTAATACCGGAAAATCAAGACATTGTATAAAATAAGTCTACGAATATAAATTGTTATTAAAACAAACATGTATACAGGTTTATTACTCACCATTTATTTCAGATACTGTTGAAAATTACCTCTTTACGCAGTAACACATGCCCCACGTCGTTTAAACAAACTACTCTCCACTTTCTGCAATTTCGCTTCTATAATGTACTATATTGCACGTGTTATTTCAGCTTTCAGTTCTTCTACAGTACGGGGATTATTTCTGATTTTTCCGCTTCCTCTGTAAGCCTCTATCACAAACTGTACCTGTTGTACGCCACTTGTTCATCAACTTCGAAACGCAAGATTTTATGGGAATTCTAGAGCCAAGATATTTACGAACAAATCTCCGAACGCATCTTCTATAATTATTTTTTTTCACGTAACATTCCACCAAATAAATTCGCTGTTCAATCGTATAATTTATTTTCCATTGGAGATAATCCCATCTGGATCCGATGAAAAGAAGTGGTATTTAACGTGTATATAACACTGTATTTTTCGCTGTTATCTCTACATTACACAATGGAATTCCTTGTCACAAAGTATTAGGGACTGCAAGACAATATTACACTTTTAAAAACAGCTTAAAAGATAACCTTCTTAGCATTTCACTCCAATCATACTGACTAAAACTATCACTGTCTACATTGTTACTCCTTCCTTTAGACATGAATCCTGATAGTGCTGTATTTTCAAAATTGTCTCATAATCTCTTTCTATTGTCTAACATTATTTGAAATATATTAACATTCTATGTATTTTAGCTTAATTCTGCTACATAGTTTGTATTTCAGTGTTTAATTAATAGTTCACAGTATTTCGTTGTTTAATTCGTAAATAACTCTTGTATAAATGTAGCTCTTATCTAAATCCAATTGTTGAATTCTTTGTAAATTCATACATATGTATGTATACTTTTTGCTGGTTGAATGGAAGAGAAGGCCTTACGACCTTAACTCTGCCAGCTAGAATAAATCATTATTATTATTATTATTATTATTATTATTATTATTATTATTATTATTATTATTATTTTAAGAAGTGTCTGATGAATTATCAAATGATACATATTCTCCATGTTGGTGCTTTCTATCACATTCCCTATTGTTTATTCTCCAGAAGATCAATTGGAAATGAGTTCTACACTGTTTGTTCTTTCGTAAAATTGAAAGTAACACTGGAAGACAAAATATTGCGTCTTACGCTATTGTAAGACTTAATTTACATTTCCAGTCACTAAGTAAAAAAGTAATTTTGATTTTAAATAATTTTCGGTTTCACAACTGTGTGTGGTAGAAGATAAATTGAACTGGCAGATTTCTTGTGAGTTACATACGCACAACTTTTGTTAGATAAGAAATTATCGTACAATTTATATGGTGAAATCATAAATGTAATCTTCCAAAAAGGATTCATGCTTGCGAATGTCCTTCTCTGAAAATAGTTTCCCTGAAATTCTAAAACTCTGTATCTGAATTTGTACAGTCGGATTTCTTATCTCTCGTGTTTGTTGTTAAAGAGAAATAATAACGTCAATAAATTCCGACAATATGTTTGGATGTCAGAGGAAATTGTTTTTATTTCTCTCCATCTATTAAAACCGGAACGCTGTCTGAAACCTTTGTGACTACGCATGGTTGTCGAAGTGTCCCAAGTCAAAGTTCATCAAGTCGCAAGAGACGCTATTGTTCACTTAAGGGGAATAATACTTATACCAAATTTTTTATAAGATGCGCCAGTCATCTCCAAATAATGATATCTAATTTAATCTAAGGACGATACAATCACCCATGCCGTGAATGCCAAGGAACAATTCCTAAGAACAAATTCTCTGACATAATCGACAATCGAACCCGAGACCTTCTCGTTAGTAGACAGCGTTGCTAACCACAAGACCAAAAGACTGGACAAGAATGTACCATCTGTAAGTTTTACAGATACAGCACTGCTCTCTTCTGAACTTCTTAATACTTAAAATACTTCATCGAATACTTTGAAGAAAAACTGTTATTTTAAATTATTTACTATATCTTATCTTATATTTTTTTACTGTTGGAGTATGTAAGCGGTACGGTATATGTCTATTCTATCTTGAAGTTGCACTTTTTTCAGATTCCTTTGAAGGTTTCTTCGAAGCTTTGATAACGGTATTAAATCTTCAGATTTATTTCAAGGTAACAGGCATCCCCAAATGTTTGCCTGCTTTATTTTAGTCTTAAGTTTTGTGTCGATACCTAAAATAATCTAACGCGGCATGCACGTAACGAAATTATATACTGTACAAACATTGTAGAGCCAGTATTTTTCTACAATAGAGACAACACATTTCTCAAGATTGTAGAAGAAGAATGTTCCTTATCTAAGGCTTGTAGCACCGCAAAGAAATATCGTTACGACCATATTTTCATTATCAGGAGTTCTGATCTAATATAATAAATTTCATATTTTTTTTCGAACTGTAAGTTTTTCCACGGTCGTGGCTAATGTTACAATATTTCTAACTTAGTAGACCCTCATTCGCTTTCTAACTGAGAAATATGGATTTATAATAATAATAATAATAATAATAATAATAATAATAATAATGTTTTATTTTCGCTGGCAGAGTTAAGGCCATAAGGCCTTCTCTTCCACTCAACCAGCCTCAATCAATATAATACATAAATTTAAATTACAAATATTTACACTACACTTGAAAGGTTCTCCAGCAATATTCTTCACTACACATTTATTTAAATTTAGATAAATCTATAAGGTAAAGTAGTAACTTATTCCAATTTATAAATCTTTTCTTAACTGGTTATTTAACAACGCTGTATCAACTGCGAGTTTATTTTGTCTGTGTTCGGGTAAAGGGGGTAAAGTCATTTTTATAACACATCAGGACTGTCGCTGGGCAGTAACCTGAACACAAGTTTCAGCGTCACATTGTTGACAAATAACTCCATCTGTTAGCACAACTATAAACTACTAACAGATGCTAAAGAGTTAAAGAAAAAAAGAAAAGTCAATTTTTGTACACGTGGAGTTTTCGTTCCTCAGGAGAATACACAACTTAAATTCTACGAGTTAGTGTGCGAAAAAGCAAAAGAATACTAGCATTTTGTATGTTTTATTTGTGTACAGGATTATTTGCTTTAAGGGTTCGATGTCTAATTTTCATTTTAATCAAAACTCATTTTTATGACTTATCTGCCTTTAAACAAACACCATCGATTTAGCATTGGAAAAAAACCCAACTGGGTAATTAGCGGAAGCGGGAATCGAATCCGCACCCGAGCGCAACTCCTGATATTTAGAAATTAAAAAAAAATTAAATTATGGTTTATTTAAAGACGCTCGCAACTGCCGAGGTTACATCAGAGTCGCCGGTGTGCCGGAATTTTGTCCAAAATTCAGTCCTTTGTAAACGATTGGAATTAGTTTGAAACCTTAATATTCAGGGAAGAACGGGTTGATCTTACACTTTAACAAACAGAACGAGGAAATAGAAGTTTCTTTAACTGAAAATTTCTTCTTCTTCCGCCAGTTTAAGTGTAAGTTTTAATATTTTCGTTCTGAGTCTAATAGAAAATTGTTCTCTCTACCTGCTTTTAGGCCGCATTAGGGCTTAAAACAAAAACGAAAATATTGTATCTCTAATATTTTACATTAAACATTAAGGCAGCCATTTTCAACCGGTGTTTCGCGAATGACCAGTTGGTGTGCCACGATAAAATGAGAATAGTGAAGAATGTAGCAAAAACTGGAAAAATAAAATTGAAAGAATAGTAAGAAGTAAGTTCACAGGAGTCAACTTTCAGCGAACGCAACGTTCAGTAAGCATATAGCATATTCGCTCCTAAAATCCTCAAAATCCCCCCCCCCGGTTGGGAACAATTGGTTTACATTATATGACTGTGTCGCGGGATTTTAAATTACAACTTTAGTGAGCCACATGTTGGAAAAGATTGAAAACGCTGCCTTAAGGGGCTATTATGAAAATATTAAATATTGTGTTATTTGCTCTACCAAATTATGTAGTGAAGTACAGTACAAGTTTTATACAAGAATTTTCCAACACAAAAATGTAGCGCACCTCGAAATCCTTATCGCTGCTGAACGCAGTGAGTTGGGCATGATTCGAATACCAATTGCTGCTGAAAAATTATTTTTCTTAGAAACATTAGTATCAACAATGCTTTAAACTACCAGCGATGTCTGTGCACCGTTCTTTATTTAAAAAAAAAACATAACTACAGAGTGAACCGTAAGAAATGTCATTAATTTCAAGGAGATAGTCTTTAAAATTTTTAAAACAAAAACGTTTAATATAATTTTATTGTATACATTTAACATTCCTCTTCTATGTCTATGAGCTGATAATCTGTTGCATGTCCATTCAGTTCAGTTACGGGGTGTGATGTCATCCTTTCATTGTAGCTGCGCCCTTCCTGAAGGTCTTTCTTTTTAACTAATGTTGCCCCTCTGTCCTGTCTGTGTGTTCATTGCAGTTTGTTAATCTGTCACAAATCCAAATGTTTAGAAACATCAAACGGTGAATACGCAATACAAGAGAAAAAAAGAAAACTTTAACAAAATAAATAAAAACAGAGTATACACAAGAGACACAATTACATTAAAAGAAGTTTTAAAAATGTTCCCTCCCTGCTTCCATTCATCCTTTCAACATGCGATCCCTGATTTGTTCGCTCTGTTGGATATACTGGAGTGTTCCATGTTTGCTCACATCAAGTTTCTACGTAGGCTATACGCTCTCTCAAAATGCCGCCAACATTAGTTTCTCCCAGTATCATATTTACGTTGGAGGTATTGGAACGTTTGGAGAAGATGTTGAAAGTTTCTAGACTCATGTTTATATGAACTTTTTCAATATTTAGTCAACAGGAATAGTCTCCAGAACATTGGTGTCCAAACGCTTATAGAACCAGAAGATATTGCACGTCAAGCATGCTCTGCTAAGATCAATAACTTTCCATATAAAATAGAAAAAACGACCTTAAAGAATATGCGCTGCGGGTTACTTACTCCAGGGGTCACCTCGTACGAGTTACATATTGGACATCTATGCCGTAGAACAGTGGTCCCCAACTCAGAGCACTGTGTAGTCGTCAAGCCTTGCTCGCTCGCCCGCTCGGCACGGGAAAGTCGTAACAGGGCAAGCAAGACGTTCAGCGGCGGGACCACAATATGAATTTTACTGCATATTTTTATGATTCTTTTCTGATGAAAAAAGATACGGGCTGAATAGAAATAACTAAATAAACTGTCTTAAGCAATTTGAAAAAAAAACATTTTAGCCTATTTTCAACAAAGTTAGAAGTTAATGAATTTATAATTACGGTACTTTACACATTTACTGATAATTATTCGGGCAATGCATGACAGTTATTGTAAATGTGTAAACTTATTCTGTTAGGGAAAATGTTGAACAAAACACATAAAAGCCATAGAAATAGTAATGCAGAAATTAACTCCATTCCGTCCACTCAACACTGGCATTAGCACTCATTTTTCGGGATTTGTTTAATTCTCTTTTCCCTCAGCAATTTCTCAACGTTTGGAACTATTGTTTGTATAGTATATAATGTGACAGCACATTTTAAGTTGTGATTCGATACTTGGCTTCCATCGCATGGCTTGTTTATCTTCATCATAGGAAAAAATTACTGTTCGCACAGATATGTGAATCCGAAAATACATGTCTGTAAAATCGGGGAAATCTAAAACATGGAAAGTTCATATAAAAGCAAGATAACTTCTTTTGTTTTGATATTTATCCTCCAATTCACTATCGTAAAATAAATCAATAAGTTCCAATTACAAATAATAATCGAAAATCAAATTGAAAATTTCCCTAGTCTTTAAATCTCGAATTCCTGGCGCAGATCGCATGATGTGTGAATATAATCTTCGAAATCCAAAATCCTAAGAAACTAGTAGGCCTATACCTATATCGTTGTTAATTTTGAAAAATGTGATGTACCTTATCCTTTTAGTTAAGCTAACGTTCCACAATGAGAGGTGGTTTCATATTAAAAGCCTTCACTCTGTCATATAACTGTATAATAATCTTGTTGTTATCTTGTAGAAAACAATTTAAAGCATTCAGATAATTCCATTAAGAAGGCAAGTTCACAAATCCATTTCTTTATTTTTCACTTATGATAGCCTACAGACTTTTCTTCTTTCTCCGTGAACGATGATGTTTCCTCCCTCAGTTCAAAGAACCTATCCAATAATTTGCCACGACTTAGTCACCGCACTTTACTATAATATGACAGATCACCATACTCGCTATTGCATTCGTCAAGAAATACTTAAATTGACGATGAGCGAGACTTTTCGATATAATTGTGTTCGTGGTTTTTCCAACTGGGCTACTTCTATAACACCATTTTTATTTGTTTTACACATGCATTCTGTTGTTGTATAATTCAGTGAATAGAAATAACTTCATGGGATAAATTAACGCTTTTTACTTCGTCCTTTAGACTCCTTACTACACCCCTTTTACTTCCATCCATGGAAGGAGCACTATTAATTGCAAAGGATACAAGTTTATTCCAAGGAAGTTCAAAATAATTTCTACAGCCTCTACATGAAAATATCGGAATCATTAGTAGTATCCTTTATGAGAAAAATATATAAGAGCTCCCCCTTAATCTGAAGGTTTTCAATAACGCCTCTTACAAAAATCACCAGTTGGGGATTATCGCTTACATAAGCATTTTCATCTACTGCCAAACAATAACAAATGAAAGACTGACAAATAATTACTAGTTGCAACTGAACGTCTTCGGCTAGACCTCGGTTGGGATGCATCACGGTGGAAGGAGACAAACTGATAGATTCAAACTCCTACACTTGTTGTGAGAAATGTTCTTCAGTTGTAATTAAACATTCTTCAAATTTTTAGTCTTTTAAAGGTTTCTAATATCTTACTATTACAAGTGAAATTTTATAACTGAGTCGCACAGCCGATTTACTAACATTGTGATCTTAACAACTTCTAGCTCATTTTCCTTCAATTGTTGAATTAATTCTACACGTTCTTCATCTTCGTATCTGCCATATCCGTTACTGTGAGTTGTATAATGTATCTGTAAGTTGTATTGCTTCAGTGTTTTGAAGTGTTTTCTGCTCCTCACATCTCTTGTTTGAAAGGATGGCAAAAACCGCATCTGTTTACTACAACGCAACGTCACAAACCGGTCCTCTGCCCGGTACAGTAAGCACGAATCAGCCAAGCACTGCCCGCGGCCGTTCATACGTGAGTTGATTATTACTGCCGTAGAACGTTTGAGTGTAATTTAAATATACAGTGTATGTGTAACGAGCAAACAGAAGTTGTCTCACCACTTTATAAATTATGTACTTACGTAATTTGTTAAAAAAACATGCCAATTACTTGAGTTGACTCAGTTCGCTAAGGAAAATGCCAAGTTGAAGTTTCTCTCATTTGTATGATTAATTCTGCGATACTTCACATGTACAGGGACATCATTTTATTTTTACTTCAATTTTTATTGCACCTCAGTTTTGAAATGTACTTCACTCCCACCCTTTCTACTAGTAAGCTTCCAACCCTTCACGACACAGAGCCGAGGCCGCGTAAGCAGTACTGAGTTACTGAGTATAGTACGTTTCAGAAATATGTTCGCGTTTTCCAGTGACGAAAGAGCTTTCAATGTTCAATCATATTTTCGTACGGGTAATGTCGTCCGTTTCCCTATGTCGCATCCCGGTTTCCCCCATCTGCTTCTGTTCGCCCCTCTGTTAAGTCTAGTAGCTGGGCTATGTTAGCTCTTTTCTGAAAACATTAATTTCTGTTAGGAATTGGACGTCTACGTAATATTATACAACTGTTTAAAATAACTTTAATAAAAGGGCCTCCTTAAGTAATTAACTGTCACGTGATCCCCCCCTTTCTACAAACCTGCGACAAAACCACTTGAACGGACAGTAGATAGCATTTCTGAGTGATTTTATCTTTTCGGATCGGGCAGAAGTGAAGATTGAATTTACAGTACGTAAGATACTCTTTTATAGAGTAGGTACAGAATTATTTCAACATGAGTTACTCGTACGAAGGACGAAACTGGTAATTGGAATTAGGTACAATAGTCTATAGTGCGATAATATGCACAAAAGAACTGAAGCCTGTATCGAAATGAACGGCCACCATTTTCAAAAATGTGTTTAAATATCCATATTATGATTATTTTTCAATTTAACTTCATTCCCTATATTGTACGCTAATTTGCTGTAACAGTACAATATACAGTACACTGTATAATTAATACTTCCGAATGGATAGCTGAATAAGTGTTAATACAGTACTGTATTTTGATTAAACAAAAACCTAATGAAAATTATCAAACTCAAAATTGCGATATTTCCTAGTTTACATAAATGGATGAACTAATTTTCTTCCTTCCTATACCTAGTAAAGTGATTTGTATTTTACGCCAGTATCATCGAACTCCGTCGTGGAAGAGGTAGCAAACGGTGTTTCCTGTTTCAATCGTTAATAGAAAGGTACAGCCAGGTTAATATTAAAAATGTTAGTAAAAATAAAATTATGTCCCTGTATATATTCAATATGAAAGTTTGAAGTAATATTATTCGACATAAGATAAAGTTTCTCTGCCATTTGAATAGGCTATGTGTCATTAACAAATATCGAGTTTAGAGTTTGTTACGTAAATGAAAACATATTGCACATTATAGTAATTGTGCAATATTGAAAATTTATCTTTTGTTATAGATTATAATAATACAAATTCTTGATCTTCTTATTCTACGTTTTTATTTCCTGTGACCCAGAATGTAATCATAAAAAAATTAAAAAATAATGCGTCTCCTGGTACAGCTGTTATTACTGACAGAACTTTGCAAATGGCAGTTACGAATATATTGAAACCGCTTGCTTATGTTTTTTAATTTATGTTTTTCTTAAGGAGTATTTCCAAATTGCTTAAAGAATGCTGTAATCGTTCCAGTACATAAGTCTGGTGATAGAAAGGATAAGAATACTTGTAGACCATATCATTGTTACCTATCCTGTGTAAAGGTTTGGAAAAATGCATTAATAATACATTAATGAATTGTATCTTGAAACATATGCGCGCTGATTCGAGTCCCCATAGGGGAAGACATTTTCTCATGAAATTTCGGCTTGTGTATGGGACCAGTGCCCACCCAACATCGAGATCCACTTTGGGAGCTACGATAGGTAGCGAAATCCGGTTGCGATAACCAGCTATAACGGCTGGGTGGATCATCGTGTTAACCACACGATACCTCCATTCTGGGCGGATGATCATCCACCTCTGCTTCGGCATGTGAACGTGAGGCCAGCAACCGGCTAGTCGGTCTGGGTCCATCAAGGGCTGTGGCGCCACGGATTAATATTATTATCTTGAAATGTATAATTTATCTGAAAATGATTTTGGAGGATTGCGAAAGTGTTAGATGAGTAAAATAAATGTTTAGGTGTTTTTCTTGATTTGGGAAAAGCTTTCGATACAGTTGATCATACCACACTTTTAAATAAATTAGAAAACATGGATCTCGATAAAATAGTCGTAAATTTATTTTAATCATGTTTAAGTAATACAACCCAGGTAATTAAATTTCATACTCAATTTAGAAAGCTTTTAATAAAAAAAAAAGGAGCATCTTCTGCGGACCTCTGGAAAAAGAACTAAGGAAGAGACTAGTAAGTGCTTTGTGTGGTGTACCGATGGGAGTTTTACCGCATTCTCCTATCATTACCACTTATTAATCATTGATTACCATTTACTTCCTACGGCTGCTAAATCCGATGTAATAGCGAACTGGGTTGATCGGTTTGCGCAGTGGAAGCAATAGAATCAATAAATGCAATAATTCAAACAACATGATATAAGCCTATAATATGACTGAATGTATAACAAGTACAATAACAATGTACACTGTGATGATCGATGAAATAACAAAGATGCATATGGTAGAACAATGTTAACATACAATAATTACTGAATCTAATATATCCAATAGTCGCCACTCTTACAATATTCCTGTCAATTAACTTCCTATACAATACGATCATACAATATTACCTTGTGTCATTCATAAACTATGTCCTTACATCTGTACAATAACCTTTTACGACTCTGGCGTATACGTAACGAGAGGAGGAAAGAATACCCATACTTTAAAATCAGCTAGTCAATCTGTTCCCATTTAACTAACTCTGTTCAAGAACAATTACTTCTTTGCTATCCAGAACTTTCACTATTATGGCTGACAATATTCACGTAACTTCTACCTACTTCCAAACTGCTTATAATTCTTTCTGTACTCCGCCTAATTCTATACTCCACCGCAACCGTCGATCCTCATATATTCCACAAATATACTGTATATTATTAATTTATCTGCGAAACCCTGTATTTTGTCACCCTTGTAATAAATTGCAGGTTTGACATAAATTTTGCCCAATAATAAGTTAACAACCTTCTCGTGATCTTCTAATGTCTTAGCTTTTTCAGAAAGATATTTTAAGCAATCGGAATTTGAGCTTTCTGGACTCAAGAAGTGGGATAGCTGTCTTAGACAGTTAGGATGAGGAATGGTGAGCACATTGGAACTCCATTACTGTCTATAAGGTGACAGATTTGAAACATAATTCAAGGATGCCCATACTAAAGTGTCAGTTGAGTATTTCTGCTCTTTTGTTGTTAACAGTGATACTTGCTCCTTCAAAACTTAACCTTACTGTATAGTCCAGAACTTTCGTCAATTTCATTGCAGTAGTTGCGCAACAAGTTTGAAACTAGTTCAATTTTCTCGTTTGGTGATAAATTTCGAATTTTTTAAAACTTCAAACGATTCAAATGACTGTCGAATTTAGACCACTTATCCATTACCATATCTTTGCCAAGCACACATTCGAATTTAGAACTAGCAATGGGAATGTCGTATGAAATATTAATTCTAAGTTCATTATTTACTTTCAAACTCACTATAAATTTTGGCACAACAGAATCACTGTCAATTTTAAAAAATACAGCGTCCATATCATTTACTATTATTCTGAACCCATCAATTTTTATATTTTCAATCTTACTTTTAAACTGGTTGTCATTTGCCAAACACTTGCTAAACCAGGGTTGTCAAAACGCCTACATTGCGTGCTCTCTAGAACCCGCACAACATTTCCTTAAGAGCGATGATAGTATTTATCTTGCTGATGATTTAACCTTGTTGGATTTGTATTGCTTGTAGCATGAGCACGCAGTACAGGCGTTTTGACATGTCTGTTCTAAACGCATCTTTATCTCTCGCCTCTGCTTCTTTTCGTCTTTCTTCTGGTTACTTACGTTTTTGTTTACAATCGGAGGGTAAATATTGTGGAGTGAGTTTAGGTATTTTTCTGGGCACTACAAGAACACTACTGTCACTTCGAACTGCTCTATCTTCTCGCACAATATATTGTTCCGAAAAGTGATTGATACACACTGTGGCGGTAGTACCGGGCTGAAAATTGTCCCTGTGAATAGAACGTAACCATTGTTGTCTTCTGTGAGGGTCTCTTGGAAAAGAAAAAAGAAAACGCCATTATACAACCGTAGATTATAGTTTGATCTACAGCAAGGAACACAGCACTTTGTAGGCATGGTGATAACACTCATAATTGAAGGAAAATAACTATTGCTCACATACCAAATTTTCTCAAGTACCATACACCAATTATTAACACTACAAAATAACACTAAATCACACCAACATTGACATATTTTGCATACTTTTACTGTCTACAAACTCCAGATTTTAGAATTTTAATAAAGTATACTAGTATTTAGGAAATACGTGAGCCATACTAGTGTAATTAACAAATTTTAATGCTGTGAGAAATTAAAAAGGCAGCATAGTGTCAACAAATACCTACTATTTATAAAAAGAATTGTGAAAGAATGGGAAATGTAATGGAGTTTTTTTTAAGAAAAGTCAATCCAAAAATTAAAGCGTTTCATGCTACACGATGTACTACCATTACTGAAAAATCTCTATCCTCGATTTTTAAAATCCTTACTTACAAATGGTTTTAGAGAATCCGGAAGTTCATTGCCGCCTTCACATAAGCCCTCCATCGGTCCCTATACTGAGCAAGATTAATCCAGTCCGTACCATCAAATCCCACCTCCCTCAAATCCATTTTAATATTATCCTCACATCTACATCTCGGCCTCTCCAAAGGTCTTTCTCCTTGAGGTCTCCAACTAACACTCTATAGTACATGCATTTCTGAATTTACCTATATGTGCTACATGGTGCCCTTCTCAAATGTCTGGATTTAATGTTCATAATTGTGTTAGGTGAAGGATACAATGTGTGCAGTTCTGCGTTGTGTAACTTTCTCCATTCTCCTGTAACTTTATCCCTCCTTACTTACTTCCTTACTTACTTACTTACTTACCTACTGGCTTTTAAGGAATCCGGAGGTTCATTGCCGCCCTCACATAAGCCCGCCATAGGTCCCTATCCTGAGCAAGATTAATCCAGTCTCTATCATCATATCCCTCAAAAATCCATTTTAATATTATCTTCCCATCTACGTCTCGGCCTCCCCAAAGGTCTTTTTCCCCTCTGACCTCCCAACTAATATTCTATATGCATTTCTGGATTCGCCCATACGTGCTACATGCCCTGCCCATCCCAAACGTCTGGATTTAATTTTCCTAATTATGTCAGGTGAAGGATATAATGCGTGCAGCTCTGCGTTGTGTAACTTTCTCCATTCTCCTGTAACTTCATCCCTTTTAGCCCCAACTATTTTCCTAAGAACCTTATTCTCAAAAACCCCCAATCTCTGTTTCTCTCTCAAAGTGAGAGTCCAAGTTTCACAGCCATACAGAACAACCGGTAATATCCCTCCTAGTCCCAAATATTTTCCTAAGCACCTTATTCTCGAACAGCCTTCTGTTCCTCTTTCAAAGTGAGAGTCCGAGAGTCGTAACCATACAGAACAACTCAGTAATAGAACTGAAGTCCTAAAATTCTAAATGTCCTAAGTTTATTTTTTTTCAAATGTTATTTTATTCATCTAATGTAGAAACATCCATATGAAAATACCATACTAAATCGTTTTGTCGTAGCTCAATTGTGATTCAATCGTGCGCCAAAAGACGGTGTTATAGGTATCACAACATGCATTTCACAGAGTGTTCTTCATCAATATCAAAGATAGTTGTTTTTGGCACTTAGAACATTTAGAGTGTTAGGTGCTCAACTGTTTCATAAATTCTAAAGTACAGATTTTTTTTAAAGCAGATTGACAAAAGCTTCTCAAAGTAATAATAATAAGCAGGGAAAGGATTTATATGTAAATACATATTTACTTATAAAGCTAATATAATTTATATTTTGCATTATCTTTATGTTTCACAATGTGTAGGGTTGAAAAATCCTACTTTTATTTTCCATATTTTTCCATATTTTAGAGTTTAGTACATATTTTCGTTAATTTCCATATATTTTCCATATTTCATATAAAACAGTCCATATTATATTAGGTTTAACAATAAAACAAAACAAAATTCCATTAACTTTTAAAAATACATTTCAACAATAGAGATTTAAACACATGTTCAGTAATCCCTTTAACATCAGAGTTATTTGAAAATTAGCAGTCCTATCAACAATGGGAAAGTAAGTTACAAAACTGTATTAATTTAATTTAAAATTTTTAACAGACTTCAGTTGTGCAGCTCAACAGTTAAATGCCAGTCAGAGTACACATAGGTTCAGTTTTGTAAATCATACTATAAAGACGGTAAATATGCCAAAAGTACGTCATTCAGTCAATTTAAAATCAAAACTAACAAGTTACATTTCAGAATTTAAAGAAGATGGTTTATCAACTGACAATAAAATATTATTTTGTAATTTGTGTCAGTGTGCAGTATCATCTACACAAAAGTTCCTGGTGCAACAACACATTACAACTAGTAAACATCAGGCCAACAAACAACTAAATTCCAAGCAGAGACAATTGTTTTTAACACAACCAACAACATCGAATGTAAGATCTGAGTTTAACATCGACCTGTGCCGTTCTCTCATCTCTGCTGATATTCCTCTCTACAAACTAAAGAATAAGGTCTTCAGGGAATTCCTTGAAAAATATACTCATCATACAATCCCGGATGAGTCAACACTTAGGAAGACGTATGCTCCATCCATCTACGATGAGACAATACAGAAGATAAGAGATGAAATTAAAGATAGTTCAATTTGGGTTTCCATTGATGAGACTCCCGACAAAGAAGGTAGACTTGTTGGTAATGTAGTTATCGGTTTGTTAAGTGAACAATATTCTGAACGAATTCTTTTACATTGTGATGTTCTAGAAAAGTGCAATAACAAAACTATAGTTAAACTGTTCAACGAAGCTATGGGTATCCTGTGGCCAAAGGGTATTATGTACGATAATGTGTTATTCTTTATTAGCGATGCTGCCCCTTATATGGTCAAAGCTGGACAAGCATTATCTGTTGTATATCCTAAATTGACTCATTTTACTTGTGTGGCGCATGCATTTCATCGTGTGGCAGAAGTGGTCAGAGACAATTTCCCTAAAGTAGATTTGTTGATTTCATCAGTGAAAAAAGTATTTCTCAAAGCTCCCAGTAGAGTTAACGTGTTGAAAGAAATGTACCCTGAAATTCCATTGCCACCAAAGCCAATTTTAACTAGATGGGGTACATGGCTAGAAGCAGTTGAATATTATGCCGAACATATAGACTCTATTAACAATGTTCTCCTTGCATTGGACTCTGAAGATGCAGTCTCAATTGATACTGCGAAAACAGTTACCTGTGACATAAGTGTGAAGAATGACTTAGCTCACATTCAGCATACATTTTCATGCATCATAAAAACGCTCAAAAGTCTCCAAAATAGGCACCTTTCACTATCTGAAAGTTTTGAAATTATAAATAGTACTGTGGAACAACTGAATCGTGGTAGAGGTAAAGTTGCAGATGCAGTAAGAGCTAAGGTGGACACTGTACTTTCAAAAAACCCTGGATATGAAGAACTACAAAAGGTTGTTGCTGTGATGAGTGGTGAATCAACAGTGAAGATTAACTTGGACTTATCCCCAGCAGACATTGTGAAATTGAATTATGTACCAGTTACTTCTTGTGACGTCGAACGCTCTTTTAGTCAGTATAAATCTATCCTCAGAGACAATAGAAGAAGATTCACTTTTCAGCACTTGAAAGAAATGTTTGTAACCTATTGTTATGGTAACAGACAATAAAAATTGTGTTTTGTTGAAACTACATTGGAAGATAAGGTACGTCCATTATATTTTTTGTTTAGTTTGATTAAAATGTACCAATATTTAACGTACATAGTCATTTTTTTATAATTTTAAGTCCATATTTAATTCCATATTTTGGTAAAAATAACTACATATATATTTACATATTTCATATATTTTTAGTCCATATAAATCCGTTCCCTGATAATAAGCATTTCTCATATTTATTCTGCGTTTAATTTCCTCCCTAGTGTCATATATACTCGTATTTGTTACTATTTCTCCAAGGTATTTGAAATTTTCCACCTCTCAAACGATAAGTTACCAATTTTTATATTTATATTTTGTACTAAGTTCTGGCCACGAGACATAATCATATACTTTGTCTTTTCGAGATGTACTTTCAAACCTATCTCATTACTTGCTTCAATAGAATTCCCATTTTTTCCCTAATCGTTTGTGGATTTTCTCCTAACGTAGTCATGTCATCCGCATAAACAAGCAGATGATATAATCCCTTCAATTCCAAACCCCCCTGCTTTCCTGGATTTTCCTAAAGGCATATTACAGAGTAAAGTTAAAAAGTAAAGGTTTAGTGCATCTCCTTCCTTTAGCCCGCAGCGAATAAGGAAGAGCATCAGACAAAAACTGGTCTATGCGAACTGTGCTGTGTGTTTTACTGAGATATAATTTAATTAATCGGACATTTGTAAAATGCTAAGAGAGTCAAAGTTAGTAAATATTCATTATGGGAAAGTTACATCTCCAGGAAATAAACGTGCATGCAGCTGTAAGAAAATGTAATTCGGTGAATTTAATTTCCTTTTGCATCATAAAGCATGCCTCATTAAGAAGGCAAGGTTACGTGTCGTTATGATAATGTGATCATATAATTAAAACATCCACACCTGTGGAGTAACGGTCAGCACGTCTGGCCGCGAAAACAGGTGGCCCTGGTTCCAATCCTGGCCGGAGCAAGTTACCTGGTTGAGGTTTTTCCGGGGTTTTCCCTCAATCCAATACGAGGAAATGCTGGGTAACTTTCGGTGCTGGACCCCGGACTCGTTTCACCGGCATTATTACCTTCATCTCATTCAGACGCTAAATAACCTGAGATGTTGATACAGCGTCGTAAAGTAACCCAATAAAATAAAATAAAAATATAATTAAAACGAAAAATAATATGCTGTTAAACCGAAGAACTTGTTGTCCGTCATATTATCACTCGAGATGACAATTCTAGTGAGAGTCCATGTGTACTGTAGTCACACAGGCTCCGATGTTCACGACATGTAACATTTCCTGCATCCTCTGTCTGGTAGGATTGGCATAAGTATGTCTGTTCTGGTTTTTTCCTTGTTGGAAGGGAGGGAGTGAACATCCCACGCACTACTATCTGAGATCTATTGTACACTCCCCTATATGGGATGAGTTTGCGTCCCCACCGATCTCTACGCGCGCCGACCTAACACTTGACTCCCTTAATGACCGGTTCCTACAGCCAACAGAGTCCATATGCCACTCCTGCTTCGACAACTCCCCCCAAGGCTCCCTTAACGGTCCGAGGCGGAAGTCCTCCCCAGAGAAGGTCTTCCCCGGGTTCCGTTGCAGAAGCTATCCATCATCACTTGAATACAATCCACGGAGGCCGGTCGAGAGAGCCAGCAGCTTCGGAGGCCCGCCTGTAGAGCGATCTGAACACCAGTAGTAGTAACGGGATGATTAATGAAAGATGACAGGGGAGGAAAGGAAGTGGCGAAGATGAGTGGGATTCCAGTCGCCTGATAAAGTTACCTGATATACATCCATAGGAGTGAGGGGGAGAAACCTCACCCAGGCAACTCGCCCGACGGGGAATCGAACCCTGGCCCGCTGGGTTCGAAGTTAGACTCGCTAACCCTTCAGCCACAACGGTGGACATTCTCTGTTTTAATTTGTATTTCATATTAATTCTCGGAATGTATTACGCTCCCATAATGATGGATTGCTGCCTAGTGTTATAAGAGTGACTGAATTTCTTGAAGAACTGTACGGTCACGTTTCCTCGTTTCTTATCGCTTATAAAACTAGTGGAAGAAAACCTAATGAAATCGCTCTGTTTCCCCTCTCCAAACTGAAAGTGAATACAGTCGATTAATATAGACCTTGTAAATGTAGAGTATCGTCTAGTTTAGAAGTAGTTCAACTTAACAATTCACATTCACAAAACTGCTGGAGTCCCTGACGTGGGGTCATCACAACGCTGGGCCTCCGCCTAATACAACACAGGGCATGATATAAAATGTGGACAAACAGCCAAGTCGAGACAAAATTTCGAAGCTGCTTGTAGTAACGGCTGTGGCTATCACTATCTGCAGAGATTTTTATTACACTATAAATTAAAATGATTTACATACAGTAACTAAATAACAATAAACTAAAGTTCATAAATTTAATGATTTTGTTAAAATTCATATCAATTATTGATATTAAGTTGTTTCTGTAATAAATAATGGAAAATTAGTTTTGTGTGTTTAATTCAAGCTTATAAAAACTATTATAATATTCCACTACCACGCTCTAAGCTCTAAGAAATAATAATTTCATGAGTAACATCAATTTAATTCTGATTTATTTCAATCGATGTGATTAAAATACTTCTCTGCTTTTTATACTTTCGGTTATTTTATGCCACTGGGTACATTATATTATTTGAGTTCCGTGAAATTAATTTAACATAATAATATTTTTAATGTATACCTAAAGATGAAAGCCCAGGGGATGGTAATGGAGTTAATTATTTATTTTTTGTTTGCAGAGCGTTACAAAGTTGAATCACAACATTGATCTCCGGGAATATAGCTATGATGCACTTATCAATATACAGAGTGAACATGAAGTATCTCCCTGATTATAAGTATTTATTATTCAAGAAATACGCTGGAAACAGGGTTGCGGTTTTCAGCAAATGAAACTCACAAAGTTTCCAAGCAAACAGTTCAATGTGTCCTCCGTTTGTTGTCCGGACAATGTCTAATTGATACCCGAATTCAAGCCATGTTTACATCAACATCTCTCTTTTCCGACCTCCAAATCCGAATATTGTGTTTGTTGATTCTTCCAAAGATTTGAAAGATTGCCTCGTCAGAAAAACCAACTTCCATAAAGAAGTCATTGTGTTGTTAAATTCTTTCCAGATGTCTGCAGAAAATGCAGCACTTCGTCTGGCAAAATAAGCTTGCATAGCCTATTTACACTTTGTAGCGTGGAAATGCTGCTATTTATGAATCATTTTAACCACAATACTCTAAGGTACACCAAATTTATTTAAGGCACAACTTTTCGATTTTTTCGGATAATGTTCAAAATCTTTGCACATAGCATCAACAGTCTCATCTCTCACTTCAAGCTACAACCTCCCCTGGTCTCCAACACTGCCATTGTTTTTAAACCTTACATACCAGCCTTTGATTGTACTCATGTATGATGGATTTCATTCATACTCTCTCCGAAATAGCGCTTTTTCCTGCATAGACGCCATTTTAAAGCCGAAATCAGAGATGTATTTCAAGCCTGATGGACACTTGCGGCGCCAGTGTACTATTTTTCGAGGCCGGGCGGCGCCAGGGCACTTATATGTTTTTCTTATAAAGCCAATAAAATTGCTGAACATTTATTATAACATTATTAGGTACTAACAAGGACCACCTTTAAATTATATATTATTAAAACTATTAATTGGTACTCAAATTGTATTACTGTCGTCAAATTTTGCATTTGTAATAAGTCACAATTTATTCGTATTTTTAAAAAATTCATTGTGAGATCTACTTTGCAGACCTAACAACCTCTATATGGTGTTCAAACTCATGTGTTTTTGTCTGACATTCCATAATTGCTCCTGCAGAAATATTGATGACGATGATGATGATGATGATGATGATGATGATGATGATGATGATGATGATGATGATTATGATGATGAAGACGGCGACAACGGCGAAGACAACTACTACCGGTACTATAGAAATCGCAAAGCAAGGGCACTATTTTCTTTAGAAATACACCATGGCTGACGTGATTTGTATTGCATTGCTACATGTAAACTATGAATCGATCAGATACTTTTCGATCAAATTACTGTACATAAAACGTAAAGTATTCAATGAATTATGCTATAACCTCTTTAATTCTAAATTTAATACTACGAAACTTATTTAACAATCACAGTATCTCATGATTTCTTTTGCTTTTTACGTAATTACAAAATAGTAAAGAATGTACATTCTTAAAAAAACACAATTATTTCCATTAAAGATTAAAGATTTCTTTACATTTGATGTAAACTCAAAATAACATTGTTACGAATACACATTCTGTAACTTAATCTCCATTTAAGTTATCTTTAAATAAATTTGAAAATAAATTAATTTAGAAAAGAAATTAAGTTTACAGTAATGTTAAGCGACGTGTTAAGTGTTACGTATGTGCAGTAACTTGAACGAAACGTATCTCATGAGACGTGTTTATTTACAGAGGTGTGCCAAAACCTCTGCATATGAAGGTATATTATGTTTCCATTATTCAATCGTTTAAATCAGTTTGATGCCATCCTACTGCCGAATACCATTTTACCTTACACTTCTTGTATAATTATCTTCAGCTGTCTTTTCTCCAGAAGAAAAGCAGTATCACTTGAATTACGATTGAGTTCCCTACACTGAAGATAATAGCCACTATATATCGCAAGTAAATATGCAATTAATGTTTCTTTAAATATCTTTCACAACAGTACCACTGATTAGTAAAGGATCTCCCAATAAGAGTGTCACACTTTTAAAATGAAATGAATTGTATAAATTAAAGAGGTTTAGTTTTAATTACTATTATTTTGAAGCAAACTTAATGCCATTACGTATGGAAGAGAATGTCAACTGGCTTCATTGGATTGCACGTATACGAGTCTTCCAAATTTTAGTAACAGACAAACATAAACCAGGCTCAATTTCATGAATAACGCAGGTGATATTGTTCTTTAGGTCATTAACTGTTTCTGGCTTGTTGGCATAAATCCGTTAAGTCATCCACCAGCGTTAAATCTCATGATCTCGGGTGCCAATTAACATCACCACCACGCGAAATGATGAAGCCTCTGAACTTCTTCCTCAAAATATCGACTGTTTCGTGAGCAGTATGACACGTGACGCCATCTTGCTGAAACGAGACGTTCCTGAGATCCATATCTTCAAATTGATTCCAAAAATAATCCCTTATCATAGCTCGGTATCTTACATACACCGTGCACTTCGCGTAATGCACGAATGCTTCGCGAACAGATGATTTTTTTTTTTATAATAAATTTTAACGATTTCTACGCGTTGTGGAATGGTGTAACGTTTCATTATTATCTGTCAACAACTGTAAGCATGGGAAAAATATGACTGCTGTAGCTTCATAAACACGGCAGCTGTTATTATGTTAAAAGTAGAACACTCTTATTGGAAGACCTTTTATAAAGCAATCGTCCCTTGCCTAGCAAATAACAAAAAAATGAGATAAGCATTTATATAAAAGGACTTCTGATACGAACTACAGTAATATAGGACACTGTTTAAGAAAATAACATGATGCCCTGTCCAGTCTACTGGCCACTCTACCCCTTTACCTTCTGGCCTAGTTGCCTCATGAGTGTTGCCTTGTTGGTGTCACTTGTGGGATCCAGATCTGTCTTCGGACATTTGACTAAACTACTATGTACAGACTCAAAAACAAAATTTGGGTCACCTGAATTTTCCAAGTTCCAGTTGTAAGATTCTTTGAAAATTCAGATGGCTCAAATTTTGTTTCTAGATTTGTACATCTGTATATGTTATGTTTTATTTAACGACGCTCGCAACTGCAGAGGTTATATCAGCGTCGCCGGATGTGCCCGAATTTTGTCCCGCAGGAGTTCTTTTACATTCCAGTAAATCTACTGACATGAGCCTGTCGCATTTAAGCACACTTAAATACCATCGACCTAGCCAAGGATCGAACCCGCAACCTTGGGCACTGTACATCTATTATCAGGTAGTACATCTCACTTGACACGTATCGGAGGAAGATCATTTGAATTTTGCATCAGAGAAAGGAACTAAGTAAAAATATATCTTTTCTTTTTTTTGTTTTTCATCTCAATTAGCTACAGTGAGGTCAAAAAGTGGGCGTGCTTCCATGTAATCTTATTTCATTTATCTTGTGAATGTTGAATGCGAACGTTGGTACTATGCTACCATGGTAACCGTGCAGTTATAAACAAACATGGCTGACCAGATTTCAGTTAACATCCAGTTAAGATTAGTGGATTGGAAGAGGATCTGCAGATGACCGAACTACTTTTCCTGGCCCCCACGAAGTCCCGACCTCACAACACCTGATAATGCTCTTTGGGGGCTGGTCAAGGACAAAGTGCGAAATCACCGCTAAACAATTACGAGTAGCTATGAAGATGCCTTCAACGAAGTGACCCTTGATTATCTCCGCAAAACATCTGGTAGGACATGGCGCAGAATTCAGCTGTGCTAAGAAAATGAAGGTCTTCATACCGATGTTTTGGATCGTTAAACTATCAGATACATATCCATATCAATCAATCAATCAATCAATCGACCATACCCATCGGAGTATCCAATACAGTGCGCCAGGGAAGTCTCCGCACTGGAGACAGCGGAGTGTATGTGCTAGCAATTGCAGTTATGTTGGTAGTAGCTGGAACTTGCGCTATGAACAACACGTAAATTGTGTACTCACCACAATCGTAACAGATACTGGAAGTGTTTTCCTCGTTCTTGAAGGCACAGTTGGACTCTTTTTACACTTATTTTCAACCACTTTCACTAATGTTTCTTGCGTAATCGACTGCACAAAATTAATAATTATATTCATCTTAAGTTCATTGACTGTTTTAGGATTATTACCATATACCGCAGATTTTGCAGACTCTCTTTTCGTAACCAGTTTCTTTTAATTCATAAACCACTGTAATTTTAAGGGGTACAATAATTGTTGAAGTTCACTTCTTCTGATGCTACCAACATAACTGCAGTTGCTACCGTATACACTCCGCTGTCTCCAGTGCGGAGAGACTTCCCTTTCGCACTGTACATGGCGGTACGCCCACTTTGTGTAGTATAGGAAAACTCGATCATTTGGTATAGAAAGGATTTAAGTCACACTTCTCTTTGCGGGAGAAGTACTGTAACACATTGCCATCGAGTATGTTCCAAAGAAGCGCATTAAGTTACTGTTTTAGTTATATTCTCCGCTACATGTAGCATGCAACTACAGTTACCGTAACCTATTATGGTAAAAATATGTCTAGGTCTCACAGCATCAAACGATTTAAGGAGATTACACACTACATGAAATTAGAAATAGTAAACAAATTAATATTCCATATTGTAGATTACACAAGAGCAACACAAACTTTTCAATTATGGGGATGAAATTATATAATAAGCTCCCCAGTCAATATTACAAATTATACCAATCAATAGCTTCAAAACTAGATTTTACAATTGGTTATTAAATAATTCTTTTTTATTCTGTTGCTGAGTCTTTCAACACAAATTTGTATGAAATTGTTTTTTAATAAATAAGTTTAATTACAATTTAGTTAGTTTTCTTTAATTTAAAAGTTTCAAATTATTTCATGTTTTCATTGTATTATTTAAATTTTACTGTTTCTTTTATTAGTGTTTCCAAAAATGTGTTTATATTTTTTTCAATGAATTCTGACGAAGCCTAAAACTGTATGTCTAATGGCCAAAATAAATTTAATTGAATTGAATACTTTACTGAGAGGGGGGGGTCATTCTTTTCTACCGTGCAACAGGGATTTTGGGTCTTTAAGAAGTTCAATCCATTGAAGAGTTACATTGCGATTATTATAAATAATAAAGCAAGTGTTACTTGTAAACATGCGGACTCTACTATAATACTAAATTTTGACAAATGGTGGCCTATAGTTTTTAAAAAGTATACCATATCAGATGAAACATCAACAAAAAGTACTCCTCGTTATGGAAAGATTAAATTTGACCCTTCTTCATTTAATATATTCATATACAGTGTAGAAAAATCTGGTGTTGAAGTTCGCCTTTTCATTAATGGTATTATGAAAGATACATTTCATCTTATGAAAGGTAATAAAATTTCCTTAATAATTCCATGGAACCAATTGAATCATATCCAGAAGGTAGAAGTTTCAATACATTCCAAGAAGATTCATAACATAAAGAAACTATTGAAGTAGGCTATGTTGTGAACGTAGATTCTTCAACATTTTATGTTGATATAATACCCCAGTCTCTTGTTCGACTAATAATAAAAAAAAAAACAGGACTGTGGAATGTTTTCTACTGAACAATGTTCCAGTGATAGATCTACTTATGTTTATGTACGAAACTGAATCTTTTTTAAACCTTAATACTGTATTTAGTTCAATATCTTTAATGTAAACTTCTACTTATCACGTTTCAAACTGGCGGATCAAGGTCACGTACGAACTTCGCACGAGTCACTGAACTGAAAACTGTGAACTGAAGCACTCGTAATCCCGGCTGTCCCAGCTGACTTTAGTTGAGGAGAATGGTCCAGGAATGGGGTAACCACGCGTGGCAAATGCAGTCCATTGCATAAACCTTGATCCGCCAGTTCAAAATGCGCTGACAATAGTTAGAGTTTTAATGCAATTTTGTACTTTTAGTAGGTCTATTTGGTCATTTATACAAGCTGTAAACAATGATTAGACATAGAAATCCTTCAAATGCCACATGACATCATTATGCAAGTCCACACCTGTGGAGTAACGGTCAGAGCGTCTGGCTGCGAAACCAGGTGGCCCGGGTTCGATTCCCGGTCGGGGCAAGTTACCTGGTTGAGGTTTTTTCCGGGGTTTTCCCTCAACCCAATGCGAGCAAATGCTGTGTAACTTTAGGTGCTGGACCCCGGACTCATTTTACCGGCATTATCACCTTATCTCATTCAGACGCTAAATAACCAAGATGTTGATACAGCGTAGTAAAATAACCCAATAAAAAAAATCATTATGCAAAATAAACTTTTGATATAAATAGTATGAAATATTCCCTGACATCTCCCAAATGTTTATATCTGTAATTGAGAAAGGAACTAAGTTTAAAAATTTGAAAGTTAAAAAAAAATATATAAATTAGTTTGAAGCATGTCTCACTGACCTCTTTCATATATTAATCAAGGACCTGAATACAATAAAAAAAACTGGAAATTATTCATTGAAATAAGAGAGATTAGATAAGTTTCTTCTTCTCCTTAGTGCCTTTGTAAAATGCAGGATGAATATTATTATTTCGAGTTAATTTTATTTATACACTCATTAACATCTGTGGCCATATCGCGTGTTTAGAATCTGTGGGTATAGCAGTAGGCCGTTTTCACTATTGTTGAGTCCCTGTTTCTGTGTGTTGTAGATGACTTTGTGTTCATGTATTTTATTATATAGGGACATCATTTTATTTTTACTAACATTTCTAATATTAACCTGGCTATAATTTTGATTAACCAAACATAGTTTACTACCATCTTCCACGACTGGAGTTCCATGATACTGGCGTAAAATACAAACAAATCACTTTATTAGGTATAGGAGGGAAGAAAAGTAGTTCATCCATTTACTTAAACTAGGAAATATCGCGATTTTAAATTTGATAATTTGCATTACGGTTTTTGTATTAACAATAAGTGTTTTTACTCACGAACTGAGCTATCCATTCGCACGTATAAATTATGCAGTGTCTATTATATTGTCTACAGCACATTTGCGTACAATATAGAGAATGAATTTAAATTGAAAAATAATCATAATATGGATATTTAAACACATTTGGAAAATGGTGGACGTTCATTTCGATACAGGCTTCAATTCTTTTGTGCATATTGTCGCAATATAGACAGTTGTACCTAATTTCAATTACCAGTTTCGTCCTTCGTACTAGTAACTCATGTTAAAATAATTCTGTACCTACTCTATAAAAGAGTACCTTACGCACTGTAAATTCAATCTTCACTCCTGCCCGATCCGAAAGGATAAAATTAGACATGCTATCTACTGTCCGTCGAAGTTTTATCGCAGGGTCGTAGAAAGGGGGAAATCATGTAACAGTTAACTACTTAGCGAGATCCTTTTATTTAAGTAATTTTAAACAGTTGTATAATATTACGTAGACGTCCAATTCCTAACAGAAATTAATGTTTTCAGAAAAGAGCTAAGACAGTCCAGCAACAGCCTTTACAGAGGCGAGTAGAAGCGGGTGGAGGAAACCGGGATGCGATGTCGGCAAACGGACGACAGTTCCTGTGCGATAATATGATTCAATATTGAAAGCTCTATCATCGCTGCAAAACGCGATGGACGTACTAAACTCACTCAGTACTGTTAAGGCGACTTTGACTGCATACGCTGCCTTGGTTCTGTATGGAGGGCTATTAGAAGTTTTAATGGTAGAGGGACTGGGAATGAAGTACATTAAAAAACTGAGGTACAATAAAAATTGAAGTAAAGATAAAATTATGTCTCTGTATATTTTTTATTAATGTTTATGATATTAGTGATTGAGGCGGTGATAAATCATTACATGTATACTTCCAATCCGGAATTTGCCTTTGTGACTCAGGGAAATCATGAAAACCCCAGTCAGATTGGGCAGCCACAGGGTCTGAACCCGAGAGCTCCCGAATAGGAGGCTCAAGATTCAAATTATTGTTTGTATACGTTTTAAGTCTTCATAGCGTAATATGTTACTAGTCAACGATGTATTCAATGAAGGCGAAAGGAACTGGCTATCCTACTTCATTACCTCCTGACTTGGTTGCCTCATGAGTGATGACTTATGGGTGTCGATTATGAGGCTTCAATCTGTCTTCGGACAGTTGACTAAACAAAAACAATGAAAGACAAAAAATATTATTATTGTAACATTGTAGCCTACTGCAAATCAGACGCATCTGTATAAACCGGCAGACGGTGAGAGATGAAAGCCATATGACTGCACTATCGAATCGTGTGTGGTTCATTTATACTCATTAGCTTCATTAAACGTTATTTATAGTTGCATTAACTTATCTAACGAAGCAATGCAGCTGAGAGCAAGAGCGACATTAATTCCTTGTTGTATAGAGTCCCAATGTCTGATTAATTTATTAAATATTTATTAAAGGCTATAACATGTATTTAATGTTAAATACATTCTCGCACATTCATAAATATGAAGAGTTCGCCTTTAGCCCTACTGAATATTTTTCATAAAATAGGGTCTTCCATAAGTACTCTGACATTTTTATGTATACTGAGGGGCTGTGAAATTTTCTGTCACCGAGTACTATTATTTACTCACAAGCATTTGTTCCGGCATTACTATTTTAAATTATACAGTGTGTCCTCCGGAAACATTACGTGATTATAAATTTCTATAATTTTCTAACTATACGTATGACGATGCCATTAGAAAGAACTTCAGGGAATGTGTAATTGTAATTGTTAGAGACAAACAATACATAACAGCATAAAAAAGACGCTCTTCCCGTTCTTTCTCTCATCATTGTGGCATTGTTGGTTAGAAGCAAATTGTGTTAAATGGTGTGAATGTTTATATTTCAACTCAGTGTGAATTATGTAGCATTTAGAAGAGTTATAGTGAACCCACAGGAACGTAGATGGTGTGTATTGGAATACCATAGCACACGGAGTGTAGTGAGAGTTCAGCGTGCCTTCAGACGGGAGTTTCTCCATGCGTCACCTACTGACAGGATGATTCTGAGGTGTTACAACACACACCAACTACGTTCCTGTGTGTTCGTCATAACTCTTTAGATTTTTCAGAATTCACACTGAGTTTAAATGTAAACATTCACACCACTTAACACAATTCTATCCAACATTGCCACAATGACAAGCGAAAGAGCGGGAACAGAGTCTTTTTTTTCTTCTTTTTTATGGTGACATCTATTGTTTTCCGCCAACAATTACAATTACATATCCTCTGAAATACATTAAGCCGTTCTTTCTAATGGCACCGGTATGAATTTCGTAATCGGCATAGTTACAAAATTATATCAATTTAAATTCACGGAATGTTTCTGTGGACTTTAGGGCTTACGGATTTCGAAACTTAACATACGATCGCCCCTAAATTATGCAGTGATAAATTACAGTATTTGCATAGGTACATGTTTCCATAAATCGTATTTTGTCACAACAGGTATATCCACACACAATTTAGGCTTTTTCAAATTAAATTCTTGTGAAATAGAAGTCTTCGCTTTCGCCTTTCGGTACTCTAAGCCGAGATTATTCGTGCATTAATCGCACAGCACAAGAGGTCGGATCCCTTATCTTGCGAGGACTGTGGTACCTCCTCTCCCCTCATTCGCTATGCAGTCTCTTAACATCTTCGGAGATCCTGCCCTCTTGCTGTTATGTCATACTTCTCTAACCTCATATGGTGCGTAGCTATGATGTTACGTCCATTCCCCTTCAAAATTCTCTAAAGTTCCTTCTTATGGAACAGCAAAAGTCAGAGTGGGACAAGTGGCCAACAAGCTTGGAGCTCACATACACACTTCCTCTCAGCCCGAATTTACATTACAAGGACGCGTTTTCGCATACCTTTTAATTTTTTCTCCTCCCATCCATCCATTCATTTGTCCGTAAGTTCATTCATTCATCCTGGTAATATTATTTAAACCTTAAACTCACCCTTACCAAACCTAAAATGTTACCATATCAAGAATAAGGACATTTTATATAATTCAAGGTATTTCATAAATTCCTTCCCGTTTTTCTTATTTCGCCTCTTTCTTAATTTCTCTAATGATATTCAGCCATTATGAAGAGTTTCGAACATAGGTTCTAATTTTCTTTGTTTACAGCAGTGGTTCCCAAATTGGGGGTCATGTGAGAAGCTGAGGAAAGTCGCGAGATGATTTGCGAAATAATACATAAAAGTTGAATTAACTTACACTTATTTTGTATTCTCAAACATAAACAACGTTTAACATATGAATAAAAAATGTTACAGTAGTTATAAATTTAAAAAATACTTAAAGTAATAAATGTACCTGGTTTTCAGAAACAAACTTCTCAAATTTAATATGGACTCTATATTCTTTTCAAACAATTATATTTTTTTCAGACTCAAGTAAATTTCTCCCTTTTGTTCTGGTGATGATCACAGACAAGAAATTTATTTAGTATACATACGAAGCTTAAAATATTACAAAATGTGAGAACTGCGTACTTCTGCAAGCTGTAGGTATTCTTGTAGTTTTTTGATCCCAAATTGAGGCGCCCGAGATCAAAATGGGCTATGTGACTTTTAGAAAATGAGTTATTGACGTCATTGGCAAGTTTGGGTTGAAAACTTTACACAGTGAAAGGTTTAGTTTCAAAATGATTTATTTTAGATATGTAAAATGCATAGAAAAAATCAGTATATAAATCGTATAAGTAGGAAATTTTTGCACTTTTCTTAAATTCACTTTGGATAACATAGTCCATTTTGATCTGGGGCTCCTCAATTGGTCTACTCTTTTCGAAAAATGTCCAGTTTGAAGTTTTCAATAGTACGCACATATTTCAATGAGTTGGCTTCATACTTTCTTGAATTTCAGCCGGCTGAACAGAAGTATTTAAAAACGGATTCACTATTTATTTGTCACTGTCGTAACTGTTTTTTAGACTTTTCCGAGAAATACTAAAAAATCTGTTGTTTCAATTTGAGGAGACTTAGTTGCTTGTCGGCAAAAATAAACTCAGTATTTGCCTATCACACATAGCTAAATTTTCCATGAGTTCTTTATCTTTAATACACTGGAATGAAACAAATTTCTTTTCGTCAAGTGATATTGACCAGAAATAAAGTTCCTTTATAAATTCACTGAATCTATTCCTGGCTGCTATTATATTAACATCTTGGACTTGAAAACTACTATTCAAAGTATTTAGGTATTAAAAAATATGAGCAAAGAAGACCACTCTAACAAGACAAAGAAAATTGGGAAATATGTTTGAATATTCCAACTTTTTCGACTTACACGTACCGGTACAATAAAAGTTCTGCTATTAACCGTAAAACTTTTTTCGACACATTACTCCACGAAAGTATCTTACTTTTGTATGATAAAGTGTATTTTCATATAAGGAACCAATGTCTTCGCAAAATTTGCTGAATTTACGAGTTTGCAAAGCTCTTTCTTTAACGAAATTTACCACTTTGTATTGAACTATTACCACAGCGTCATGGTCCTAATGGCTTGAAGTATCATAAATTATGCTTTCTTAATATTTCTTGTCATTGTCACATCATACAGGGCTCCACATGAAACCTTTACAATTTAAGATGTAAATAACAAATTATTGAGACACTATATCTGGATGCGGTTTTCCGCATGTTAATTATTGCTGAAATACGTTTTTTTGTGGACTTTGTAGACAGTCTAATGCGGAAAGTTCAGTTCCTTGGCAGCACTGCGAATGGACTTACCAGAACTTCGGACAAATGCAATTTCCACATGTTCAATGTCCACCACATTGCTCTTCACCGCTCACTGCCCTTTTGCCGCAGCACACTCTCAGTCTTCATAAATTTTCGGCGCCATTCCCGGATTGTTGGCCGTGATGACGGTTCTCTTCCATATTGGATCCGGACGTGATATTGCACCTGTGTACAACTCATACATTATGTCCAGACACTTCCCCACTCTTCGTACAGGGCTGCGCACGAGATCGGATGAGTGTACTTACGGATTATAGGGGAATAGGTTTGTCTTTGCCTTGAACTCGGTAGACACACGCCGAACTTTCCCTTCTACTTCTACCCCCTCTTCAGAAACGTTGTTTCCGTACTGCACATCGACTAAATGCATGAGCTGTATCTGATCGTATCTTAATAAACCAGGATAGGTACATTGTGCCATTTCCTGAGATGTCTACATCTCCTTCACTTTCAGATTTCATCAAAATTCACACCCGAAACCAAAAAAAAAAACGTATTTCAACAATGCAACAAAATTGTCATAAAAACTGTGACAATTTCTGATTAACATGCTGAAAACCGAATCCTGATATCCGGTCTCAATAATTTATTTACATCTGAAGTTGTAAATGTTTAATGTGTACACTCTGTATACTTCTCCTTTTTGTCTTCCTTTGGGTGGTATTCAATGGTTTTGAGCAAAATTATCGTTATTTTCGACTTACAAGGATTTGTAATTTTCGAATGGTATTAAGTACCGGTACGTTTATGGGTGGGTGGAATTGAAAGAAAAAGTATCGCCCAAAAGTGTGTCGCGCCTTCAAAAAGTTTGGGAACCACTGATTTTCAGGGTTGCTTTGTGCAATTCTAAAATCTATAATATATGTTGTACGTATTAACTTAATTACTTGTAAATGGTTTCAAAAGACACAAGCTAATCGATTTCATTTTTATTAATAGGTCTGCAGTTCGAGGATTCTGAGTGAACGAAGACATGCAAGAAAATGTCACAAAGGTGTGTAAGATTTCGTACAGGGAATATAACTGTTTGTGGTGGTGGTGATAGACTATTTTGGCACTAAACATTATTGGGAACCGAAAATAGAATATTGCTGCAAATAGGCCTAGCCATATTTCAATAGAGTTCTCACACTTCAGTTCTTGATTGAAGTGAGGAAACTAAGAAGAATATTTTTTTTTCTATAGCGATTAAATTATCTGTAGTAATCTCAGACCTCGTGTGATATTTATTAGGACTATTTCGTGAATAAAATAAAAATGTAAATAATATATCCCTAAAATTCGATCACAAAATGTTAATAATTGTACATTTACGAATACGGTACTTAACCTATCCAGATATTGTGAAGTTGAAACAGATGAATAGCAATTAGGCCTACTGCAATAAAGAAATTGGATGCTATTCAGTAATGCCAATTGCGAAAAGCGAAATACAGGTATAACAATGTTAATTACATATACTGTCTCTGTTATTATTATTATAACAGACATATATTTACATTATCTGCTGAAATCATCATTTAATTTAATATTTTATAATATAAATTAAGAATTGTTGAAAACGCAGTTATCAAATCTGAAAGAAGGGGGTGTATTTTTCTTCAGATAGCCTACAATGAATATGGAAATAGAAGATGAAGATGTAAATGTGGGAAGTAGGATTTCGGACTTTATTTAGTACTTCATCGTTACTTTACACACTACACCGAGACCGAGAATTATGAACTATGTAGTATGTGTGGAGTCAGCTAGCAATGCTTATGTATTCACACTACAGCGAGACATATGTTGCTACACCATCTCTGTTCAAATAAATAAAACACAAATTTTATTACGCCACACTGAAGGCAGTTGATATGCGCTGATGTTACAAAAATTTTGACATCTGATTTTCTATTAATTGTTTAATTTCATTCACGTATTATTTGATAGGACAAAATTAGGTTAGGTTACCTGTTGGAGCGAGACCAATGTCAACTATGTCTTATTTCGACCATTACTCCGTGCTACAGGAAAGCATTTTCCATAGTTCGACAAACGCATTCTCGCTGTAGTGTGTAAAGGAACTAAAGCTGCATCTACATAGATCAATTTTCCATGCGCGTATGCATGCTATCTGGGAAGAGTATTTAAATAATCAAGTTTAAAACGTACGTTCAATTAAGATGCATGAAGATTTTGTGTCTACATGGTGTGCCGTTTTGAACGTCGTCTTCACTGCGTAAATATTAATTAATGTTAAATAACAAAATATTGCATTCATTGCTTGAAAGAAAAGATTAATATTAATGGATTCATGCTCATCAATTTACGGGGAAACAGTTGGCGACACCGACTAAACAAAAGAAGGGCCATGCGATAAATTGATAGCGATAAATCTAGCTGAAATATTTATCGCGATGTCTCACTGTGATTGGTTGTAATTCAAAATTTCATTACACTTCACTGGTCGAAAATGGAATGAAGTTACATAAACGAAATAGTCAATAAAATTCTATACTAATACCGATGCGTACGAGAATCTGTTTTAACTGAATCGTCAATTTGTTAAAAAAAGAAGACGACACAGTTCGTTTAAAGGAATACTCTTTTATTTTACTGTTAAGGGTAGAAAGAAGAGAACTCGAACTTTACACGTTTGCAGGGAACAAGAGCATGTGGGCCTCGTTAACTGAAAATTCTTCCTTCCAAGAACAATGGGTGTCTTTTAACAAAGCAGAAACATGATAAGGAACCTGATGAAGCCAATGAGATGCTTCTTTCTCCTAAATAAACATTCTTAGGAACTAAGGAATTCTAAAATGAGAAATCCTTTCACTTCTTTATCGTAAAGCTTAACTGACTTGCTTTAGAAACTCAGCGTCTTATATTACATAATAGTAAACTTTAAACTCTAAGCAAACAAACATGACGCTATCTTTTACATATTGTATGGCACTGCGAGCCGATATCGTCTTTAACCTAAAGATGAAAGGTCACAGATTGAAGAGAAAAAAAGGATGGTTTAATGAAGTCAGTACGATTTCATCGGGAATGAAAAATTCAATTTTAAACTTCTAGGTTTCACAGTACGTGATCTTCATTGTTTAATCTAATCATATTTACAAAAGCGTCTTTATTACGCAAAATATCAGCTATATTGCACTGATTAACCTACAGGTCACTTAAGGCCTACTTTTCAATCTATTTATTTACCCTCGGCACTTACAGACCCTGCACCATATTTTATTGTTAATATCTACATGCATATACTCCGAAACGTTCCAATAACCTACAGAGTGAATCAAAACTCTGGAACCATATAAATATCTTCTATATGCTTGATTTTTTATGACTTTAGGTATTACAAATATTTGTAAGACCAAATGCTCTACCAGTGACACATTCGATTATAGCCCTCAGTCGCCATGTTGGATGCAACTTTGAAATTTTAAATGGAAAAGGGGTCATGTAGATACTTAACGTCATGCGAAATTTTCTGTTCTGACACATCTCTAATCGTTTTCAAGTTATTTAAAGATAACAAAATTGAGAATGTGGAAAATTTAAAGAACCGTATCATTGAAGCCTGTGCTAAAGTCACCCCGGAAATGCTACAAATTGTTTTCTCCACATTTTTAATTTTCTCTTCACATATCAAGCTCTTCATGTAATTACAAAAGCAAAAATCTAGGGGTGTTAAATCTGGAGACCTGGCCGCCTATTCTACTGGTCCATGCCGACCAATCCAATGTCCAGGGAACTGTTCGTCCAGTCTGCTGCAATATTTCTGTGGCTTAAACCAACAGAATGAAGAATGATATCTATTCTTCCTTTTTTCGATATTGCCGTCATGAAAATCAAGAAATTTGTTATAGAAAAGCTTCAAATAATCACAACAACGCATTCAAACTGTCACAGGTTAACCAAACATTAAAGCCGGAGAAGTTAATTACCAGAATTACATAAAAATACCTTTTCCAAAGCCTCCTACCATGTTACAAAATATTTGTAGAAGCAGTAACTAATGTTTGTGTCATTATGGCAGTTATCTTTAAATAACTTGAAAACGATTAGAGATATCTCAAAACGGATTGCACCATTGATTTTTTCAGAAAATTTCACATGATTATGAGTACCTACATGACCTCCTTTCCACTTAAAATTTCAAAGTTGCATCCAAAATGGCGGCTTTTGAGATAGCGGAGGACTAGAATCGAATTATTCACTGGTAGAACATTTGGTCTTAAAATACTCGTAACACCTATAGTAATAAAAAATCAAGCATATAGAAGATATTGATATGGTTTCAGACTTTTGATTCACCCTGTAGATATGCTATCCTCGATTACTTTAGTTTTCTTTACAATTAAAAATTATCATTTTATAATGTATATTGATTTTTTTTCATGTTTACTATTTGGGTTCGTGGATGGCCCAGCTATAGAACAAGTTTTTATTTTCTAGTTAGAATTATTTTGCAGTGATAGTGTTCTGTTGTAATCAAAGTGAACAAATGAAACAAATACAACATAAACTGTCAAGATCCAATTGGGATTCGAATCTGCAATACTCCGGCTTTGCAGCGTTGCGCCTTAACCTTCGATAAATCCGCAGCACGTAACGCAGTGATCGGCATTTCTTGACTGGAGAGTGAACCCTTTAGTCTACAAGCAGGGTTGAGGGGTAAGGATGATCTTCCTCCCTCCCCTTAGCCATCACTTGGTCATTCAAAGTTACCCAGTGTTAAAATAAACATGACAGGATAAGTTGTAAAATCAAAAAGAATTCACGTATGATAGACGAACGTCTCTTTGCTCAATTAAAATTCGCTATATGCAGCTGACTCCTAATTTTAATGAGTTATTTATACCTCCATCTGAATGTTTAAATAGTGTATAAAATAACAGAAAAAAGAAATCAAATCATACCACAATTAAAAAGGAAATGAACAAATTAATATACTCTATATTGACATAAACTTAATTGAACTTTTCCTTAGTTTGGGTATGTTTACTGTCCGTTTCTGCACACGCAAAACTTGCAATAGTGAGGTATTACGCGAATTCTTTCTCCTCTTGTACATTCCTTCTTCCACTTTCCTCATTGCTGTGTTTTGCAAGCTGTATTTCATATGACGTCATCTTTATCAACCACTGACGTAACGGTACAGCAAGCGATACTATAGAGGGTGGAAGTGAAATAGCCTTGCAGACTTTGAGAGCGAACAGATCATTACATTGTATGTGAGAAAAATCTGTAATAGATAGACAGACAGACAGACAGGTAGGTAGGTAGGTAGGTAGGTAGATAGATCTACAGATCTATAGATAGATAGATCTACAGATCTATAGATAGGTGGTGGAGGGATAGCTTTATTAAGCAATGTTATAGATGCCGATGTACTATATTATCATAACTTTCTCTTAAATCCAATGTAAGGATCTTCTGACCATACCTGCTATGTAAAACAAGTCCTACTTTGTAGGTTTCACCCCCTTCACCTACGATTAGATCCAACCATTCTCTAAAAGAACACACATATTAAAATGAAAATGGTATAAACAAAACACATTATATAATATATCCTAACCTAAAACAAGCATAAAATTGTATAATTGGGTAGATACCATTATCCCTTCGTCAGTTCTTATCAAAAACTTCAACAGCTGAAGTTTTAATCTGTCTCGCCTTCATATTGTTGGAAAGTTAATATTTTTTATAAAAAATATTTTTTTTTTTCCCGAATGTTTAACAACCTCTTATTCGGCAACTTTAGCGAGTAGGATCGTGATTTTTGTTCATATCGATAGCAAATGTAATACAGAATAATTTATCTCTTTGGAGTATCTCTATAGCTAGGACGGTTTTGGTGTAAATTTATTTTTAAAAACCTCTCATTTGAAACCACTGCATAAGCGAACAAGTTACAACGTCACGGTAGAGATTAGGTCACTTATGGATACACACCGCGTTCGTTGACATCTTACATCTGTATCACGAGTAGTGTGTGTTGACGGCGATGTTGCCGTATTGCTGAAACTTGAAACTTAATTTTGTAATTAACCGTGAATTTAATTTCAGAGTACCCTATCGTCCCTTTCAATCTGCAAGGTTATTTCAGTTCCATCCTGTATACTGCATACCTTAATTGAACCTAGTCGTAATTAGGAACCTATGATACTCGTATATAGAGCCTTACTAAAGCGATAACCATCGAAACGAGATTAGCAGTGGAGTGGCAACTTGCATTCCACTTTTCGCACACACGTCGATCTATGTCATTTTGTGACAGTAATTTCAATAATTTTATACTGTTCGTTGACTGCAAACATAACCTCACAAATCCATTGGTTTTATCAATTTATTTCTCTTCAAGTATATTAATGAGTCTTTTATTATTGCTACATCGCCTCCTAATAGGAAAACCATAATATCATACAAAACTTCGAGGACAAAAAATTAAAAATAATTTTAATGAACTGTTACTCGATTGTTGAAGTGAATTTTTTTACACCAGTCTGTATCGGAGTTCAAGTATTTTAGAATTCAATTGACAGAATTCAACGGAAGTGATTAATTAAGAATAGACAGAATGGGATACGTACATTCATTAAAATGTTCCGTTCGCGAGCTTAAATAAGTGTCCGTTATTAATTACTGTTTAGACTTTTAAATGAGTAAAATGTTATTGATTTTAAATTCGTTTCCAGAGCTTTAGTAGTATGTTAGTCTTCATGAGGAGCTCATTTCAGCATTGGTAGGAAGTTGACACAATGAAAATTCACTGTAAATAATGGCAGACAGCTAATTTAGGAAAAACTATGCACAATACATATGCGTCTATATAATGTACAGGACTACAGTCTGGAACTATACTGGGTTTAAATCGTACCTACGAAATAGATGGTAGCCTATATTGCCTCAGGTGGAAGCCCAGCCGTTAAGTCTCGCGATGTTCTCCTAAAATTGGAAAATTTCCAGAAGCGGAATCCCAAGCAAGACTTATTTGCAAAGTCGAGAAAGCGGAAAAGGAAAAAATGCAATGCACATAATGAAGCAATGTACTTTCTTACACACTTCTTAAAAAGGAAGAAGAAATTGAACTATTAGCTTAGACCCAACAATGAATAAAATGACGTGTATTATTACCATTTAATACGAGAAAAATTCGTACTGGCACCGGGAATCGAACTCAGGACCTCTCAGCTCTGCGCGCTGAGCGCTGAGAGAGGTTCGGCCGGCGCCGTGGATCATGTCCCGGCATAGCTCAGTTGGAAAGAGTGCTCAGCGCGCAGAGCTGAGAGGTCCTGGGTTCGATTCCCGGTGCCGGTACGAATTTTTCTCGTATTAAATGGTAATAATACACATTGCCTACGTCATAGTAGACGTGTAATATTCAATGAGGTGGGCGAGACCTCATACATAATGAAAATGACGTGTGTCAGAATTGGGAGACTCCACTTCACTGAAATGTGCACTTTCACATAAATATCTTTATTAACGATATTCTATATTCTTGAGGCTCAGACGTATACAATTAATTTATATTTTTATCATTTAGAATACTCCACACATTCCCGTCTTTGACAGGAACAAAACTCTGAAATGGCCAATTTTTACCTCGGAGATTAGAACCCATAAACGAGTAAAAGTAGGAGTGTCGGAAGGAAAAGAATAGTTTTAATGGAATTACTAGTAGCCTATATAAATATATGTAAAACTCTTAATTAAGAATGTTAAACTTAATTATACAGTATAAAAGTCCTTGCAGATTTTCAGAACGAATAGCTCATGTTGTAATTAACAAAAAACTATAATATCATATTGGTGGAAAGTTAAATTTTTTTCAGAAAAAAAATGTATTTTCTCAAATGTTTAACAACCTCTTATTCGGTAACTATTGCGAGAAGGATCGTGATTTCAGTCAATATCAGTAGGAAAACTAATAATCATTTATCCCTTTGGAGTATTTCAGTAGTGTGGATGGTTTTCTTGTAAATTTAATTTTAAAAACTTCCCTGCGAGTTGGATGCAACACAGCGCCAGAGAGCAGCTCATCTAGCAAGACATGCCGAGCTAGTTGACCTCGTATATCTGTATCACGAGAAGAGTGTGAAGAGTGTGTTAGCGGTGATGTTGCTGGACTTCTGAAACTTCACACTTAATTTTCTAATTAACCGCGCATTTAATCACAAAACGTAATATAGGTTTTCTGTTCGTTTATTAGTACTCGATCGTCCATTTCAATCTGCACTTCCATTTTATATATGTATTTCGGCAGAAGAAAACCATGAAATCGTCCTAGTACAAGATTCATTATAAAAGGTAGAGCTCAGTGGAAAGAAAATCAAGTGTCCAGAAAAAGGAGAATGGATATCATGAATCAATATACAAATCCTTATAAATGTCTTCATGAAAGTTACTTAACATACCTTGTCTTTCAGAAGAAAAAAAAATCCTGAAATGATCTTAGAAGAAGCTTTATCTTAGAAGTAGAGCAGAGAAAGAACGAAAGAAATATTGGAAAGAGGAAAATAGTTTTTACTGAACTTTATACATACCTACTCATAAACGGCTTCATGAAAGATATTGAAAATATTTCTTTCTTTCGGAAGAACAAAATCATGAAATGTTCTTATAACAAGATTCATTCTGAAAAGTAGAGTCGAGAAGGGAGGTAAAAGAAGTACCCAGAAAAAGGAAATGGATGTCACAATGCATTGTAAATTCCTATAAATATCCTCATGAAATATATTAAATATATTTTTGTCTTTAAGTAGAACAGAATCTTATCTTGAAATGGCCTTAGAAGAAGCTTTAGCTTAGGAAGTGGCAAGAAAGAAGTGTAACAGTAAGAGTGTGAATGTCTGGTTGCATTGTAATCCGACAGAATATTAGATCGAGAGGTCGGGTTTCCTATGTGATGATTCTATGTTTATCGATTCTGCGCTCATGCGCGGTACTGTGTCGATTGAAGGTTGCGCTGGAGTCGGTCGTTCGCGTGGGTGCGGACCTGCAATGTTGGGCTGTGACAACCTTCTCTCCTGTCGAGGGCATAAACTATCGACATTTATGTAAGATAACGGTGTTTTTTAAGATATCTTGAGAATTCGTAATTCTTACCACGGCAGAATGTTTGGATTGTTTCATCTAAATTCTAAATTAATAATTTTTCTATCGTTGCTGTGGTGATTTTGTTTCATTATAAATGCACATCGGGAACCCTACTTGCCAAGAAACAATAACTCATTCATATACTGTTCACTTTCGAATCTGTTGATATTAATGATTGAAAGTATTTTGACGTTAGCTGAATTTGTATGTATGATGGGATGATAAAGGAATATTGTTTTTAAACTATTGTTTCTACTGAATGTACAGTAGGTTGTTGAATTAATTCTGATTTCCTGTTATTTCACTTAAATAAATATAAATCTTCTGGGTTGTTACGTTGGATGTCTAGTTTATCTCTGAAGCAACTTGGTGAAACATACAATAATATGACCTTTCCGGGCTTGTAACGTAGTCCTTGGCACGTTTCAAAAGGAAGAATGAAGTGCCAGAAATAGGAGATTAGAACGTACATAAGTTAAGGGTGGAATATCCCATGACATTTACAGTATATTATTGCTGTTTTACGTGTGCAATCCAAAATACACGAAATTTTGAATATCCCGCGCAAACTAGTAGTAGTACGAATCCACGCCGCAAGTTGTTTTTCGTGTATTCTTCTAGTCTGCCAACTGACGTCTTCATAAACTCACGAGTTTCGGAGTTCCGGCTGTGTTCTTTACACTGTTTTCTTGAGTGTATGTAATTTTGAAAGTGGTTGATGTTGAGGAGGAAAAATGTGCATTAAATTATGCTTCATGCTCAACAAAACTGCGACTGAAAGCCACTGTATGCTAAACAAAGTTTCCGATAAGCAAGCTTTAAGTCAAGCAAAAAATTTGAGCGGTTTAAGCGTTTCAAACACGACCAAAAATATGTAGGTGATGATGAACATTCATCATGCACAACTCAAGAAACGATTAAGTACACACAGACTTCGAAAATGACCACTGTTGTAGTCATATTTCATATTCTGTGCGTACTTCATTTTGTTAAGTTATAACCTTTACTGCAAAGAAAGAACATCCTTCCGTATTATCTAATGAAATATTATCAACAAATTGAGGAGCCATGAGTTTTAGAAGTTTAGTAAGATTAACTCAAGTGATTCTTTCACAGTCTGTCTCAACTCTTCTTCCCTGTTTTTATATGTATGTAATATTATTATCATCACGGGCTAATTTATTTTTAATTATACTCGGATATGTGTTCAACTGGAAAGCAATATTCGTCAGTGATCTTGGGTTGCTCTTGAATCTTTTGCTAGAAACTATACTATGTTCTCAGTCTTCATGTATAACTCCTCGCATTAAAATTTCACTGAAAGGAAAGTGCATTTCAGTAATGAGTACATAACTTTCATAATTAATTAGCTCATTAGGGTCTTCAGTCAGTCTTGGCTAGTTCCTGTTTCACTGTATCCGCTCTTTCTCATTATAATATTCTATCGTAATGCACATCCTTTCTTTTGCGATGTACTTCACTTGCAGATATTCTATCTCTCCCAGATTATCATCGATAAGGCATATGAAATATTTAACCAATGTATTTATCTATATTCTTAATATTTTAAGTATTCGTTGATGTACTACCCATATTAATAAATGATAGATCCGCTCCAATGCTCCTCAGCCTTTTGAAACCGTCCCTACTCCCTTTTCCTCACATTATTTTAGTGCCGGGACTATTGTAGGACAATGCAGAAAAAAGTAGTGTAATATTTGGTTTATTTTAAAAACATTACAATGATTTAAACTGATTATGAATAAATCTTTAGGATATAGTTAATGAATGCAGGTCTGGAATAGAGTAACTTGTAATGTATTTAAATTGTTGATTATGGAATGATTATACAATATTATATTAAATGTAAAAATCAAAATAATAATTATTTTGTTAGCGGCCCCCCGTTAAGCGAGGGGATGAATAAATATTTGGTCATTTTGGGGGGGAAAATCTTTTTCCACAGAGAAAACAATCATTAATCTTTCTTTCATATGCTGGCAGTGTAAGCTTACTAGTGGTTTTGATTTGCCTAGAGAAAATGAAAACTCGAGTGGAATGTAATTAACTATTACACGATTAGAAGAAAGTGTATAAAGATTAGAAGAAATAAAGTACTCTGATACAACAAAATACTAATTGACTTGTAACATCTCATCATTACAAATATTTCACTAGATGGCAGTAGTGTGTTATGATCGGTCGTTCTCTTGTTACCAGTTGTGCTAATTATACAATTTCATTGAACTCTATGTACGATTACTAGTCAAGAAGACTCTGTTGTTTCAGTTTCATTTTTATTAAAACAGTTGCATTCTACTTCAGTTATCAATATATATTAAATAATCTCTGATACGTGTCTATTCATAATCTCATAGAGCAGAAACTACAATATAACCTAAATATTATAAAAGGATAAATAATAGGAAAGTTTTAATTGAGGCGATCTGAAACAAAGGGATGTAAGTGCCCTTAAGTTACTTTCGATAAAATGTGATTAAAAGTTATTAAGCTTTCGTAAATTCCGTAAAATTTTAATTCTAAATGTTAACCCTGCGTTACTCATGTTATAAATATTCTCACCATTGCTCAGGTGGGATTTCACAAACCCCATTTTAAATAACTAATATATTTTTCCGCAAGTTTCAGAAATCAGAAAAACGCAATTAAATATACTATTCTTAGTTCACTTAAACAATTTCTTAAGTGAACTCTTCTGGATGTGATTGAAAGGTATACAGATGCACAGAGTACACACTAGCTCCATCTCTTAGATTTTCGTTGAAATATACGCGCCGGGGTTTACCACACCCCACCTGAGTAATGCAGGGTTAATGTGTGATGTGGTTAAAAGATATTTGACATATTTGATGTCAACATTTACATCCATGTAATGTGGACCTCACAATTTTGTATCCGGTGCCACAATTACATCCATTACAGTTATACCTTTTGTAGACGCTCTTATAATTTAACTTTCGACCCCATTTAAATTGATCAGCATTCCCACCTTTAAAACCTAACAACTTAATTTAGATCATTCAAAATTGACACTTTTACGACTCTGTTCTTGATTTTCAGTTCACTTATATCGAACACACACAGTTTCTAATAATACTTGTTACTAAAACATACTACACCATTGCCAATATGTTCGTTATTATGTCTGTTTCTTGTGTACATTCCCTTTTCCGATCTCATTAATTTTCTACATATTATACTTCACTAACCTAGCTAGCCTCCCCCGCCATACTCCTCACCTATTTTCATTATCTCTATCGTTTTACTTAACTTCCTATTACATTCTTCTATTTCATTCAAAATTGACACTTTCATCACTCCGTTCTTGATTTTCAGTTCACTTAGTCTATATCAGCCGTAGTGAGAACGTGACTCGCGAGACATTGTATCTCGCAGTCCATTTTGCTTGCTTCTAACCTCCGCCAACCCCCACCCTCTTACTCACTGGAATCAAACTCCGTTCCATTTGTATTTGTCTCTGACCTGCGAGTGGCATATGTCTCTCTCGAAACAATGTACGAAAGTTCCAAGTAGAATGGGAGGACGCATTTTTTTGCTGTCAATATGATGAGAATATTAAATGTATTATTTGTTCACAAGTATTACGAGGAAACATAAAACGGCATTATACTACATGCTACTGATGAAACATTAAAAGGTTAAGAGTTATTGTTGTCATCATCATCATCATCATCATCATCATCATCATCATCATCATCGCTGTACGTCGACCCTTCTTCAGCAGATGTACGAATAATACGGTCAGCTCTTCAATTTGAACTCACTGATTTACTATGTGATGTCAAATCAAAGCTAGATGTAAGGACTTGACAAATGTTGAACTTTCAAATCTTTGCCAAAAAATTAATATCCGAAGCTTCGTTCTTTCGCTTGCTCTGTTGAAGCCAGCCACGTTCGCTACAACTTACGTTTGTGAAAAATTATTTTCAACATTGAAAATAGTAAAAACCAAATTTAGATCACGACTGACAGACAAATACCTTCGTGATTAATTACGACTGGCAGTAAGTGACATAATTCCTGATTTTGAAACTTTGTCGCAGAGACATTCTGAAGACAATTAATTTTAGGTTGTGATATTGTTCATTTATTGTTCATTTTTTTCTTCGTTACACGTACTAAACAATAGTTTGTAGCCTTGTACTGTATGAAATTATATTTAAGTGCTTGTAAGGAAAATGAAAATCCGTTAATAAGTCAGACACTTGCTTCACTTCCCCTCCGGGTGTCCGCCTCCCTCCATAGGTGCTATGCACGTTGCAGGTTACACAGTGGCTCGGCGCACGATTATATTTTCGCCACCGCTGGTCTATATCGAACACACACTGTTTCTACTAATACTTTTTACTAAAACATATTACACCATTGTTCAATATGTTCGTTATTATGTCTGTTTCTTGTGTACATTTAATTTTCAGATCTCACTAATTTTCAACATATTATACTTCGCTATCCTAGCTAGCCTCCTACACCATACTCCTTACTTATTTTCAATACCTCTATCTTCTTATTTAACTTCCTATTATACTCCTCTATTTCATATTTCATTTTACTTACTAAGTGTTTAGTCGTCTCTTCCTTAGCCGTCTCTGGACCAGAAACATCCACTTCACTATTTTCCGTTATAAAATCGTCATTCCTTTCCTTCACTTCACTTCTCACCATTTCAGCTCTTGCACTCTCAGAAACAATTTTACTTCACCTCTCGGCATCGACCTTCCTTCCCGCTAATCTGGTTAAATAACTTCCCAAATCACTTGAATTTTTACTTGTGTCACTACACTTCATTGCATTTGTGGTACTTAAGCCGCTCTTATCTGATTCCTTCACATATGTTTTCTTCTTCTGTATTCTTGATCTCAGCATTTCTTGGTTCTGTCTCGCTTCCTCCGGCGCGATCTGCAATTCAGCTAATTCTCCGTCGTCTACACGTACCTGGTCAACGATCTTGTTATGATAGTTACTTTCCACCATGATTGCTGATTGAGCAGACTGTCCATCACCTGTCAATTATATTTTGTCCCATTGAAATTTTAAATGCTTTAGTTTACTCGGAATGCACTTAACTCAATTTTTTTAGAAATGTCACTTACACCCCTTTGCTTCTGACCGCCTCAAGTAAGGATGATGATATAAACATGAATAATTTTAAAAGATAAAATTATTGAAAGTACAATGTTGGCAAACAAAGAAACAAATGCTAGGGAGGTTATAAAAGCAAACAAAATGCTAAAGAGGTCATAAAAACAAATAAATGCTAGGGAGATAACAATTTTAGGATAAGCAGCCATGGTTGGTTGAAACACGTCGTTCCGTACCGTTTTATTGGTCAAAAGTAGTATGACGTAGTAAAAGTATAATAGTCAATATAATCGTCCTCAATATTCATGCTTTAGTTATATTTCACAACTGCAAGCATGTTCTCGTAACCGAAAATCTACATTTTGAATTCATTTTTTCATAATGTATGTGTGCTGCATTTACTCGTATTCAAAAAACAGTACTATAGCCTCGCAACAAATTTCATGCTAAAAAGTTCACATTTTTACTACATTCTCAGAAAAGTGTAGTTAATAAAACTGAACAACGTTTTTGGATGAAATAAATATTTTAAAAGGTAAAGGTAAAATATTTATTTCGAACAATAAATAAATAAATAATTTAAACTGACTTTCATGTCATTTATACATTCAGAATTCAAATTGTCTCCCGTGTTATATTATATGCATTTTTTATTTATTTACAGCCTGCATGTTGCATTACTGTGGAGTAATACGACATGCTACTCATATTTATGCATGTCAAAAACATTGTACAATATATCAGTCGTTTAACTGTTTGGAGGTTAAATTGTCAAGTGAAAAAATGTCAGTATACAGGAATGTCCATACTATATTAATGTCCACTAAATTAAATGTTCAATTTATTCAATGTTCACTAATTTTACTACGTAAGTGTACAATGTAAAAGGGTCCAATATATTTTTCATAATTACTCAGTCTCTTCGTCCTGTGCCTCTCTGGCTGTATACGAAATTTTGAGTTGTATGATAGAGCACGTGAATAGCGTTTAACGTCGCCGTTGTTTTTATACTCATTGTACCTCCTTACTATGTTTTCTATTCTCCTTTGATTGGTAATATAATGAGGCATAACATTTACTGTACGAGGCCAGCTTTGATTTGGGTTATATTTCGTTCTGAATATTCTGTGGTTGTGTCCTATTTCGTTAAACAATTACATTTTTCTTAAATCTGCTTCTTTCATGATACCATGGCAAAATTTCTTCATCTTAAATTTGTCCGATGACCTCTCTTAACTCTGGGTGTTCCTTTATGTGGCCTTTCTGCAGCCTTTTCTCTTAGTATCGCATTAACCAATAGAACATCACCTGTAGCAACATCAGCTTCATGGAAATATCTTTGTCCATCTTCCACCATCGTTTATGCAGATCTGAATTGCTTGCACATTTTGCATTACTAGTTTCTCCATCCACACATCACCAATACAATTTATTGCCGCCTCTGTTTCTAGAGTGACAGTGGTACATGTACCCATCTTTTACTGAAATATTTTGTTGTTGTTTTTTTCTGCGAACAAATTATTTGGGTCATTATGTTAAATTAAAATTTGTAACAAGGAACTTATTATTTCGAATTTTCTTAGCAACGGCTATATTGCAATAGAATGCATTGAAAAATGTTGGACATTTTTGTTCTTCGACATTTTGCACTGTACATTTGTTTCATGTGTACATCTCTTCTCCTGGACGTTTTAAATTAGACATTTTAACCTGGAAGCGTGTGACAAAAATTTAAAAACATATATATTTACTCAAAAGTATTAGCTTTTTCTATTGCATCAAGGTCAGGTTTTCGTACAACTTTCTATGAGTATCCAGCAGAGACAGGCAAACTGTCGATCAGGCTTGCCCATGACTGTTTATGTCCGTGAGCGGGCTTACGCTTCGTATCGTTCGCCCGCCTGCAACCTTCCCTCACAAGCAGGCAGGCTGTGTGGTTGCACGTGACTCCCAAACAGTCCTAAGAGTGACCCGAAAGGACTGTTGGGTTCCGCCGACCTGCACAGACTGTGCTGCTTTCAGATATATGATAAATATCAACCAAGCCATTCAAACCTGACAAGAAGCCTATAGATATAGACAAACTACTGAAAACTTAATTTGTTGTCTTTTTGAAACGTACCGTTAATAAAGACAAAGAAAACTATTTCTCGTCAACATAATATCCATTAAGTACCAAGAGTTATTATAAATTACTTGCACTTTCCTTTTCATCGTAGTAATATAAATTTAATGCAAACCATTCAAACTTTCAGTTTTATAAATAAAAAGAAACCTGTCCCTTAGAATTTAAATAGCAAATCAATATTCTGAAGAACAAAAAACTTTTACACATTTTACAGGTATTCATGAGGCTTTTAATTGTTGAAAAAGTTAAAATGAAATATTTTTCTATAATAATTGTTGATATTCATAATAATTGTTACCAATATCTTTTCAACATATTTCCTTCTCTTCTCTTCTCTTCTCTTCTCTTCTCTTCTCTTCTCTTCTCTTCTCTTCTCTTCTCTTCTCTTCTCTTCTCTTCTCTTCTCTTCTCTTCTCTTCTCTTCTCTTCTCTTCTCTTCCCTTCCCTTCCCTTCCCTTCCCTTCCCTTCCCTTCCCTTCCCTTCCCTTCCCTTCCCTTCCCTTCCCTTCCCTTCTCAACTAGTCACAAGTTACGAAATGTTACTATTTTGTTGAGTCAGATGCAATTTGCAGGAATATGAAATGTATAATATTGTCTTATTACTTTATGAATTCTGTATCGCAGTAAATCGTAAAACTGTTTTTCTTTAATCTAGAAATATCTGCCGTGTTGGACCATAAGATAAAGATTTTTTGAAGTGACTAAATAGCCAACGAACTTAGGTTTCAAACTAGTACTGTTTCAGCTTAACCAGCGCAGACTGGCTTCCGTGAATGCAAGTCACTCTACCTTATAATACGAGCAAACAGGCAGACTTTCTTGGGTCCCGCCTGGACTGAACCTATAAAACGCGGGCTCAGTGGGTTCAGGCTAAAAGTTAACTTGCTTTGTAGCGTCAGCGGAACCCAAGCCTGACGGCAAGCAGGTACGGGAGTGAGTCTTGTGTAATTTGCCGGTCTCTAATATCCGGTTAATGCTTGCGAGACATTTTATTGTTGTGCTGATCGTATTCACCTTTAAGTCTAAAAAAGTAGACATGAAAACACGAAATTTAATATAAATTGCACAAAAAATGTCAAAATTAAAATTATAAGAGATAAAAAAACAATTTAATATTTTTAAAATAATAATTACATACAAAATTTTAGTACTCACAACATTAAATTTTGTTCTTTTTGGATGGCCTCGAAGTTTTGTTAGAAATAATAGTCATAAGTAGGGATCGGATGTTTAGATTTTTAAAAAGACCAATTTAGGTTTTTTGGAATAGGTGAAATAGGTTTTTTTAGGTTTTATGCCTAACCTGTGAAAGGTGTCGCAAAAAACTGCCAGATCGTTAAAAATGTATCCCTACAGTTATTCTTCAAATGTAATATTATACAGAGTGTCCCATTTATTTTGTGCACCTATTATAACTTTTTTTTGGCTAGGTATTGGAATTTTTGTTTTTGAGAGTTATTTTAGAACGAGGGACTAACATGAGTGTAGAGATTTGTGCATATAACTACATTACGGTACAAGATACACGTGACGTCATCAATTTTTCAAATAGCACTACATATTTTAATCATGTTATATTGATTGCACACATTAAGACGCGTTCAAAAATGTATCACAATGTCACCTTCCCAATCAATAACAACAACAAAATGCGAAATGAATGCTATCAGAATGTGTCGTTTGTTGTGGTGCCCCATTCATCTTGTGCATTAACTTACACAAAACGAAAGACGACCGACGTCCGTACACGTCATGTGTTGTGTGTTTGCTGTCTTAACATGTAAACAAACCACAACTGTCGACGCAACAATCCACGTACAGTGGTCTGAACGTTTTCCGACCTGTCGCCACTTGACTTCTTCCTGTGAGAAATTGTAACGGACAGTGCGTACCAGAACATACTGACAACACCAGACGACATGCAGCGACGCTTTCAACAGGCTTGTGTGTCCATTCAGCCGGGCAGTCATACAATCTTTCGGGGAACGCCTTTGAATGTGCATTAATGTGAATGGTCACCATTTGGAACATTTTCTGTGACTTTCAAAGCATAGGATTATCACATTAGAAATACGTATTTACTTTGTTTTGTTGTTATTGATTAGGAAGGTGACATTGTAATACACTTTTGAACTTGTCTTATTGTGTGTAACCAATGTAACATGATTAAAATATGTAGTGTTATTTGAAAAATTGATGACGTCACGTGTATCTTGTACCATAATATAGTTACATGTACCAAATCTCCAAACTCATGTTAGCCCCTCGTTCTAACATAATGCTCAAAAACAAAAAATTCCAATACGTGTCCAAACAAAAAAGTTATAATAGGTGCACAAGATAAGTGGGACACCCTGTATATGTATAAAGGCAACGTGGACCACGAAACTGACCTTTTCAAGAACCAAACTATTTATCAAAATTTGTAAGATTCTAAATTTTTGTTCTTTCCCCTTTAATATTATTAAGTAGTTTGAATACATTATTGTAACAATTAACATTTTGTCTAATATAATAATAGTAATAATAATAATAATAATAATAACAATAATAATAATAATAATAATATATACTGTAACTACATAAATTTCAATTTTCAACAGATAAAAGGTACAGTACACACACAACTTTCGAATTAAATTTGTTCAAACTCGATCAAGAATTATTTTAAAAAGTAACAAACGAACAAAACAACATTATTTACTGGTACTATTCCTGGTTGCAATATATGGCCAAATATTTTTCAAGATTCTCGATTGAGAAATTTTTTTCTATTGTCTCTCAAAGTACATATGAAGGACGAAATGATTCTTTTGACAGCACATGGCGTCATAGGTGCAAATTTCATCGTTGCCACTGCATCAGGTACCCACGGTAAATGACAATTGAAGCTTTTCCCCTGGAGAATGGATCACACATTTTTCGTTTTTTCAAACCCTGGATTCCTCTGCAATACTCTCTTCAGTTTCAAAGTGACGGATTCACTGACGGGTCTTGGTACTTGTTTCTGTATAAGCGAGTCACTGACAACAATTGCATCTTTAAGTTGTAGCGACGAAGATTCCAAGTACTCAATATATTTTGGAAGATCACTGAAATGTGCCTTGAGGAAAACAAGGGAGCCATAGATGTTGTCAATGCTAAGTACAGATTTTGCCTTAGGGATTGAGGCAGCCTTCTCCATGACGAGAATGTCTTTCTCTGTTTCTTTCTCTCTTTCCCTTCTCCCTCGAAATGTATTGATATTTCTCTCAAAATAAAAAATAATATATAAATAACGCAGTAAATACAGGATAACGATTATCAACAATGATTCAGTTTTTTTTAGGTACTAAGGTCCAATTCAAGATTTTTGGGTTCAATAGAATTCACATATACGACTCCTACAATAATGATTCGGGTAAGTATTGAAGAAATGAGTTCAAAAGCGAGGGAAAAAATAGGTAAAAACCTACAAACCCGGTCCCTACTCATAAGTATGGCTGGTAAGTTCACTCCAGACCACCAGAATCATGAATGCATAGTTCGAGTTTTGTCACCATCATTCATTGAATAAGGGTAGAAAAACATGTTATGCAGCATATATGAAGTGCCCACGGTTTGTCTTTATCACCTGCTCGGCATTCAAAGTGCTTGTAGTAAGCTTCTTTTGCTTTTTCTGTTAATGATCGACGCTGGCTTTTGACTGTAAGCTGCACACATAATAGTGTAACAGAATTTGTATGGCGAATTTACACACGTGCGGCAGAATAATAATAATAATAATAATAATAATAATAATAATAATAATAATGAGAATTTAAATGTAATATTTATTATATATGTATAACCACTAAACATTGAGAAGTTTGAAACAGCTATTATTGTTAACAAGAATTGTTAGAAAAATATTTCCTTAGTCTATTCTTAAATTGGTTTGGTGTCTGACAGTCCCTGACATTACTCGGTGGGGATTTCCAAAGTCGAGGAACAGCCAGTGAGAGAAGATGAATATGAGGATGTTCGGTGGAGGGAATGGATAATATTGATGATTGTTGTGATCGTGTGTCTAGATTACGGTGGGGTGGATAAATTTTGAAAACGAGACGCAAGATAGACAGGAGTGGAGAAATGCGAAATATGAAAGAAGAGGGAAAGACAGTGGATTTTCCTACGACCTTCTAGACGGAACCAGGATAACATTTCGAGGGATGGTGTACATTACAGACGAAATTGACGCACATATTATGAACAGGCTTCGGCCTAGGGACACAGAGTAATCAGTATGAGTTTAGAGTACACGGAGTATAAATGACTTCAAGACCCGTGTGCAGTCACCCGACTGCAACAGCACAGGTGGGTCCGTAATGTGCATTACCGTTGTGTGTATTGCTGCTTGGCTTCGGCGTAGGGATACCTGATTGAAGGTTACAACTCACGTTAATATTTTAATGGTAGACATTTATTGTCTACACCAGGAATGTACTGTATATACTGCATCTGTACAGGGTGAAATATATTTTGTGCCGTACAATGACGGACTGTTTACATGTTGACACACGAAGTAACGGCACGAAGAACTCGACCAACAGAAGACTATCGTCCGTGCGTTCTGAACTTCATGCTTTTCTGTGCCCAGGACCGAAGCCTGATTATGAACACGCCGTAGTCTCTGCGCCGAAGTAACGCTTAGGTCAGTAAACAGAATATCACAGTAATCGAAGTGGGGCATCACGAGTGTTTGCACCAACATCTTTGTCAGGGAAAAGGGTAGAATATTCTTCAATCGCCTAAACGTATGGATTAATGAGAATATTTTTTTGCAGATTTCTACAAATTTAATGTTCCAATTTAAACTTTTATTCATATAAATACCTAAGTTCTTTACTGATTCACTGAACGGAATTTCGGTGCCGTATATTTTAATCCGAGACAAATTTGGTACGGTAAAAGTGCTTAACAAACATAAAACCAGAAACAGAACTTGACACCCACTTGAAAGCACTTATCCCAGGCAAAACCAAATCTAAACTGAAACTAAAATGCTACTGAAATACTACTCTTTTAGTCATTTCCTGTCGACCTGGCGCTTAGAGTAATAAAGCAACAAAAGGGACAAACATCTTACCATGACGAATAGAAAGAAATTCGTTATGATCTTACCTTTTAGCAAACTCACAAATACGGCAGAAAGCTAACGAGTCAGAGCTCTTTCCAGATCTTCAAGAATGAAAACAAGAGAAACCGTGTACAAAAAATATTTCAGTAGACTCATTCAGATCTCCAGCATGAAGTAACACATATTTTTTTAAAATAATGTTCCTACATGTATTTAACGTATTTCCTTGATTTAAAAAATGAAAGGTCATAAAATATTTTCATACTCACACATGGAATTGACTTAAAATACCTATTTTCATCCATGTTACAAAAACTTTGTCAACCTTTGTTTTCTAAAATATAGTTCAACATCGTCGACCTGGGTAATGCAGTTAGTATAGGGCTAGCCTTCTATACTTGAGGTTGCGGGTTCGATCCTGGTCCAGGTCGATGGCATTTACGTGTGTTTAAATTGTTTAAATGCGATAGGCTCATGTCAGTCGATTTACTGGTATGTAAAAGAACTCCTGCGGGACAAAATTCCGGCACACCTGTGACGCTGATATAATCTCGGCAGTTGAGAGCGTCGTTAAATAAACCATATTTTTTTTTGTTCAACATCTCGAATAAGTATCCTTTAATTAATTGTTAATGGACCCTATCAGGACCAAAGATAGTATTCTTGAGCGTGCCTCCTAACGCCAAAAAATTTTTTTTCTTCAGTTATTTGTAGCTGAAGATCATGTTGTTTTTGAGAATTCAGGCGTCTGTTCGCGTTCTTTAGTAAATGTTCTGTTTCATTCAGCGACGTAGGAGATCCAAAGCAAAGTGAGATAAAAAAACTTCTCAATTTCATTCATGTAATCGGATGTAGTGTTTACGTTCCCTTCCGCACTGTGGAGCTTAGATATATATTCGTTTCTGCTATTTCGCTTTTCTTTCACAAGTGCACACCGCTTGACTTAATTTTCCGTCAGTATTTGAGGCCGAACAACCACGCTATATGTAATTTCTTGTGAAGAACACAGACTTTCGATTTAGTTTAAGTTATAGCTTGATATATGTTTTTGGTGCATCACACATTTCAGTCAACATCTGGTAATAAAAGTTGAGTGTGTCTCTGGTAATAAAAGTTGAGCACGGCGAATCCCTGCAGACTGATAAAAGAATTTAAAGCAAACTTTTGTAATGTTTACCATTTTTGCATTATATCGAAATTTGAATTTCTGATTCTGCTTTTTAAAGTTTCAGTGTGTTGGTAGAATTTGTCTCAGTATTCAGGTATATATAGTAATAATCCATTAAGGTGTCCACACCTGTGGAATAACGGTCAGCGCGTCTGGCCGCGAAACCAGGTGGCCCGGGTTCGCATCCCGGTCGGGGAAAGTTACCTGGTTGAGCTTTTTCCGGGGTTTTCCCTCAACCCAATACGAGCAAATGCTGGGTAACTTTCGGTGCTGGACCCCGGACTCATTTCATCGACATTATCACCTTAATTTCATTCAGAAGCTAAATAACCTAGACGTTGATACATAGTCGTAAAATAACCCAAAAAATAAATTAAAAATCCAATAAGGTTCCAGTAGGATCCACTATATAGAGGGAGTTGTTTGACTGTCTGGAGGGAAAGACAGACAGTCGTGATCTGAAAAAGGTGTAGGGAGAACTTTTATCCTATACATAGGATGAACCGTACGTAAAATTATTAATGTCAGGGTGTTATTCTTTGAGATATTTCAAACAAAATTATTTAATACGATTTTACTCGTGTTTGCTTCCCTTTCGACTATTCTTAATGTAATTTTATTATTTAACACTTAACACTTCATTACACGGAATGTTGACTTATTTCAGTGTAGGAACCATAAATTATCTTCTCTTCAATTTCAAATAATTTCCGGTTTGACACACAAATACACAGTCACGTTAAGGCTATGGATCTGTGAAAATTCTAACTTTTACATATTTACACCAATTAATCTGAAACTTTTATCACATATTTCTTACAATGTGGACATGCAATACACAAATTTTTATTTTGATATTCCAAGTAGTTTACTTATAATTAATTTTTGTTTTCTTTACTGAATTGTAATTGTCCCAATTTTCAAAGTTTACATAATTTTTCTTTAAATTTATATAAAACTTATTCCTGATAGGTGTATGTGAAATATGACAAACATATCATATTTTTTAATTACTTTTTGAGAAAAAAATATTTACACTTTTAGTTGTTAATTTTTCAATTTTTTTTAATTGTCACTTCCTCAACACATCGTGATTTGAATCCTATCAATAGCAGAAGAAAACACATATGTCAGTTTGCTTCACATGCTCTTGTGGGCATCTGTGAAAAAATGAAGTGAATTTGGTGAAAAACTGCATTCGTTAGAGCATTTTGAATAGTTACAAAATGTTTAAAATTGGAAAATCGAGAAAACGGAGAAGGAATGTACAGAAAATATATGATATATACTATCTATATCATTCCTTCCTATACAAGTCTAACACACACATTTTTCTCCTACATAAAATCAGAAAATATAAATTGAATGAAAAGTAAAATTAATTAGTCAAACAACCTCCAAAAAGAAATATGAAAAGGAAACTTTAAATGTGACATATCCTAGTCTCCTTAAGATATGTGTCATGCTTAAAAATGCAATTAAATATAAATAATTAAGAATGTACAAGTTATTATTTTTGGCCGCTGTGTATGGCTTTCCTCTCATCGTGCCTCAGCCCCTGACAAGTCCCATCGGTAGAGGACTAGCCTGATAAATTCCAGGGACTACCCAGCCCTTCCTATATCAACATCGAAAATCCGTACTTCTCCGAAAACTTCACTCCAACCCATTTTTACTATTAGGCCTATAGTTGGCAGATGAAATGAGGAAGGAGCGGAGAATGTTTCTGGAATGACAGAGGAAAACGGGAGTGTCCTGCGAAAAACTCTGCAATCCGTTTTGTTCACCACAAATTCCATCACGACCCGGCCAGGGATTGAACTCGGGCTCTCTGAATGGAAGACCGCGCACTAGCACATGAGCCACAGAGATATCACTTTTATACAGAGTGTAAGGGGTATAAGTGCCGTCCTTTTCACAGTCGTCGGGGACGGTCTACAGGATCAAAAAATATCCATATAACGTAGGGTCAAAACTTGATAGTTTTCCCAGAAAAAATATTTCTTTTCTTATTTTATTCGCGTTATACTGCTTATATCGTTAGTAAAATTACGAAAATAATTACATCAGCAGGTATATCTAGCAAAGAGTTAATATTAGTTTAAACACATATTTATGTGTTCTATTACGTTTTCGTGAAATTAAATAAAATTGCATGCTTAAATTTGTTAATATTCAGGCGTGAGAGACGTATTGAACAGGCAGTACTCTGCACAAACGTACTGTACGTTTATATCAGCTGAGTTCAAGCTACCTGTCCATAGGTCTACTGTCGAGCGGATGGCAGTTCGGTACCAGGTATTCTATAAACAACTTACAATGTCATTCACAGTTTAGAAATATCATTTGTTATTAATTTATGGAGAAAGTCGTCGTAATTCAAATGAGACAAGAAGGATGTACCGTCAATGTTTTCGCAATGAAGTTTACCCAATCGGCGAACTTTTGTACCAGTTTTTCAACGATTATTAGAAACTACACAAACAGAAATTTCTTTAAACATGGTACTGCTTTATGGAAACGGGAGAGATTTAAATGTTGCATTTAAAAAAAAAGTTCGTGTGATTTTGTGCAGTAAACCATTATTGTTCATTTTTAGACGTACAATAAAAAATGGACCAATATTGCCAATATTGTTAAATAAAATGGAAATTTACCATAAAGTTCTTCTATTAATGAGATTGAAAGTTTGTATTTGCTGTTCGTTTTATGTAAACAACGGTCCGCCCCTGCATTAGAACGGAGCATCTGTTTTGTACCGGTATGTCTGTATCCGCTTGAGCTGTACTGTGTACTTGTAATCTCCGTCCTCCCCATCCAGCAACGTTGCCAAATGCCTAATATTGTAAACTTTAATAATTTTAGTTACATATTGCAATTAGGAAAAAATTGTGAGGAAATTTTTTTCTTCCTTATGACATGAATAATCATCAGTTAAAATGACACATACCCTTTACACTCTGTATACAGAGAGAGATTTCTTGCGTGTTAGACTGTAACACGCCTACTTGATCTGTGTTTATGTTTAGAGTTTGTTCATCTACACATGTAACTGCATTGCTGTAGGGTGCGGAGAATTTGTTTAAAATTGTATTTATATTTTGTTAACAATACGCATAGAAACCATGTTATGTTTCCCTGTTTTTGTTACACTGTCTTTATTTCACTCGAATACGTACTAATATATACGCACCTATGTACGTATGTAAAAGTGTGTACTGGGTAGGCGTTGAGGTTTGTAAGTCGACCTACACACTCTTCACTGTATTATTATTTGAGCCTTCACATCGCACGTAAAAACACATTCGTACTCTACCGGGGTGAGAGCCTGCGGCCTGCGCGTGCACTTGCACAGCGTGCCTTTAGTGCTCTCACTTGTGAGAATTGTTTCTGAAAATGGCCTAACTTCTAAGGCATCGTTTCAAATCATATTATGTCCAAAAAACAAAATTTTACAGGAATAACGAAAAACTGATTACTCCTAATCAGGGTAATTTTTCACAAAATGAAAAAGATGAAGTTATTATGCTTGAGGCGTACTTCAAGGAACTTGAAAAAATGAAATCACTTTTCAATTATGTTCTTCAAATTGAAGGAAAATGTGTTGGACATAATACGTTTTGAACCAATACATACGTTGGATAAAAAGTAATGGCAACACTGCTGTCACGTGACGATGGTGCGTTCGAGAGCTGCCAGCTGTGTGGACATGAACAAGGACTGTTACATGAGTTAGTGCAGCCAGCGGCGACAGTACTCCATCAATCTACTGCAGTGTGTAGAACATTCACTTTCATAGGGATAGTGCGAGCGCCCTAAGGCCATACTTACTAAACTAGAGCAACGTTCCTGGATTAAAATTGAAATAGCACGAGGTCATAGTGCACAAGAATGTTTTCACGGACTGCATGAAGCATGTGGCGATGCAGCGTTGCCATATCGCACAGTTGCACGATGGGTTAAAGCGTTCTGGGAAGGCCTTGTTGCACCGGTACCAAAGGGAAGGTGACGAATTTCTTGGACGAATCGTCGCTATGGACGAAACCTGGACTCGCTCGTATGAACCAAACTTGAAACGCCAATCAAATGAATGAAAGCATCCCTGTTCTCCTCGTCCAAAGAAAATGCGCCCTACACAAAGTTCATTGTGGCGTATGACATTGATGGGGTAATACTGCACCACGCTGTACCTCCAAGGCAGACGGAAAACGCGGACTACTGGAACATCCACCGTACTCACCCGATATGATCCATGCGATTACGATCTCTTCACCAAAGTGAAAGAACCACTGGGAGGGACCCGGTACAATACCAGAGATGAACTTATCCATACTTTAGGGCGGTCGATACGGAACATCAACAAAGGTGGACGCGCTGATGGTGTACGACGCCTTCCAAACATTTCGAAAAAGGTAATAAATAAGGGGGGGCGACTATATAGAAGGCACGTAAATGTTGTACCCTTGTGAATAAAGCCATGTCAGAAATATCGAACTGTTGCCATTACTTTTTATCCAACCCTATAATTGAACAGATGTTCGTAATTAAAAATTCTTAATGAGGCAAATACATAAAATAACCAATCATTATTGTTATAATTAAAGAATAACATTATTTGTTAATATAAAATTACAATTCCATGTATGGTGGGTCCCTATCACCACGGCATGGCGCGTCCTCAGGTTGCGGATAGAGGAGACGGCCTCCAGATATGGAGGGTAGCTGCGAATATATTGAATAAGCAGTCGTGGACAGCCGATAAGGGGTGGTCCTCCAGCTTGGGGGTTGGGCGAAGGGCTAACAACCCATCACCGTAAAAAACAGCTTGTTACGAATTCCTACAGTAAGCCTCGGAATAGGACTGATTCTCTGGCACGACCACAGCAAAGGAATAAGGTTTTGAGATTTGGCACTTGGAACGTAACTAGTCTTTATAGAACAGGAGGGGTAACATTAGTAGCAAAAGAACTAGCTAGATATAGAATAGACTTTGTGGGAGTACAAGAGGTTAGGTTAGATGGGAATGGCATATCACAAATAGGAGATTACTTGTTGTATTATGGGGAAGGAAACAATAATCACCAATTAGGAACAGGATTCTTTGTACATAAAAGAATAAACTCAGCAGTAAAAAAGGTCGAATTTATCAGTGACAGGTTATCGTATTTAGTACTTAAGGGTAGATGGTGCGACATCATAGTTATAAATGCTCACGCCCCTACAGAAGAGAAAGACGACTATATAAAGGATAGCTTCTATGAGGAATTGGAACATACTTTTGATCAGTTCCCTAGATATCATATGAAAATTTTATTGGGGGATTTCAACGCTAAAGTAGGACGGGAGGATATTTTTAGACCAACTATTGGAAAAGAGAGCCTACACGCAATTAGTAGTGACAATGGAGTTAGATTAGTCAACTTTGCCACATCGAAAAATTTAATTGTCAAAAGTACAACATTCCCCCATAAGGATATACATAAATATACTTGGACTTCTCCAGATGGATTGACACACAACCAAATAGATCACATCTTGATAGATAAACGGAGACATACTAGTATAGTAGATATTCGAACTTTCAGAGGTGCAGACTGTAATTCTGACCATTATTTGGTGATTGGAGAATTAAGAGAAAGATTATCAGTAGCCAAGCGAGTAGAGCAACAAGTTAATATTACTAAATTCAATATTTTGAAATTAAAGGACGAGGAAGCTAAGCAAAATTATCAGGTCGAAATTTCGAATAGGTTTGCCACTTTAGAAAGTTCCGACTAAGTTGAGAAAGAATTAGATGTTAATAGCGTGTGGGAAAATATCAGAGATAGTATCAAAATTGCAGCTGAGCAGAGCATAGGTTATTATGAAACTAAGAAAAAGAAACCGTGGTTTGATGAAGATTGTTGCATGGTAGTAGAAAGAAGGAAACAGGCAAAATTGAAATTCTTACAGGATCCAGTTGAGGAGAATAGAGATAATTATTTCAATGAAAGACGGGAAGCAAGTCGTACACTTAGGAATAAAAAGAGAGGTTACTTGAAGGAAAAACTGAATGAGGTAGAAACAAATAGTAAGAATAAAAACATTCGAGATTTATATAAGGGTATAAAGGAATTTAAGAACGGATATCAGTCAAGGGTAAACGTGATCAAGGATGAGAATGGTGACTTGCTTGCAGACTCTTCATCAATCCTAAACAGATGGAAAAACTATTTTGCGCAACTACTAAATGTACATAGGCCAAATAGAAATGATCGGGACGATATTGAAATACAAACTGCTGAGCCATTTATACCCGAACCCACGATTTCAGAAGTCGAAATTGCGATAGAAAATCTGAAAAAGTACAAGTCTCCAGGTATCGATCAAATTCCAGCAGAATTAATACAAGAGGGTGGAAGTGCATTATATAGCGAAATTTATAAACTTGTACTTGCTATTTGGGAAAAGGAAATTGTACCAGAACAATGGAAGGAGTCCATAATTGTACCTATTTTTAAAAAGGGGGACAAAACCAACTGTGGTAACTTTCGAGGAATATCACTTTTGTTGACGTCGTACAAAATTTTGTCCAATATTCTTTTGAGGAGATTAACTCCGTACGTAGATGAAATTATTGGGGATCATCAGTGCGGTTTTCGGCGTAATAGATCGACTATTGATCAGATTTTTTGTATTCGGCAGATAATGGAGAAAAAATGGGAGTATAAGGGTACAGTACATCAGTTATTCATAGATTTCAAAAAGGCATATGACTCGGTTAAGAGGGAAGTATTATATGATATTCTTATTGAATTTGGTATTCCCAAGAAACTAGTTCGATTAATTAAAATGTGTCTCAGTGAAACATACAGCAGAGTCCGTATAGGTCAGTTTCTATCTGATCCTTTTCCAATTCACTGCGGGCTAAAGCAGGGAGATGCACTATCACCTTTACTTTTTAACTTCGCTTTAGAATATGCCATTAGGAAAGTTCAGGATAACAGGCAGGGTTTGGAATTGAACGGGCTACATCAGCTTCTTGTCTATGCAGATGACGTGAATATGTTAGGAGAAAATACACAAACGATTAGGGAAAACACGGAAATTTTACTTGAAGCAAGTAAAGCGATCGGTTTGGAAGTAAATCCCGAAAAGACAAAGTATATGATTATGTCTCGTGACGGGAATGTTGTACGAAATGGAAATATAAATATTGGAGATTTATCCTTCGAAGAGGTGGAAAAATTCAAATATCTTGGAGCAACAGTAACAAATGTAAATGACACTCGGGAGGAAATTAAACGCAGAATAAATATGGGAAATGCGTGTTATTATTCGGTTGAGAAGCTCTTATCATCCAGTCTGCTGTCCAAAAATCTGAAAGTTAGAATTTATAAAACAGTTATATTACCGGTTCTTCTATATGGCTGTGAAACTTGGACTCTCACTCTGAGAGAGGAACATAGGTTAAGGGTGTTTGAGAATAAGGTGCTTAGGAAAATATTTGGGGCTAAGCGGGATGAAGTTACAGGAGAATGGAGAAAGTTACACAACACAGAACTGCACGCATTGTATTCTTCACCTGACATAATTAGGAACTTGAAATCCAGACGTTTGAGATGGGCAGGGCATGTAGCACGTATGGGCGAATCCAGAAATGCATATAGAGTGTTAGTTGGGAGACCGGAGGGAAAAAGACCTTTAGGGAGGCCGAGACGTAGATGGGAGGATAATATTAAAATGGATTTGAGGGAGGTGGGGTATGATGATAGAGACTGGCTTAATCTTGCACAGGATAGGGACCGATGGCGGGCTTATGTGAGGGCGGCAATGAACCTTCGGGTTCCTTAAAAGCCATTTGTAAGTAAGTAAGTAATAAAATTACAATTTCCACACTAAACATTTTGATATACAGGGTGTTCATAACTTCTTCCTGCTGTCAAATGTCTTTAACGAGATAAATGAATGCATAAAAACCATTATTATTGTTATTATTAAATAAAACATTATTTTCTTAATAAAAAATAAATATATACATTAACCAAATTTTATGTAGGCCTACAGGGTGTTCATAACATCCATCCGGCTGGATTCATGGTGTTTGATTCTTTTTTACATTTTTTCGAATCATCCTTGCGACGGGTTTGACCTGGTGGCACGCGTTGTTGTTGTTTATCTTCCTCTCTGTCGCGTCGTCGGCAGAGGAGAAGTCCACAAGCTCAGTCATACGTCGGTGGATGCTGGAGGATCTTGTCCCCCGGTAGAGGAGATCTCTTCTCAGAGACCTTGTGGTTTTGTGGGCGTAGGATATAATGTGATATTCGTCGTTCTCACGAAAAGAAACCAAGGAGTAGAGTTCCAGTAAGTGTATTTATTCGGCTCACTTCCCTTGCTTGAGTCCAAGCGACGGAATACTGGCTGTTGTCTTCCGTGTGATTTCGGCTTCTCGTCTAACGCCAGATTAAAATCGCTGCTGTCACTTTTTGAGTAAAACACAAAGCTAAAAAAAGTGCGAAATCTATACTTTATCACTTCGATCGGCTGGAAAACGGAGAATGATAAGATATACACGATCGGAACAAGTGCCGGAAATATTATTAATACTCACGCGATCGGCTCACAGGCCGTAGACTATATAAGTGAGTAAACACGCCACTGGCCGGCAGTCTTCTGACCAAACACACGATCGGCTCACTGGCCGGTAATATTCTGAGAAAATACACGCTCGGCTCACATGCCGGCAATCGTCTGGGGAAAATACACGATCGGCTCACTGGCCGGTAAATTTCTGAGAAAATACGCGCTCGGCTCAAAGGCCGGTAATCGTCTGGGGAAAACACACGATCGGCTCACTGGCCGGTGATATTCTGCGAAAATACGCGCTCGGCTCACAGGCCGGCAATCGTCTGGGGGCACACGCTCGGCTCACGCCCTTTTAAATACTCACTAAGGTGACGCGCTCACCAGACGCTACTATTGTTTGCCAGATTCAAACAACGCTACCAGCGCGTTCCTAGACAGGAAAAACCCCTTTATGCTATACTAAAGTTCAGTAACCTACCTCGCGTCTACTGGTTTTAAATGCGTTAGGCGCCTGTCAGACTGAGTAAATAAAGAGCCTATTACGCGCTTCGCTGATCCCCCCTCGCGTAAGTTAAACATCTTACAGAAATATAGAAATATCTAAAATGAAACTATACTATAACTTATATAGGAGAAAAAATATCTTACTATCGCTGGACCACCCGACTACAGCTTCATCCTTCTTCTTCTAAGTTGCCACAAGTAGCCATACTACCATCATCCTCATTGCCAGTTACCATAGTAACTGCGTCGATAATGTTACCATAGAAATCTAAAGCTTCATACAATTGAAATAAGCAGCTTTTTTTTAAACTATTCCTTTCTTCCATAAGTTACTATAGGTCGTAGAAAAAAATGAAACAGTAATTTTACATTTTAAAAATTCGAGGGTAGATTTCAGCCTATTTCCCTTCTTCGACATCAGCCCCATGCCTATGAATTGGTAAATACCCTGATGCATAAGAATGAGGTGAAGACCTGAAGATTTGAATGTTGACTTAGTATTGTATTAAATTAAATGAAAATTACAGGATTTCTACATTCATTAAAATATTGCCGGGATGTGATAAATGTTTGTAGTGGGTCTCATAATCCCTGCATTCTTCATTAAAATCTATTCTTTACGTACCTTGCTTCAGATTTCAGTCTATGCGCATGGTTTGCTTGCTTTTGCTTCTTTCGGCGTCGTCCTGAACTGCCACCTACAATAGTTTCTTGTTTGAAACTGGAAGCAACTTCCATTACACACAGCTCACGAGAAAAAGACTGTGTCGTCCGTATTGAATGTGTAACATTGTCGAAAAAAGTGGGCCAGGTTGTAAGTATAACTAACATAAGAAAGAAATTAATTAATTTCATTTATACCAATTTTATAACATGAATGTTGGACGTAATACGATATGAAACAGACACTATAAAGGACTGAATACGATTTGGAACAGCCGCTAGTTTTAAGCAGTCATTTACACTGTTAGCGAATGCGATTTGTTACAATCAGAGTTCACAGTGTGAAAAAGCGCATCCGAAACTATACGAAAATGTATCAAACTCAATTTTGTCCACCATTGGACTTAATACGATTTAAAACGATGCTCCTCTAGTGTTCTTCACATTTTTCTGTCAAAGTTAGTAATAAGCACATATCGACTGCAGTGCTTAACATCGAATTAAAATGGCAATTTGTCAAAGTTGCATATAAACAGAGACTTTGAGTGTCAGGTATAGTATGGCTAGCACGAGTGATGTTAAACGACGCTCAGGATCTCAATTAAATCATCTGTGGTAAAGTGGTCATTAATTGAAATATTTTAGTTTTTACACGCCACTCTTGTAAATTCTTTAAGACTGTACAGTAGGATGCATAATTAAACTGTAAAGAATCAAGTTCCTAAAGTTGTATGATTTGTAACAATTTTTTGTGATAAGTACGTAAGAATTATGTAATTTATAGTTAAAAATTGGAAAACAAAATCTGTACAAAGCAATTAACAACACATTTTTAGCTTCAGAACGCTAGCTAATTAAAGAAATGATACTTCTGATACTTCAATCTCTATTTGTAATAATTTTTTACCCTTAAAACTAAAGAAAAAAAAAGTGTTTTTCTAACAACTTCAAATTAGTGTAACTCTGAAAATATTAAGATCAGGACACATGTTTATATGATATTTTTTTCTCAGAATGTCTTCGGAAATGAGCTTCGTAAGGGACGGTAAATTCTCGTGAATCACCCTGTATATGGATCACATGCGGAGACAAAGAGAAAGGCAGAAATAGAAAAGATTGGAGAATGCTAGGTTTGCAGTGAAATACATGCCATTCGGCAGAAACTATGAATGAATGAATCACGCCATGAATTTCTTTACACTTCTGTTATATCCCAGCTGTTACTATCTTTCAGTCTAAACCTTTGTTCTTTCACATTCCAGGTTAAGTTGCAATTATAATTTGTCCATTATGAAGAACTGTTATTGCCCATGTCCTCTGTGGCAATTCATCACACAACCTATTTTGTATTTATTTACTAGTGTTATCACTTTTGTGAATGGTAAAAAAATTGTCTGCTGTTTACGTATGTTCTTTCGAATATTTAAGTCTATATTATTTACTTCTTGGTATGTTTTACAGGTTCGACAGGGATAATTGAAGATTAATACAATTGCCATGCATGAAAACATGACAACTATCCCTACACAGTGTCAAGGTATGCAACAGGGTAGAAGCGGGCGGTGACGACTTCGGACTAGTCACTTTATTACGTATGCACATCAAATTTGCTATCTCCCACTCATATCTCATATTCGAGAGTTTAATGACGTTACAGCGAATCCCTCGTCTTCATATAATGGTTCTTCCGCTGGATGATACCCTCGTAAAATAAAATGGACGCTATGTACAGCTGAAAACCTGGAGAAGTTACAGTCCAAAACTTAGTTGCATTTATTTCACGAAATTACGTACCTATATTCCCTACGCGACTTTAATTTTCTGCAGAAATGTGGAAATCAAATTACAATAAAATACAGTATCATTGCAGTAAATGTATGTAGTATAAAATATAAATACGGAAATTATGTTTTCAAAACTGAAATGATGATGTAATACTGTTAAACTTTACGGCTTGATTTCCCTTTTGTACACTGGATAAATCTGAGTTGTAAATTAATACGCATATCCTTCTTCTCGCCGCACACTGTAGTTGTGTAGTCTAAAACACCATTCTTTGGAAGAGCAGTACGGAATGCTCGCTGGTTCGAGTCTCCTTGGATAGAAAATTTTTCTAGTGAATTTCCAGCCTTTGTATAGAACTGGTCCAAAGCTTGCATCGTGATTAATTTGGGAAAATACAGTGAAGAGAGAGATTCGGTTTCATAAGCCAGCTACAAACAATATGGGGAAGTTCATCGTGCTAACCATACGTTATTACTATACTAGTTGTAATATTACTGTTTACTTGCGGTGTGACATTACCAGTTGACTGGTCGATTGTGGCCCTCCATAGACTGTAGCGCCATCACTGTTATTATTATTATTATTATTATTATTATTATTATTATTATTATTATTATTATTATTATTATAAATCAACCTAGACGAGTGGAAATGCGGACTTAATGTGAACTATCACGAAGTCGCTATACGAACGCAGAAGTACAGGTGGCGCTCCGGGCTGCAGGACTCTACTGGCCTCGGTCGAGTTATTATTATTATTATTATTATTATTATTATTATTACTATTAGTATTATTATTATTATTATTATTATTATTATTATTATTATTATTATTATTATTATTGTAGATGGCATTGTGATGTTAGGCTACCCTCTTTTGTGATATTCGGTATTAGTTGGCAACACTGAAGAGACGGCCAAATAAGCTTTTTAGGAACTACTCTTACGTGATCCTCACTATATTTGAGGATACCATTTTGTTTGATAACACAGAGAAATAATTTATACTATCACGTTCTTTACATCAATGTAATAGTGTAGCAAACATTTATGTCGACTATAACAACTTGAATGATTTGAATTGCAATATGCCGTGACCCTAATTTTCTGAGAATACAACATTTTGCTTCTGTAACTTATAAGATACAAGATAGCTGCATATTGGCATGAGCCATTTTGAAGTAGTTCTTTCCTAATTTGCATGTTAAATTATTTGTATGGGATTTAATATTTTATTTTCTGGCAGAATAAATATGGAAAATGACTGTTATCATTCGGTTGAGAAGTATTTGTCATGTAATTCCTGTCAAAAAATCTTAAACTTAGAATTCATAAAACAGTTATATTACCGGTTATTTTGTATAGTTGTGAAACTTGGACTCTCACTTTGAGAGAGTAACAGAGATTAAGGGAGTTTGAGAATAAGATTCTTAGAAAAATATTTAGGGCTGAGAGAGATGAAGTTACAGGAGAGTGGAGAAAGTTACACAACGTAGAATGCACGCATTGTATTCTTCACCCGATATAATTAGGAACATTAAATCCAGACGTTTGAAATGGTCAGGGCAAGTAGCACGTATGGGCGAATCCAGAAATGCATATAGTGTTAGTTGGGAGGCCGGAGGGAAAAAAAACCTTTGGGGAGGCCGAGACGAAGATGGGAGGATAATATTAAAATGGATTTGAGGAAGGTGGGATATGATAGAGACTGGATTAAACTTGCCCAGGATAGGGACCGATGGCGGGCTTATGTGAGGACAGCAATGAACATACGGATTCCTTAAAATCCATTTATAAGTAAGTAAGTCAGATTGACAATGAACATGTTAAAATTGGGTTGAAATATTTTGGCAGAATGTAAGTTCTATGCCAAAGAATGTGGAAACACTAAAACCTCAATTTGATACAAAGCGGAGTTTACGAAATTTTTACCGTTTCATGGACGTTTCCAGAAATTCTCCGGTCTTCCTCTTCTTCTTCTTTCCTCCAACTTCTATTCATACACCATCTTAGGAATACGTATCTCATCCATTCTGCATAAAAGTCCATACCACTTCAATCGTCTTCTTTCAATTTTCTACATTATGTCCTCTCCAACTTCAATAATTTTTATTTCGGTATTCCTGATCATGACTAGCTGATCTTCTCCAAGAAGTTCATTCCAACCGCAGTCAGATTATTAAAATATTTATTCTGCATCAGCCAGGTCTCCAATTCGTCATAACTAGAGTCCTGCGTTTGGTTACCTAAAGCCTCCAAGAGGCCAGCATCAGTGTAGGTATGTACGAAGTATAGACCGGCGGCACTCGACACTACTACATAGTTCAGGTCTGCAGTTCAGTGAACATGAGAAAACAAAACAAACTGGGGCTTGGAGATCAGTGCTACAATAGAATAATTTGGTAACCAGCACTTAACTAGGGAAAAAGAACATGTATTTTATCAGAAAGGAGAAATTTTTCACTTGAAACACTCACATTTACAGTCATTCATCGCAATGTGTTGTTGTTTTCTAATGCCAGGCGTTTGACAATAAAGTCATTTGACCTCTTGCACTCCAATATTTTTCAAAGATATTGTCATGGTCAGCCACTGAAGCACTGATTTTGAGGTGTTCCGAATCCATTTCTTGATTAGAGTTGCACAATGGGCAGTTAGGGGATTGATATATTCCCATTCTATGCAGGTGTTTGGTCAAACATTCATGGTCTGTTAACAATCTAAATGCAGCTACAGACAATTTGCGTGGTAAATCGGGAATTAACTGTGGATTATGATGCAGAGAGTTCCATTTTTTCCCTTGAGATTGTGTTATGAAATTTTGTAGAGTCTCGTAATGCACGCACACATAATTTGTTTGATTTTAAGTTTGTGCTGACACTTATGTTTTTCAATTCTTAATTCCAACCTTTAATTAAATCTGAAGTATCATAAGGCATTTTATTATTTTATTTATTTTAACGGCATTACACTTTCAGCGGTTATCTTCGATTTCCCTTTTCTTTCCATCTTTATCAATCCAGGAACAATCTTCAAGTCCTCTGGCTCGCATGCCCTCAAAAACTCCTCCTCCCCACGTAAACCGAGGGCGTTCGTTCTTCATTCTTCCTTGAGGAGAGCAAATTTATAGAAAAGGAATTATGACGTCAAACGCTGGTCCAATAACAGTAGATCGTTTACGTGCAAGCTAATCGAGTTCACTTATACAAGGATGTTGGGTACTGAAATAAAAAATGGAAGAATCCATTTATACATTACATCTTTATGAAAAGGTTAAAATTGATGAATTTTACAAGAATAAATATGTTTTGTAGAATCAAAAGGGTCTCGTTCCAAAAAGAGTGAAAGAAACGTATGGGAGGGTATAAAAAACGAAAAAAGGACGTAAAACAATATTACAAGTTGCCATAGCTATAAATAATAACATACCTGCAGAATGGTTAATATGTAAACTAAAAAATGTGAAGATTGTTAAAAAAAGGCAATGTCATAAATTGAGGTGCATAAATTCTGAAATTATGTGCACACAGGATAAATCAGTGTTTACAGAGCAGCTGGCAAGGTACTCCTTTCTCCCATCATACACACACCGTATCAGTTAGAAATTTTGCAATGTGTGCCGAGTAAGGAAATAGACTTTCGCCAGAAGAACAAACAGAAATATTATGTTGGCAGAATACAATGTATTATCGTCTCTCATTTGTATAGAAACATAATATTTTCTTAGATCTATAACGGTTTATGCAGAGCAATACTGTTTAAAGAGGTAATTTTAATATTTTATCCGAACATATACCATTTGTACTTAAAAGGAACAGTATAATAATTGTAAAAGTGACCACAGAAATAAACTTGTATTAAAACAAAACCATTACTATAAAAGACACATCATTTAGATAAACGTTCAGAAAATATTATTATGTTCTATGTGCTGTTAACTTCATTACAAGTAAAACTCGTGTTCAGGGGGAAAATTGAGACATATACAGGGTTGTTTCCGATCTCTGATAACGAACTTGAATGGCGTCATGTGCGTCAGGAGTCACACGACACCTGAACTGTGGCGCGAGGTGACAGACCAGTAGTGTGTGATCTCGTAGTCAGAGTGCACGGCGACTCACAACAGAAATTCCCAAGAAAATAGAGCCTTGTTAGGAGGGTACATAACAACTATTTCCGATGCCAAGTACACTTAAGTGAAAATAAAAGAAACCTGCAATAAACGAGGTTATGTTATTTCGAAGAAAGTCATCTTTTGTGTACGTAATAAGATTGGTAAAGCTCGAATGGAATTAATTTGTATCATCTCGTGGGGTGCGGCGACTTGCAACGGGGGGTGGATTTGCTTGCTTTTTCCAATCTGGAATTAATTCCATCCGAGCTTTGCCAGTCTTATTAGGTACACACAAGATGCCTTTCTTGAAAATAACGAAACCACGTGTTTTGCAGGCTCCTATGATTTTCACGTAACTGTACTTGGCATCGGAAAGGATTGTTATGTACCCCTCCCAAAAAGGCTCGATTTTCTTGGGCATTGCTACTGTGATACACCGTGCACTCTGATTATGAAATCACTCACTACTGGTCTGTCACCCCTCGCCGCAATTCAGCTGTCAGTGTGATTCCTGACGCACATGACGTCATTCAAATTCGTTATCAGAGATCGAAATAATCCTCTATAGTACGTAGCTTAATAAATTATCAGCTGCTTGTCTATGCGGGTGACGTGAATGTATTAGGAGAAAATCCAAAAACGATTAGGGAAAACACGGGAATTTTACTTGAAGCAAGTAAAGAGATAGGTTTGGAAGTAAATCCCGAAAAGAAAAAGTATATAATTATGTCTCGTGACGAGAATATTGTACGAAATGGAAATATAAAAATTGGAAATTTATCTTTTGAAGCAGTGGAAAAATTCAAATACCTGGGAACAACAGTAACAAATATAAATGACACTCGAGAGGAAATTAAACACTGAATAATTATCGGAAATTCCTGTTATTATTCCGTTGAGAAGCTTTTATCATCCAATCTGCTGTCAAAAAATCTGAAAGTTAGAATTTATAAAGCAGTTATATTACCGATTGTTCTTTATGGTTGTGAAAATTGGACTCTCACTTTGAGAGAGGAATATAGGTTACGGTGTTTGAGAATAAGGTTCTTAGGAAAATATTTTGGGCTAAGAGGGATCAAGTTACAGGAGAATGGAGAAAGTTACAGAACACAGAACTGCACGCATTGTATTCTTCACCTGACATAATTAGGAACATTAAGTCCAGACGTTTGAGATGGGCAGGACATGTAGCAGGTATGGGCGAATCCAGAAATGCATATAGAGTGTTAGTTGGGAGGCCGGAGGGAAAAAGGTCTGTGGGGAGGCCGAGACGTAGATGGGAGGATAATATTAAAATAGATTTGAGGGAGGTGGGATATGATGATAGAGACTGGATTAATCTTGCACAGGATAGGGACCGATGGCGGGCTTATGTGAGGGCGGCAATGAACCTCCGGGTTCCTTAAAAGTCATTAATGAAGTACGAACTTCTGTTAACAACTGGCGTGACATTTGAAAAAAAAAAACAAACAAACAAGCATATGTGTCAAAAATCTCCACCTGTCTATACTGGATGTCCGACAAAATATTTTTATTATCGTTTTTGGAAACTCACCTATTTAAATTAATGTGTAATCTGCGCTTGGTTGATTGCATAGAGTTTCTCTATACGTGGCCTTATGATTGACAGGCCAACATGTAAATCGTTTTCAAGATCCAGCAGTCTGTTATTTTGTTTAGAGTTCGCTGTTTTTATGGTAGAAAATACTGATTCGCATAAGTATGACGTTGAAAACGGCAGTTCTAAATAACTTTTTAATTTATTCGGGCAGCATCGACTGATTTGACAAAGCATTTTCGGTCATAAGACACTCGGGATTTTGTTTATATTCATCTCCACTTTACGTCAAACCATATTGCAAGTATTCATCACTATAATATTTACGAAACATAGTACATTTTTGCGAACCCTGAAGGGAACTTTCGCTCACATTATTTGAATTAGCACTGCTGTCATCTAACCCAGAACTTAATTCAGATTGTGTTTTTAGAATTAAAAATTTGTCCATAAAAATCTAAATGAAACACTTTTGATAAAATAACCGTACTATCACTCACTCACACGTATTTCATACTGAAATTGATCAATATGTTCCAATGATTCTAAACTCTGTTTATTACTAACAATAAGTGGAAAGAGTAAACGAATTATTGTGCATTGTTGGAGGTGTTCACTTTCATTGGAATTATTGTCTCAAAATAAAATGTCCCATATCAAAGACTTCGTTACAAGTAAAAAAAATGCATAGCAAAGAGAATTCCTGGATGACATAAAATGTATTTTTCAATTCCAAAATTTCGGGACACACCGGTTGGGAACCACTGGCATACGGTTCCTGGAGTAAAGACATTTCATACAATCCAAGGACTTTCACAAATCCCGTCACTTTTTTTTTAATTTGGTCATACTCGTATATTACTTCCTTAAAAATAGTCTAGAAGGAAAGGAAAATGTAATATAACATTCCCTTCATTGCAAACATTTCATCTGGTCATTAATTTAAACAAATGATCGCCTGTGTTTTATACTTTATTACAGAAAGAGCGTAAAGGCATGAACCCCTGATGTGAGGCAAGGGAGAGAGTGAAATTTTCTGGGACAATATATTAATACACATTGCTTAGCAGGAGGTTGTAATTACATCGTTGATCGTTGTAAAATGGGATTACGTGCCTCACTCCTTGCTCAATCTTTCTCTTGGTATCAGTACGGTAAATATTTTCATCGGTAACACGTGACATCTCCGCGTTCAGTCGTTGCTAACCTAGCACCACTGGGCCCTATGTAAACATGTCTAGCGAAGGAAAATATGTTATATGAATAAGGTCCAGAAAAGCATCATTTCCTTTTTATAGCTCTTTCTACAACTCTGTTTACATTGTATGACATACAGCGCATTTCGAACTGGTAGATCAAGGTCAAGCAATGGACTGCATTTGCTACGCGTGCTTACCCTCACTTCTGGACCATTCTCCTCAACTAAAGTCAGGTGGGACAGCTGGGATTACCTGTGAAAATAGCTTGAATTGAATGAGGCAGTGTGATTTCCACCATGCAGCCTGCGACGGTGACGTAGTGACGCGGCATGTTAGAAGAGAAGGGGACCAACGCTTAGGAAAAGAAATACAATGTGGAAATTGCGAAATTACCTTGATCCGTCAATTCGAAATGCGCTGGGTATACTTTGTTTTTGTGTGGAATATCATCACAACTATTCTTCTGCAAGTACATTACACCTCGTAGCAGACACCAGAACTGTGGGAAACTCACATAAACAGAATATACAGTATAATCTACATTATGAAATGTAAGAGATCATATAAAAAAGGCTGCAAGTGTCTTGCATTAAAATTGTGTATATTATCAAGCATCGTATTATTTATTATGTAATTATTCCCACATACAAAGTGCGCAATGATTTAAATTTTATAAAGCAAATACGGTAAACAATATTGGTCTGATTACACAAGAGTAACATCAATAACGCTGCAATTGTTCCTAATCACAACTTAATTTACACACCAGTCAATGTTTCCACTTTGACATGTTACACATATTTACTGTTCATAACATCAAATATTCACTTAATCGCATAAAAGGGCGCAAAATTTCATTGAAATAAAGGCAGGTATACACATACGAACTTTACCTGCAAAAACAAAATTTCCACGCAAAAATAATATACCTTAAGCCGCAAGTAAATTACTTTTGAAGTGTCTCATAATCATTGTTTAAAATTTTATTAATGCAATTATACTGCATTTTAGAGAAATATATGTTACTCTTCCTGCTTTCAACTAATTCATATGATTTAAACGCCGTCCTTCGCGATCAGCTGTTGAGCGAGTCACGTGGTCTGCCTTACGGCTTGCATTACAACACGATGGGAGTGGCTGTGTACCACAGCAATGCTCCACCGCATCGCACCTTGCTTCACCTCCCCTTGGGGTCTTATTCTCCATTCACAACAAAATTTCAGCGCTCCTAGATCAACTTCACTAATCACTGAACAACAAGAATTTTGCTCCGACTTAAAACGTGTCCCCTATGGTTGGTGTGCGCTGAATCCGAAAGTGCATCTCTTTTCTTCCTATCACATAAAGTTTTTAAGATATAGTATGATTTAACTTTTCTATAAGCGCTCCCCCAATGAACATCTGATGCGGGTTGTGGGGCTGTAAACCAAAACAAAAGCTCATCCATTTTATGAGTTTATGACATTTCCGATTTCTTACATTTGTCGGCTTATTCTTTTGTACTTCTAGTAAATAAACAGATATTGGTTTCCTCTATTCAGTAAATTTCACAACAGTTCAAAGTGAGGTCTACGCAATGAACAAACAAGGGTGTGGTTTTCATTATTTAAAAGAAAAGTTTACCATTTTGAGTGAAGACAAATTAAAAGAGGGCATTTTCATCAGTCCACAAATTTACAAAGTTATATCTGACTCTTTATTTGAGGAAAAACTTTGTTACAGAAAAAATGGCATGGCGCGCTTTCAAATATGTTAGCTTAATTTCCTTGGAAATTCTAGGACAGACTACTACATAGAACTTCTTGTGGAAACTGGGGTGTAATATGTCTCTCAAAATACACTTTTTACGTTCTCATTTGGATTTCTTTCCTCCTAACCTTGAAGCGGTAAGCGACGAGAATGGGGAAACATTTCATCAAGAAATATCTGAAATGGAAAGGCGATAACTTATAAAGGAAGATCATTATCCAGCATGCTTGCATACTATTGTTGGTTTCTTGTAAAAATAGTGCCGGATCTAGTTATAAACAGCAGTCATCCAGAAAATTCTTTTAAATACAAGTTCAAATTTCGGGATTTTTGTCATTATACACATGAATTACTTTTATTGTAGTTGTGTTTTAAACTATGTAACATCATTTTTGTATCCAGTACACATTTTTCAAGTATTATGATGCATTACCAGTGAACAACAAAAAAAGTAGTTTTTCTTTTCATAAAAAAATGTCATTCATTTTCCTCGGAAAATGGTACGTGATGGGGTAATTTGCATTTTAAATTCAGATTTAGGGCACACATATTAGTGATATTCACCTATTTTTTATTTCAGAGCAAGACAAAAAGTACATATTGTTGTTCAGTGATCCCTTTTAGATACATCCTGTATAAAACAATATCAATGTCAAAGTCCTAGCGGTCGAGTGCGATGGAATCGTGTCTGCTGCAAAACCAATAATACGGTCTTGGCAACATTGCATTTCCATATAATCCCCATGCATTTAAAAGCATTTGCTTCTCTAACACACCAAGATATCGATTCCAGGAAAGAGGAAATCAGTGTCAAGCGCCCGTCGTCAGGACATTACCGATGGCTAAACTTTGCAAATCGCCTCCCAACAAATTTATCTTTCATGAAAATAGAGAGACGATAGCCACTGGGTTGCAGGCCAAAGCTGTAGTGAACGTCGTTTTGCTATTATCGGAAGTATTGCATCAAATCCATACAAGTTTCTATCAGGTGATATTGGTTCCATACACCTCCAAAAGTTGATACTTTGTTTTAATGGTGTTTTGCTCCTTGCTTGCAGAAATCGGATTACAGTGTGCAGTTCAGTGTTTTGATTCCCACGATCTATCAATCTTCAAATAGATGTCGGAATTTATGCTTTCAGCAAGAATCATAGCTATATATGTTATATGTAGCTGCGTGCTGACCACAGTGAGGAAGAAAATTTGAAAATGAAATACGTAACAGAATATTGTAAATTAACTTACACTTCATTGTTAAATTATTAATTTACATTTTAATAAATGTTGTTCTGTACATTCATAATGCCATACATGTAACAACTCGGAATATTTAAGGTAATTTAATGGCCATTTAATGACTGTGGACATTTTATACTAGACATTTAATGTCTATGGATTTTTAAGATATTGACCATTCATTTACTTTGGACATATTTTATATTGGACATTTAATTACTGGGGATATTTATGATACTGCACATTAATGATGATGGAAATTTTTGCAGTGGACATTTCGCAGTGGACTCATTGCCTGATAATCCATATATCAAACAAAAAACCATATATGATACGCGTATTGTGGTTAAACACTTTATCTAAACTGACAAACCACTACTCTGTTTTGGGAAGCAATATGAAAAACACCGGTAGTAATATTATTTGTATAACGGATACCTATATGTTAGGAGAAGATCCACAAACGATTAGGGAAAACACTGAAATTTTACTTGAAGCAAGTAAAGCGATAGGTTTGGAAGTAAATCCGGAAAAGACAATATATGATTATGTCTCGTGACCAGAATATTGTACGAAATCGAAATATAAAAATTGGAGATTTATCCTTCGAAGAGGTGGAAAAATTGAAATATCTTGGAGGAACAAGAACAAATATAAATGATACTCGGAAGAAAATTAAACGCAGTATAAATATGGAAAATGCCTGTTATTATTCGGTTCAGAAGCTTTTGTCGTCTAGTCTGCTGTCAAAAAGTTTGAAAGCTAGAATTTTAAAACAGTTATATTACCGGTTGTGTTGTATGGTTGTGAAACTTGGACTTTCACTTTGAAAGAGAAACAGAGATTAAGCATGTTTGAGAATAAGGTTCTTAGGAAAATATTTGGGACCAAGAGGGATGAAGTTACAGGAGAATGGAGAAAGTTACACAACGCAGAACTGCAGGCATTGTATTCTTCACCTGACGAAATCAGGAACATTAAATCCAGACGCAGGGCATGTAGCACGTGTGGGCGAATCCAGAAATGCATATAGAGTGTTAGTTGGGAGACCGGAGGAAAAAATACCTTTGGGGAGGCCTAGACGTAGATGGGAGGAGAGTATTAAAATGGATTTGAGGGAGGTGGGATATGATGATAGAGTCTGGATTGGTCTTGCACAGGATAGGGACCGATGGCGGACTTATGTGAGGGCGGCAATGAACCTGTGGGTTCCCTAAAAGCCATTTATAAGTAAGTTATAATGGATATCTGTTTTTACTGATCGGGATGAGTAACATGAGATGTAGTTTCGATTTTTGCCATCATTGGCCTGAATTCAGCATCGCTTCAGTAACCTCTCGAAAATGTACATTGAGTTGGAAGTCTTTCTATGTTATTTATGTCTATTGTCAATAGTACGTAGTCATTTATCGTTCTGTCATACCATTTGTAATGCTTTTTATGCCGAAATAATTAGTTATGAAGTACGGGGTGACGCAGATATTACGTCAGGTGATGAGTTTACAGTAGCTCGTAGCATTTAAACAAAGTAGTACTTCCTCTTTAAAGCTTATGTTGTTAGCACGCTTTAAATCTCTCTACCATTTAAAAGCTCCGTCTTAATTGCTCTTGTAATTGTGTATTTACTGAACCTGATTTCAACACATACAACGTAATGGAAGATTCTCTGTTCCTTCTCTCCTAATTAGAAGATATTAAATTGGACTAGTGCCGTGTAATGTCTTATAAAGAAGGTGTTCTAAAGGGTAACTACATTAGTGAGAATCTGCAAGTTCTCTAAGATTCTGGAAGGTTTCCAACCATTTATATAAATCAGAGCTCGCAACGGTAAAAATGTTCGACTCATTATACTTATTAAGAACATGATTAGTTGCATTAAAAATATAAGATAAAATATGTTACACATTTCAGAGTTATTGCTACATAAGCAGTTGCTCAAGAAAAATCGCTTTTGCAGAGCATTTATACTCTTAGACTATAAGAATAATTCATGCAAGTAGAACTTCAGTTGTTACTGACTTAATAGCCGATATAGTAGGCCTACATGGGTATAAACAAATAACGCTAAATTGAATATTTTATAAATTCAGAAACCAACGGCATGGTGAGATATTTGATATGTACAGTGTGTATGTATGTATTTATTTACACTGCAAATGGGTATATACCCGGTGGCAGTGGTAACTAATTACACTCAATAATGAAAATTAATAATAAACACAACTAATAAAAAACAATAATTAATAATAATAGTAGTAATAATAATAATAATAATAATAATAATAATAATAATAATAATAATAATAATAATAATAATAACAATAACAATAACAAGGTGCATCCTAAATTAAATGAAGCATGGTCACTTAAATTAACATTTAAAGTAAATCTAATTTGTATCTTAACCCTAAGTTCGAACTAAGACCCACGAGTGTGACAGTTTCATGCCTGAACAAGTACCTTTCGGCACTACACTTATTTCGCTGTCAACTCACTCACTGCACTGATTCTACCTGATTTCACTAACACTTCTAACCACATCACTGTTCAAATACTTTGCACAGCCACTTCACTGACACCAACACACTTCACTTACACAATATACTTCACTGACACTACACATTTCACTGACACAACACACTTCCTCACTGATAGAACACTTCAAATAACAAGATATCAATTACACCCTTTAAGTAGTGTATATAATATACTACCGTGTATTAGTAAAGTCCTTAAGCCTATTTTTAAATACATTTTTGGTTATTGGTAAAGCCTTTAGTAAGTCTGCAGGTAAAGCATTTCAGTCCCTGATAGTACGATTGAGAAAAGAAAACTTTCCAGTGTCCGTCCTCTGTCTTCTTTCCCTCAATTTATATGAGTGGTCGTTCCTTGAAGAGTAATTTAACGGCTGCAGCCTATTTTTTTATTTCTCTCCAGGCAGGTTCACCTCTGTATGTTTTGAACATTGCGCATAATCGAATTCGCGTTCTCCTGTCCGTGAGTGTGTCCCATTTTAATGTTGAATTATTACAACACTTGAATGCCCGTTTTTGAATCTTTTCCAGTGTCTTTATATGACTAGGTGATTGCAAGAAATCAAAGACAGAAGAAATAGTTAATTCCAATAAATACTGCAGACTAAAGTTATCCTAAATAAGCATGAGGTCGTGCACAAGTACAGTCCATTAAAACAAAAGTTGGGATTTGTATCAGTTTTATACATAATATATAATTAAAAATTAAATAAAAAGAAGAATGCTAGAATAATAGTGAAGAAAAATAGTACAAATAAAATTAGTAACACGATTTAAATAATAAAATAATAATAATAATAATAATTATTATTATTATTATTATTATTATTATTATTATTATTATTATTATTATTACAGTTTAATAATATATTAACAATTTAACATAATAGCGAAATATTAGTAACAAAAATGATAACAATAATAATAACACTGGAGAAGAAATGGGAGTATAAAGGCAGAATATATCAGTTATTCATAGATTTCAAAAAGTCATATCACTCGTTCAAGAGAGAAGTTTTATATAATAGGCTATCCGTATTGAATTTGGTATTCCCAAGAAATTAATTAAAATGTGTCTCAGTGAAACTTAAGCAGAGTCTATATAGGCCAGTTTCTATCTGACGCTTTTCCAATCCACTCCGGACTAAAATGGTGCATGTCCTTGCTAAAGCAGGAAGGGTTTGGAATTGAACGGGTTACATCAGCTGCTTGTTTATGCGGATGACGTGAATATGTTAGGGGAAAATCGACAAACTAATAGGTAAAACTTGATGAAAACAATCATGTAGGCATACAGTACCAACTCATCGCCAACTATGAACACAGAAATTAGTCAGTGACTCCTAGTCCACTAAAAATGCTAACAAATAATACTTTCCATTGCAGAATATGAAAAATTCATCAAAGAAGTATTTAAGTCTATTATCCCAGCATTATCGGGTGTAGGCCTATACTTTTTTCGGGATAAGGTTGACATTCAGATGTACGAGAAGATAATTACAGGGGTTATGGAGCAACTTGATGACAGGGAATTAAAATAAGGGTATTATCTGAATAGTGAGACGGCCTGTCACATTCGAAGAGATTATGAAAACGAAATTCACTTATCTTGACAACAGAATCATCACCGCGTTCGCGGTACGTTACCAAGAGCCACGATTTTTTCTTATGAGCTTATCTTAAAGATAGGGTCTTCCATGACATGCTTCTAAACCTCGAACAGCTGGAGGACACCATCCCCAGGGAAATCAGGAATATTGATGGCGTGATGTTGGCACGCGTAAAGAAAACAGCAGGCGCCGCATCAAAATGTCCCTAGTGTGGAAAAGCGGTTACCTCCAGCACCTGATGTAATCTGCACATTTTCACATGAAGTAAGATAAGTCTCCTGCGTAAATTACCATATTGCCTTCCATTGTTTATGAATTGCAGAAAAAGCATTGGGTTCGGTTCTATAACTATCACTCTGTACAGATACATATAATATACATAGCCTACATACATAAATGCATGAATACATACATAGCCTACATACATACATACATACATACATACATACATACATACATACATACATACATACATACATACATACATACATACATACATACGCCCCCTCGGTAGCGCAGTTGGTATAGCGCTGGCATTTAAGTGTGTTTAAATGCGACAGGCTCATGTCAGTAGATTTACTGGCATGTAAAAGAACTCCTGCGAGACAAAATTCTGGCACACCGGCGAGGCTGATATAAACTCTGCAGTTGCGAGCGTCGTTAAATAAACAATAATTTAATTTTACATAGACACATACATACGTAGGTAAATAATAATAATAATAATAATAATAATAATAATAATGTTTTAATTTCGCTGGCAGAGTTAAGGCCATAAGGCCTTCTCTTCCACTCAACCAGCCTTAATCAATACAATACATATTTAAATTACAAATATTTACACTACACTTAAAAGGTTCTCCAGCAATATTCTTCAGTTTTAACGACTAGTAGACTACATATTTAGAGAAACTATAAGGTAAAGTAGTAACTTAATTTATGAGCTAATTTAATTCAATCAATTATAATTAATTTAATATTTGAGATAGCTAGTAAAATGATGAAAATTAATTTAATATAAGCTTACTAGAACTGTGTTACAGGGAGAAAAAGAAATATATATATATATATATATATATATATATATATATATATATAAATCTAAAATATATTTCTATAATGAGAATATTAATGTAATTGCCATTAGAGGTTTTGTAAATCTATTTAGAGAAATTAATGATAATAATAAGAATGGACAGATGTTAGTTTCATTATACGTAACAAATATTAATCAGCAATTAATCTGTTAAGTAAGAATTTATGTAATTTTGACCGAAATGAAGTTATTGTCCAACAACCCTTTACATCACTCGGAAGCGAGTTCCAATTTCTAGCAACTGAAACTGTATAAGATGAAGAATATAAAGATGTCTTGCGATGAGGTATAATGAGTAAATTGTTATGATGAGATCTTGTACTTAGCTGATGATATGCGGATAAATTTTGAAAACGAGAAGCCAAATAGATTGGGTTAGCGGTGCGTAGAATTTGAAATAAGAGAACAAGAGAATGCTGGGCTCGTCGATCGCTTAGCCTTAGCCAAGACAGAGTTTGGAAAGACGGGGAAACATGATCATACTTACGAATATTATAAATATAACGGACGCACGCATTATGCACACGTTGTAGGCTGCTGCTCAAATTTGCATTTAGGTTACTTAATATAATATCGCAGTAGTCAAAGTGTGGCATCACGAGTGTTTGTACAAGGATTAATTTTAATTTATCGGGAAGAAAGTGCTTCAGTCGCTTTAATGAGTGCATAATAGAAAATATTTTTTTGGAAGTGTGATTCACTTGTTCATTCCATTCCAGGTGACAATCCATATAAATACCAAGGTTCTTCACAGTCGAGCTGTATGGAATAGTAGTATTATTTACAATTATCGGTGGCAAATTTTGTTTGTCACACTTCGATCTTTGGTGTTCTAT